>NC_080670.1:70440693-71040693 GCF_030247195.1 Topomyia yanbarensis
CAGATTTATTTTAAAATTTAAATTGGTATACCTAATACTACGTTCACACTTCGAGTTAAAACGTGTTTTAACGCTATCTTGATGACATTTTTCTCGTTGCTAATTATTATAACGTGTTCTAACTCTATAGTGTGAACATAGTATAACCGTTCTATTTATTGTATACTTTGAAACGCGATTAGAACTGCGTTTTAAATACATAGGACGGGACAGATACTCTGACTGCATAAACTGGGAAAACAATTTTAAGTCCAGTAACGCTTAAGACATGGCTTGAATTGTAATCGAAAAAGAACACCCGCTTAAACTGCTGCTGGGACGGTAAGTTGTGTTTTAAAATTTTCCGTTTTGTACAGTACGAAACAAAAGCATTTGAAATTAGAAAACAAAAAGTTCTGCTAGGAATGTGATTGTTTTCGATGCAATTACCGGTTTTTTTACGCGGAGGATACAGGCCGCGCAAAATGAATATCGCGTAAATTTCAAAAAACGCGTAAAAAAATAACGCGCAAAAAACCTGAGTGTACTCTCCTATATAAAATACTACGCTGCTGAACAGTGCAATAACTACAGAAGCACGTTGTCAGATGCCTTACTGATAAAAAACATATAACCGAAATATATATCACATATAACCGAAATATGAAACATATGGAAACCAATAGGCTTGTTACCCTACGCAGCTACAAAGCGCCGTAAACATGGATTAACAAGTTAGAACGCGCACGCATGCATAAAAATAAATATTTTTTTCAACGCAACACTCAAGCAGCACACATAAGTCGCATCCTGCCGAATTGAATTAAATCCAAACCACCCCACCCACCCACTTTGCAAATCATTCTGTGACACCGGGCCTGGTACCCGAAAAATCCGCACACGGATACCGCTGCCGAAAATGCATAGCGTCTACCGCTTAGTGTAGCGTCCAGACGCTGCAACCATGATCTTACCCGTTCGACATAAGAACAAAAACTGATTCAAACGTGCACGCGTCACCTCTATTTATAAACTAACCGTATATGGTTTAGTCACTTAGGTGCGAGTGTGTGCAAATATCAACGTTGCCGAAAATCGACAGCGCTTATTGCATCGCCCGGAGACGATGTTGCTCGTATGGGATATTAGCAACAACTGATTTAAACGGACATGCGTCGCTTCTATTTATGACTTTTCGTGTTTGATTGAGCGACTAAGGTACCCTCTAATGACGGCTGTGTCTGAGAAATCTTCCTCACGAATGGTAATTCTCCCGGTTTTCGTGAACTTTTTAATTTTACCAATTTCCAAAAGTCTACTTTTATTGGGGAGATATTAAATTATTACCAATATTTAAGTTAGGTGTTTCTGAATCGGTTGGTGTATGAATGATTAAAATCCATCTAGTAATATCGGAGTTATAAGCGTGCAAACCTTACATAGTTTCGTTACATGGGAGATAGTTTAGATTTTAGAATGACACCTAGCCCCAGATAATGGAGTAAGACATTTTTAATGTCAAAAATCCCATTGGATGATGTCCTCACATGTTTCAGCTAAGGAGGCTAAGTAACCTTTTCACAGTAATTTACTTAAAATTTAACAATTTCGATCGATTTTTCGCTCATTTCGCGAAAATCTTAATAGTTAACATCACCATGTTAATAATAGAGATTGTTAGTCTTGAAGAGCTGCATAATTGGTTCTATGACATGATACACTTATTTTTACTTGTTTTCATGTGTTTGAGTTATTTAACTTTGATATTTTTATCTCATTTTCACTAATACTAGCTCTTATTGAAAAAGTATGGCACTTATTGTACCTTTTCTTATTTTTATTCAAAAGCTAGAAAACTTTTGCAGAGAAAAATGTATTAATACCTTTCAGTTAAGTGTATTTAGTGTTCTTTTTGAAGTAATTTAGTTTAAAGTTAATGTTATTTTTAGTATTTTCGTTAATTTACTTCAAAAAGTGAATAATATCACCATTATTATCATCGAAATAATGCATCTCAGCAAGTTCTACAATTCTTTTTTTGACTCCATTCAATTATCTCTTTTAGTTTCGAAGCAAAATCATTTTTATCACCTCGCTTCATATGCAAAAACAACGATTTCGAACCCACTACAATTGTGGTGAGGTCATGCTGTGTTAACTATTAAATTGCAGCGAAATGAAAAGCGCTAGGGATAAAGTGTAAAATAACAAGTTGTAGAGGATATTAAGGGGCACCAAATGAACAATAGTGATGATAAATTTAGTTGATTAACAATTATAATAATTACAAAACTCTCCAAAAAACGCTAATTTTGAGTTGTACTGTCATGTAAAGGCACGTTATCTTTGGCATAGGACTGCATGACATCCTTTAGGATGTCCATCCTTTAGCCTTGCATTCGAATCTTGCCATTATAGTGGCGTTGCAAAGAATAGGATCTGCGACATTCCACGAAAAACAAGCCCCAAACCTCATTGTTCTCGCCTCCGTGCTTTACCATATTTTGCGTGTGTCGCAGATCAAACTGTTTGCACTTTGGACGTTTAACGTTTCGTTGTGCATCGGAGGAAAACAGGTTTACGTTTGATTCGTCCCTCCGAAGGATATGTCGCCATTTTTATTCCTTCTGAACCAGGCCCATTAACCCTGTTGAAAAGCAAATTGCATTTTTCTTCGAAGGCTTTGGCTTCGAAATAGTGGCACGTTCTTAGCAATTCTTTCTGGAAGATTGAAATTTTACGGCCTCCAGCGAACTGTTCTCGGACCTACCACTTTTTCAATTTGTGCTGAATTGGTCTTGGATGACGCGAATGGATCAGATTTCGCTAAAATTGCAATACGATGGTCAGCTGCTGTAGATGTCTTCTTGGGTTTTTTGCGTGTTTCCTTTTTCAAAGGTTTTAAGGCATTTGAAACGAAGTTTTCGGAACGCCATAGTGTATTCGCGATTTATTCATACGTCTTATCTTCTTGAACAAAATTTTTTAGCAAAACTCGTTCCACTTGAGTACAGTGGGATGCTCGACCCATTCTATAACAAATCTTTGACTTATTCAACATTTAAATACATTTATTAACACGCAGAATTCAAACTTCACCAAATAAAACGTATAATGGAATTATGTAAAATAATAACACGTTAATATATTTCACACACCTATTATATTGACCACACGAAAAAGCCTGCGGCAGTCTTGTTTTGCATCTTGACAAAGATTGCAAATATAATCAGCGCCAATAACCCACTAGTAACTTGACAGATTCCAAGGCTTCTGTGTGCGGTAGGTGTGATTGAGACTGCTGCAACTTGGTATGCGTAATTGAGAAAAAACAAAATAATCTATCACACACCTATTTTATTGGCCAGCAGTGTATATATATTAGGGTGACAATGATTTATATGAAAAAAAATTTCACAACCTACACCCCCTAGCGTCGTTCCAAATCATGAAAAAATGACACTGTCCAAATTTGAGCGAAATCGGTTGACCCTAACCCCTCCCCCAACGAGCTTAAAGTTTGTATGGGATTTTTGGCCAAAATGTATGGAAAAACACTCACAGTTCACATTATCGCCCCTAGAGGTCGCTGTAAACTTCCGAACACGGACCTAGGAAGGAGTTAAGTTTTTGAAGATATGCCGAACAAGTTTGTCGAAGACTGCAAGACAATCCAACCAACCGTTAAAGAGTTATTAACGTTTAAAGTTGGATACTGCTGCTTAACATTCGCAAAGGGCGTGCTCCGCTTATCTCATATATGTGACCCACATGCAAAGGTGGGGCAAGGTTAGGAAAAACTCATATATCTCTGAAACGACGAGAGATAGAAAGTTATGATGTTCCACAAAGTTGTAGAGAAATAAAAGGACTTTTTGGTTTCACTGGAAAGTTTCAGAATTTCTCCGCATGGTGGCGATAATGAGCCAAGCAATTTAAAGGGAATGCTCCTCTCTGTACAACGCTAAGAGATAGAGCATTTGAATGTTCTACAAAGTTGTAGAGTAGCAAAAAATACTTTATTCTCTAATTTGAAAAATGCAAAATTCCACCACATGGTGGCGCCAGTGAGCAAAATTAATTCAAGGTAATTCGCCTATCTATACAATGGTGATAGTGCAATCTGACGTTCTATGAAGTTGTAGAACATTTCAAAGGCATTTGTGTATAAATATAATTTAGGCCGCATAGTGATGCTACCATCCATATATTATCGAGAATGAATATATTTTGATACACCTTTTGAATGTTTTCTGTTTTTTCCGCACAATAGCGTTAGAGAATCAAACTAGTTTATTACTCTTATTTCTTGTGCAGAGTTTCTTTTATTATACATAACATGTTACTGAGCTTTCTTAAGACTCTCAGGTTATAATAACATCTATATTCTTGACTTTCTTTCTAATCCCATTGATATTTCTCCTGTTGCCTCATTTATTAACCTTTTTTAAATTTTTTGAAGAAACTGTTGACTAATTCTACGAACGCTCTCTCCTCAAAGACGTCATGAACAGTGCCGTGCGTCAGTGCTCGTTGATTGCCTCCCGCAGAAGAAGCGTACTCTATGCGCCTCATTTAGACAGGCATTGGTTGCACGATTACAGGGCTGATATTTTGGTGATGGGTGAGAACTACTAGGGTCATTCGAATGCCGATTAGTGACTTTTTCATCATATCTGGTCTCATTTATAACTTAGGAATAGGGCTCAAAATATATTGTGTCACCTTACGCGGACTACTAGGCTTAAACACTACATTCCGCTAATAATGCAGCCTGGGATAAATACCTAAGTATGCTACAATCTAATTCGCGCTGTGCTTCTATTATAATCAGCATCCCCTATCACCTTGCAAACAAGCAAAGCGTGCATGCCAACTGCGCTGCCTACCCAGTCGGGGGTACATCACCAGATATTTGAATTTTGCTTTGTGCGACTATTCCGGCAAGGAAGGATCGTCTCCTGCTATAGCTGCAACATTGCTGCCGGCGCTCGTCGATCGCTCTGTCGTAGTAAAGACTGAACCGGCTGGGTAGTTTCATTTTGCTTTGTGCGTTTCATCGCGCATGTTGCTTGCTATCGCCGCAGAGATGTGGTGTATGTTGTTGCCGTTGTCGCCTCGAGACGTGCCATGTGCTGCGAACCCAACTCAATTGATATTGGTTATACGAGTATGGGACTGATACTTCGGCAGTAAGCAAAGGGTGCTAGGGCAATTTGAATGCCGGTTGGGAAATAGTCAAATTAGATTCCAGCTCCGAGCAGCTTTTTAGGTACCTGTGCAAATTCTTAGCTCGATCTCTGAAAGGGCATTGCAAAGTACAACTTTGCCAAACATGTTGTAAGGCTGTCATTTAATTTTAGCAATAAGTTAAAATTGCTGCTAAATTCACATTCTAGACCACTGTGTTGTGGGAGCATATTGAATGATATTCTACACAGTATTAGAATCTGGACAAACGTCTTCTTTCGATTTCGAATTCTTCTGCATGTGTTCCAAAGAATACCCAAAGATGTGTCTCTTGACAAGTCATCCACAAAGTGTCTCAAGAAGCTGTTCATTTTAACACGGCGTAAACCGTCAATTTGCTTTGCCAAATAGTATATTTTTCAAATAACTTACAGGTATCAACTTGGCGTAAATGAAATTCTTTAGAAGCGATTTGTTTAGTTTCATATACATCATGCGGCCTAATTCCAATTTTTATAACGAGACACGATAGCTTTTGAAATACTCTACAACTTCGTAGAACATCAGATTGCACTATCTCTTACCATTGTATAGATAGGCGAATTACCTTGAATTAATTTTGCTCACTGGCGCCATCATGTGGTAGAATTTTGCATTTTTCAAATGAGAGAATAAAGTATTTTTTGCTACTCTACAACTTTGTAGAACATCTAAATGCTTCATCTCTTAGCGTTGTACAGATAGGAGCATTCCCTTTAATTGCTTGGCTCATTACCGCCACCATGCGGAGAAATCCTGAAACTTTCCAGTGAAACCAAAAAGTCCTTTTATTTCTCTACAACTTTGTGGAACATCATAACTTTCTATCTCTCGTCGTTTCAGAGATATGAGTTTTTCCTAACCTTGCCCCACCTTTGCATGTGCGTCACATATATGAGATAAGCGGAGTACGCCCTTTGCGAATGTTAAGCAGCAGTATCCAACTTTAAACGTTAATAACTCTTTAATGGTTGGTTGGATTGTCTTACAGTCTTCGACAAACTTGTTCGGCATATCTTCAAAAGCTTAACTCCTTCGTAGGTCCGTTTTCGGAAGTTTACAGCGACCTCTAGGGGCGATAATGTGAACTGTGAGTGTTTTTCCATACATTTTGGCCAAAAATCCCATACAAACTTTAAGCTCGCTGGGGGAGGGGTTAGGGTTAACCGATTTCGCTCAAATTTGGAAATGTGTCAAAATGGAATTTTTTTCAACTTTTTGGGAAAGTGTTTTATATTGAAAGGCAAGTTGAGGGCTGTTGAAAATCAATAGTTTTGAACATTTTCAATGCACAGGGGGTCCGCCGATGCATCAAAATGGATTTTTTTTTTCAAATTTTTGGGAGTGTTTTATATTGAAAGGCAAGTTGAGGGCTGTTGAAAATCAATAGTTTTGGACATTTCCAATGCACAGGGGAGTCCGCCGATGTGTCAAAATGGATTTTTTTTTCAACTTTTTGGGAAAGTGTTTTATATTGAAAGGCAAGTTGAGGGCTGTTGAAAATCAATAGTTTTGGACATTTTCAATGCAGAGGGGGGGGGGGGGGGACCCGCCGATGTGTCAAAATGGATTTTTTTCAACTTTTTGGTAAAGTGTTTTATATTGAAAGGCAAGTTGAAGGCTGTTGAAAATCAATAGTTTTGGACATTTTCAATGCACAGGGGGGGTCCGCCGATGCATCAAAATGGAATTTTTTTCAACTTTTTGGGAGTGTTTTATATTAAAGGGCAAGTTGAGGGCTGTTAAAAACAATAGTTTTGGACATTTTCAATTAACAGGAGGCTCTGTTGAAGTATCTAATTGGGAATGATTTCAACTTTTTGGGAGTGTTTTATAGTGAAGGGCAAGTTGTTGGCAGGTAAAAATCAATTGTTGACATTTTAAATGAGCTTGGGGTCTGTCAATGTATTACAAATATTAAACAGTAGGGGCTTTTGATAAATGTTTAAGCAAAGGAGACAGACCTCGAACAAATTTTCAAAGTAGATTTGTTTTTAAAAAGATGATTTTTTTCACTATGTGAAGGACGAGGTTCTATAATTGGCAAAATAGTATTTGGAGCATATTTTTCTTGTCTTAGAGATGCAAAATTAGCAAAAACCAAAAAATCATTTATTTTAAATTTTGCGCTGGAAGACCCCCTTAAGGGAAATTTTTACGAAATAATCTGAAAGGATTACAAGGCTATGTCTAGGGACGATAGAAGAATATTTTAATAGCTTCGATTTATTAAAAAGAAAGAAAAAATATTAGAGGCGTGCGCCCCGCCGCCGCCGATTGTAGGTAAAAATTAGAGACGGCGCACCTCTAAAAAATATTTCCCGAACTGACCTGACCATTAAAACGTTTCTGTTGGAAAAGCCTTTGCACTCCGTAACACAATTAAAACTACTTTTAGAAAAATACTAAAACAAGGTGGTCTAATTCTTAAGGCTCAATATCATCAATATCAAGTATATCATGTTGAGCTTTTTTCTCGGCTTGCTTTTTTCATTGTAGGACTTATCGACTCTCCAAAACAAGGTTATTGGATGCGTGGTACGCAGTTTTTGAACACATCCTTTTATTTTTACGAGCACTACATTCATTTGCTTTCACACATAAATAACGAGCATAATCCATAACAATAAATCCAGGAGTTAACATGATATTGTGAAAAAAAAATTTGACGTAAAGTAGCCCCGCTAATTTTAGCTCTTTAGATTTCACGTTCAATCTTGATTTTCCAAAAGTTCTTTTCAATGACTTTGGAGGTACTTGTGCCATATGTAAAACATCGAACAGTTTCAAATTTGAAGTTCTTGAGTGTAATGTACAAAACGTTCTATTTTTGGCGTAAAGTAATCACCGATGACGGTATTTCAAAACCCACTCGTCAAACTCGTTCCAAAAACAAAGATAATTACAAAAATTTTGATATCCGTCATTATCCCGACGAACTAGTTATGAAAAAAAAAAGTTCAACAGACGTATTTTTGGAGTCAATACGTTTTTATGTACAACGTATCCAACACTTAAATTTATTTAGCGCAGCTCTGTCTACAAATCAATGTAATCCTGACAATAGCAAAAAAAACTTTAATTTCGTTTTTATTCTTAATTTACTATAATAAATACTTAATTTACTATTATAAACCGAAGCTGTTGCTGTATTCTTCTATAGTCCCTAAACATAGGCTTATAACTTTTTCTGATTTTGTATAAATTTCACGTCTTCCAGCACAAAATTAAAAAAAAAACTCTAAGGCACGGAAAATATGCTCAAGAAAGGATTTGCACGAATTGGACTTGGTTCGTCTGCTAGAGCTTATTAAACATATGTTAATATGAGGCTGACAAAAACGGGTTAAAAAGCTGATAAAATCAGGGGCTGACAAAATCGGGTTAAAAAGCTGATAAAATCTGGGTAGACGAAATCGGGTCTTAACTTTATTAACTTTTCTAAGTCACTTGAACAATTTTGAATTGCTCGAAAAATAAAAAAATGGATAACGCAATCTTTAGCCTTAAATTATTGTAGACAAAGAAAAGACCTTTATCAGCCCCCGATTTTGTTTATCCCTAATTTTGTCAGCTTTTGACGATTTTGTTATATTTATAAAAAAGAAAGAAATAAACAAAACAATTTTCCAAAAAAAAATCTATTTTGACACATCGGCGGACCCCCCTGTGCATTGAAAATATCCAAAACTATTGATTTTCAACTATCAACAACTTGTCCTTCAATATAAAACACTTTCCCGAAAAGTTGAAAAAATTCAATTTTAGCGCATCGGCGGACCCCCTGTGCATTGAAAATGTCCAAAACTATTGATTGTCAACTACCAACGACTTGTCCTTCAATATGAAACACTTTCCCGAAAAGTTGAAAAAATCCATTTTGGCACATCGGCGGACCCCCCTGTGCATTGAAAATGTTCAAAACTATTGATGTTCAACTACCAACAACTTGTCCTTCAATATAAAACACATTCCCGAAAAGCTGAAATCGTTAGCATTTGGATTATTTTGCATCCCTACATGTGTGCTGGATCGCTCTCACTCCCAAAATCATTTGGCCAAATCATCATCATAAGGAGTTTCTTACAATAATCATGTACAATACCATCAACCCCGATTTTGCATCTTTTCTATCGTACCTGATTTTCTCAACTTCATAATCCTGATCAAAAAAAAATCATAATCAGGCCGTGATCACAGGCGGTGATTTTGTTGCAATGATTTTTTGCTAGCACATTATCGCTTCAGAGAAAATCACTAGCGATTTTTTATGGTTGTGATCATAGCACTGCATGATCAGCAGTGATAATTATCACTGATGATTTTTGATTTTCGGTGATTTTCCCAGCACTGTAATGTTCATTAAAAAGATTTAGAGTGACGCCCTGGTTTCCCAGGACATGTCCTGGTTTTGAGTTGACTGCTCTGGTGTCCTGAGATGTCAAGGAAACCGCTTGAATTGTCTTGATTTTTCTCGTCTAAGCCTAATATATTTTATTTCATTGAGTTGTGGCCGACCGTAATGATAACTGCTATTTTTCCCCTTAAGCAGAGTATAAAAAACAAAACCATAAATATCCAAGTCTATACCAACCGATGGCAGGAAGAACCGGCAGATATCCGTCAAGATTTCGGCAGTTCTTTAAAATGTTAAAATGGTGCTGTCGGAATTCTAATGCCGCACCTGGTGCCAGGGGTGCCAACATTTCAGATTTATCTGGATTCTTCCAGATTTTTAAGCGGCGTTCAGACATAGAGATTTAGGTTTGTCTGATCCAGAATTCAGAAAAGTTGTCCAGATTTATCCAGGCAATTTCGAAAATAAAATGAGTTACAAGAATGCATCGTTGATTTTTGACCTACGATTTTTAAAACAAAACTTTTTAGAATAACTGGAAATGCAACGTACCAAAGTTTTTGCGAATAAATTTTCTTGATTTTCATCAGCTGGAAGTTTAGTAATCCAAGATACTGTAAGCTTAGAGACTCAAATTTAATTCATATGCTTTGTGCTGAAAATTAAGCATTCAAATTGGTCAGATTGGCGGCGCAATTACTGAATTTTCAGAAAGCCGAAATATATTGTTAACATATAAATATGTTTCATTAGTAAATTGCAGCAAATGCAGCTCATAGATGTAAAATGAAGCTTATTCAAAAAAAAATCCAGACTTTTTCGAAAAATTTTGCAGACTTCTGCCTGATGCGCCTTTTTTCTATTTGTATTATGTTTCGTCATGTTTACATTTTAAATGATAATTTTCATGATTGAAATGATAAAACCAATGTTATTTACACTAACCTATTTTCCGCTTTCAATAGAGTTCAATATGACAATCGCTAAAACGGAGAAAATTGGAATCAATGGTACTTTTTGCAGTTCGAAAATCGAAACGATTCCCACAGATCGAGAGGTAATGGTTGTGGTTAGAGATTGTTAGGCATCTACATTTACTTTTACGTCAGGAATAGCCCAGGGAAACTTCTTGGGGCCGTTGGTGTTTCTACTTTACTTTAATGATGTGTATTTAGCGCTGAAGATTCGTTGGCCTTACGCGTACGATTTAAAAAGATCTAAAACAGCAACTTGAAATCTTCGCTGATTGTGGTGCAGCAAGAATCGCGTTTGTGTTAATCCGCGTACAAATCACTGTTTTAGCATGCAATGGGGTCTCTAGAATCCGTTATGGATGCTCCTCCTGTTTGTTTGCATACCCTTTGCACCAAACATAGGCCACGCCTGAAAATAATGCTTTGGCAGCCACTTCCGGTCATTTTTGATTCGAAATTGCTAAATTTTGAAAAGTTCATGCGTAGGGAAACCCGCGGCTATTCGGACCTACCTAACCAAATCGCCCCTGTAGGTGGATAGATGTGAAAGAATTTATCGGTCCAAGGTAATAATTGTTAGCCTGATGTTTTAAGCTAACATAGTAGACCGATAATCGGGAATGGATCATTTTGGTGCCATAAAAGTTTATTTGCACCACTCAATGGCAGCGCTAGGCGAACATTTGCAAAACTCTAAGTTTATTCGTGCTTTTACAATGTAGGGGTAATTCGGACCTCATTACGGACAGACCGTCATGTTTTACAATGTAATTATGTTTACCTATGAATTAGTTATTGGAGACTCCTTAAGAAGCAAAAATAATTGCGCTGCAAAAATTTAATCTGGTTAGTCATAGCTGTCGATTGGCGCATCATGTATTTTCTTTGCTCTGGCGTCTGCAATCGTCCGTAACCGCAAGCCGCTGAACAGTGGTTGATGGAATAGGGGGTCCAAATAGCCCCGTACACTCATTTTGCACAAAAGAGATGATTGTTTTGAAAATATCCGTGTTTTCACCCAAACAAAAAACATTCCATAAAATAGGAGTCTCAAAAGCACTTACCTGTTATTTTTTTTTTCACTTTTATCTGTTGCTTTAATCACGGTTTTATATTGATTTTTGTTTTGAGGGTGGCACAAAATGAAACACGTTGTATCTTCTTTCTAAAAAAAATTAGATTCAGTTGTCAAAATTAACGCTTTATAGTAGCGGTTCCACGAATATGTACGACATTTAGAAAGTATTACGATTTTCTGAGAAATCGATAGGGTCCGAATTACCCCCACGGTTCCCCTATATTTTTGTATAATGAAATTGCAAAGAAAACTGAAGTAATTAGAAAAGAATTAAGATTCTACGTCAACTCAGTTGAAGAAGAGAGATAGTCTATCGAGATGTTCGGAAGAATTACTGCAAAAAGCCTGTCCTACAACTTTGTAGAAGACAGCTATTTTCTATCTCTCTCCACTGAAAAGTTAGTATTGTTGGCGCCCTCTATGCGTTAGCAGGTGGAACTACAATTTTCTAACCAAAACATGACTCATATTATTTACTATCATTCTTCTGAACATGCTATTGAGCTAAACCCAGTCACTATTTCACAAAAATGTTTAGTTCGTGGGAATCGAGCGCTGATACACAACCATGTACTGCTAGGTCCCATGCAAAACTGAGTCAGACATCACTTCGCTAAAAGTTTAATACCTTTCAGCAAAGCCGGATTGACTTACAGCCTTCGATAAAGATATAGATAATTAAATTATATTTCTTATTTTCACGCAGTGATAATACGGTCGCCAGACATGTCCAATTTACTTCATATTTGGAGCAAGTACTTTAGTGGGGCTAGGAATCGACTCAGGGTTGGACCAATAGGGGTCATTTATTCTTGTCACTCGAGTGCGCATATTGACCAGTAAACGTAACATTGTCATAAGATAGCACAACAGTGACGAATGGTCCGTTAAGTGCACTGTAATGCTTACTTTGTTATCGTCAAGAAGGAGTACTTGTAACACTTTTCAACTTCAGAGCAATATAACTAAAAATACTGTAACTTTAAAAGAATAGACAACACTAGCGCTAATGGTATACTAACTGGTACTTATAAAATCAAAATATCATCTCCTTCTTTTAGGATGGACAAATACATGCCATGATTTGCGTTGATGTCTACTGTAGTATATTATGGTTTACCATAATACTCCATACTCTAGTTCATTGACCCAATATTCTTTTAAGACGGCCGTTTGATGTAAAGTACTCAAACGAAAAGCAATTTTGTTTTGCGATTAAAATCTGCGGGTGTGACAGCAAATATGCGCGAGGAGCGCATAGCTGTTTAAAACAAACGATCGTCAGCGTAGCCATCGAGACTGCGCGAATCTATTCTAGAGGTTCAATACTAACAATTGGGCCAAATGAAAAGATCTATTTTTTACCCACTACACCAGACGCCCCTTAACTTAACCCTCTAGTTTCCGACCCTGGCTTTAGGCTGGCTTTTTGCAAATTTAAATAAAGCTACCAACACATGATTTTATGTTGTCACCCACACTAGCATTTCTTCCCAACACTCATGCCTTTCAGACACACATGTGATTGAATATTCGTAGCATTCTGTCAAAGGCATCTGAAGCTCAAAATTGAAAATTGTCTGACTAAAGGCGGTGTAACACCCCACTATTAGTACTGATCTTCCAGGGCTCGCGCCTCCCGGAATACCTTTTCCTGGGAATGATGCGCACGGAAGTCAGACGCTATTATGACAGCCCTATGCAGTGCCTCCGCTGCGGACGTTTCGGCCACGGAAGCAAAAGATGTACGCAAGGTGAGCTCTGCCTAAATTGCACCCAGGAACACCAATCAAACCGAGAAAACCCTTGCACAGCTCCAAGCAAATGCATCAATTGCGAAGACAACCACTCGGCCAGAGACCGGAACTGCCCGATGTACATAATTGAAAGGGAGATTATTCGAACCAAAACGGACAATAACCATCTCATTCCCAGAAGCCAGGAAGATCGTCAAACAAAAACAAGCGCAAAGAATAACCTCCTACGCCAGCACCGTCAGCAACCGACTGAATACAAACACCGACGACCGCGACCGAATAATCAATCTCCTCATAAAGGATGTCGAGGCTCTTAAATCAGCAAAAACACCACGAAATAGCCAAGACAAGGACACCATTATCAAAACACTTAATGAGCAAATACTTGAGGAAAAAATCGCCAATAAAGATCGGAGGAACGAAACGGCAGCTATGCGAGCCGCCTTCGAAGACCTTAAGCGTCAGTTTACCCTGCAATCAATCAACCAAAATCAAGTAAAACCCCAGCAACAACTCAAAACAGGCACAGTCCCCAAGCCAACCAAGGCACAACAACTATCCTCACAACCTGAAACCAACATCGCCGATCGTACCCCAACTGACACCGATCGTAACAACCGACACCGCTCGAGGAAGGATCAGGACCAGAGGAGCAAATCCCGCAGTCCTATCCAAAAAATCGAAGCCCAAAAACAGCCGGAACCAAACCCGAGAAAAGAAGTCACCTAGTATCACCCACCGATTCCAACCAACCAACGAAAAGGCTCTCCTCCAAAATGGCTCCACCAGATATTGACATCTCAGACTGAAACACCACCATCAACAACCCAAAATGAACCAACCACAACAGCCAAACCCAACCAAATCAACTCTACCTTCACGAACGAAACAACCTGCCACAGCGACAGAAAAAGCCTTCCCCCTGCACACAACTAACGCGGACCCCTTGCCAAACCCAATGCGGTCACTGGAAGGGATGTCCGCTAGTCCATTGAAAGAAACGCCACTCGGATCCAACAACAACAACACCATTAGCGCGGACCCCTTGCCAAACCCTAAGCGGTCACTGGAAGGGCTGCCCGCTAGTTCATCAGACCAAACCCAACATAAAACCAACTATCCAAACAACAACAACCGCCACCCCCGGCCACAACACCCAACAAACGGACTACCCCGGCACCCGCAAATCTCAAGAACCAACACCCAAACAAGCAACAACACCGCAACCAAAGAACCCGCTGAACTGCCCACCTTCGGCACAGGAGGTCAGTGGTACCCCCTGCCAGCCAACTACAACTCACCATCCCGCCCACCCAGTCCAACAGCCAGCTGTTCCTGGCACCCAGCAGTACACCAATGTACAAGAACGGATTACCCCGAGCAAACCAACACTGCTGCAATTAGGGAAAAAGCCTTCCCCCCTGCACTAGCCCCGTCCGTTGAAACAGTAACCACCTTAGATGAATCCCGGACGGCAACAGGTGCAGGGGGACCGGCTTCCCCTCGGGTGAGTCCCTACAAACCCTATTGCCAGTATCCGCAAATCTACCGCTCCGACCCTTTCCTAGGAAACCCTTCGAGCACCCCCCCCCCCCCCCCTCAACACCCCGGACTACTCAGACTGGGAAACACTGGTCACTTCAAACCAAACCCCACCAGCGACAACACCAGATACCACCACACTGGCCCACCCCACCTCGCCGAACCGCCAACCTAGCACGGCGAAATGGATCCGATGAACAACGACAGCGACAACCACAGTGACTCCCGACCCAGCACACCTACGGAGCATGAACCAGGCTCCGACGAATCCAACTCCCGCAATCGTAGCTCGCTAGCCCTACAGTGGAACACCAACGGGCTGCGACAGAACCTTGGCGATATTCAACTACTAATCGCGCGCCACAACCCCATCGCTCTTGCCATCCAAGAGATGCACATCGCCGACGGCACCGACATCGACCCATGGTTCGAGGGCCAATATTCCTGGAAACTCCGAACTGGCGGAAACATCTACCAGACCATCGGACTGGCCATCCGGTCAGACATCCCAGAAGAGAATATCGCACTCAACACACCTCTACTGGCAATCGCTAAACGGATCAAGGTCCCCACTCCTTGCACAGTTGTGTCCATCTACATACCGCAGGACGTACGAGATCCCGGCAAACACCTTGACGAGCTCATCCGCCAACTCCCAACACCATACATCATCCTGGGAGCTTTTAACGCCCACCACCCCGCCTGGGGCTCACACCGCCCCGACTGCCGAGGCAGCGAAGTACTGAAGATCATCGAATCACACGGAGCCATCTTACTAAATTACGGCAGTCCAACCTTCACGAGGGGCACCACATCATCCCCAATCGATTTGACTATATGTTCCAACACACTGGCCCCAGACTGCCTCTGGTCAGTTCTACCAGACGTCTGCTGCAGTGATCACCACCCAATACTAGTCACCCACAGGGCAGGCCCGCCCACCACCACCCGCAGACGTCAATGGATTTACAAAGAGGCTGATTGGGCACAGTTTGAGGAATTCATCACAGACCATATAGACCCCCAAACATCCTGCACCCCCAGCGAGCTCACCGATATCATCAACGCTGCAGCCGAATCCAGCATCCCGAGAACCAGCGGGTCCCCACCGGGCAGAGCTGTCCACTGGTGGTGCACCGATGTCGCCACAGCCATAAAGGAGCGAAGAAAGGCCCTCCGCTCTCTTCAAAAAAACCACACCTCACGACCCAAGTAGAGAAGCCAAAGCTAATCTGTTCCGACAAAAAAGAAACGCCGCTAGAATCGCCATCATCAAAGCAAAAACCACCAGCTGGCAAAAATTCCTGGATGAAACATCCCCGGACAGCAGCACCACCGAACTGTGGAGAAAGGTGAACGCCTTAAATGGCAAGAGGAGGCAGTTGTTGACGGAGCACCAACATCTGACCCCCGAGCAATAGCCGATAATCTCGGTCAATATTTTTCATCTTTATCAGCCGACTCCGCCCTCCCACCCTCCTTCCTCAGCAAAAGGGCAAAGCTCGAAACCCCGCCGGTCCAATTTCCCACCGGAGACAACGAAGCTTACAACCGCTCTTTCACCGGACAGGAACTCTCCGCTGCCATTGCCGCTGGCAAAGGTAAATCCACCGGACCCGACGGCATCAGCTATACGCTCCTGCGGCACCTCCCACCTATCGGCAAGAGATGCCTTCTCAACATCTTCAACCGCCTGTGGAACAACGGCACCTTGCCACAGGAGTGGAAGGAGGCCCTGATAGTACCCATCCCAAAGAAAAGCATCGGCCATCGAGCAGCCAAAGACTTCCGGCCAATCAGCATCCTATCCTGCATCGGAAAAACGTTGGAACGACTCGCTAACCGTAGATTGACTACCCTCCTAGAGGAAAATAGCCTATTAGATCACCGACAATTCGCCTTTAGACAGGGTACAGGCACTGGATTCCACCTGACGGCGCTCACAGAAACCATCCATCGGGCGGTTGAAGACGGACTGCACGTCGACATACTCAGCATTGACATCGCCAAGGCATTCAACACCGTCTGGAGGGGCGGCGTTCTGAGGCAACTGGCCGACTGGGGGATCACCGGAAATATGGGGGCATTTCTACAAAATTACCTGCAGGACCGGACTTTCCGTGTCTGCATCGGTGGCACAACATCAAACATCTTCATAGAAGCTAACGGGGTCCCCCAGGGCTCTGTCCTTGCAGTGACGCTTTTCCTCATAAGCATGAACTCAGTCTTCCAAAAACTTCTCAAAAACATCTACGTCTACGTGTTCGCAGATGACATAGTCATCGCCGGCAGAAGTATCAAACTTACTCGACGAAAAGCACAAGCAGCGGACAACGCCATCGAAAAATGGGCTACCTCCGTTGGATTCACTATCTCACCCTCAAAATGCTCTATTACGCACTGCTACAATGGCTCCCACCGACCAACCGGGACCCCCGTCTCTCTTTCCGGCACCATCATACCCTACGCGAAGGAACCCAGGATCCTTGGCGTCACGTTTGACAACAAACTAACGTTCCTCCCCCACTTTCGCAATGTAAAAAGTGACTGCGAAAGTCGGTTAAGACTGATACGAACGATCAGTAACGGCCACCCCAAGTGGAATAGATCTACAGCGATTAACGTCAGCAAGGCACTACTATGGAGCAGAATATATTACGGTATCGAAGCTACCGGACTCCGCCGTAACAACTTCATCACCACCCTGGCCCCAGCTTATAACCGCTCCATAAGGATAGCATCCAACCACCTGCCCAGCACCCCTGCCAACGCGGCATGTGTGGAAGCCGATCAGCTCCCCTTCCGCTGGCAAACCGCCATTGTCATCTTTCGTCGAGCCCTTGGCTACCTAGAGAAAACTAGGCTACCTAGAGAAAAAGAGCGATCGCGTGGAGCCTAATCACCAAACCGTCCAACCAACCAACGGTGGTTTTCTCAGACTCACTTTCAGTCATCACCGCCCTCCAATCCGGCAGCTGCCGCCACCCTTTCATCCAGACAATAGAAAACCACAGCGACGTGGGAGTCACCATCTGCTGGGTACCCGCCCACTGTGGCATCCAAGGAAACGAAACAGCAGACCGTCTGGCAGCACTGGGGCGATCCAGCGCGCTAATGCAACACCCAGAAATACCAGCTGCTGACATAACAAAGTCTTTCGCCGACCAAGTAGCCACCCACTTCACCAGGCACTGGAGATCATCTTGGGGTCACACCCAAAAAATCAAGGGCGACACCACCAAGTGGACCGACCAGAGCTCCAGAGCCGAACAAAGAATACTATCACGCCTAAGAGTCGGTCACGCCAAAACAACCCACACGCACACCATCTCCAGAGCAGACCCACCAACATGCGAGACATGCAACACCAGAAAGACAGTGGAACATCTACTGGTAAACTGCCTCGAGCTTGCTGATCTCCGGAGACAGCACGACCTTCCACCATCCCTGAGGGATATTCTCTGCAACGACCCAGTAAGGGAGGAGGTCCTACTGTCCTTCATAAAGGATGCCGACTTGTTCCAGGAAGTATAATAAGAAGACAGCGGGCCCCTCGCCACACTCGGACTGGGTGATGGGAGGGTTCCCCGCGCCCCCCCCCCCCCCACGTAAAAGCCATCAACCACAGACAACACCTTCAACAGCAATGCAACCAACAGACCACCCATCCACAACCGCGGGCCCCTCGCCACATCCGGACAGGATGCTGGGAGGGCTCACCGCGGCCCATCCAACATCACACCAGCAACTGCGGGCCCCTTGCCACACCCGGAATGGGTGATGGAAAGGTTTTCCTGTTTTAGTCATCACAGATGGTAAAAAGATTGTTTTGACCGAAACACGGATTTCAATGTGGCATCCCTGGTCATGGGGTTGTCTCTAGTTGTGCACATCAAGTACTGTGTAATACATTCTCCAACGTGCTTATGTTGCATTACGTTTTGTAGACGTTGTAGTCTATACTGGGTTTTCGAACGGAATAGATGAAGTTTTTGAGTTTCAACATTTTTGTTATTTGGGGTGAGTATTAAACTATTCCACGACTGAGTCTAGCGCCTGATCTCGCTCAGACTACAAGCTAATTACACAGCGCTCGTTTACAGTAAAGCAAACGAACAAATTTTACCCGCTCGCTTCGCTTTCTATAACAGAAAAAGCCTCGTTGCCCACGGTGAGCAAAATGACCGAACAAAAAAGCAAAGTGCGCCCACTAAGGGAAAATACAGTCGTGATCGATTTTACGCAAATTTGAAGAAGACCTACAGTGCGTGAGGTGGAACAGTTAATTAAGGTGAACATGCGTCTTAATCTTACGGCAATTACACACCTCCAGCTACATCATACAAAAACGTAATATTAATAACGTTCAGGCACCTAGAAGAAACAGAATACTTTAGTGTGGTGAATGACATGCCACACGAAATCGAATACAATAACATTAAAACCAAGATCCCCGCCTATATCGATCAAAATTTTACTGAAGTACGCTTACATGATTTGGCACCGCGCACCAGCTCCGAATACATAAAAAATCGTGTCCAAATACGGAGAAGTAGAATCCGTTACGAATGACACTTGGAGGAACTTTTTTCCTGGCATTCTCAACGGGGTTCGTGTGGTTAGAATGTAGCTGCACCAGCCTATTCCGTCTTATGCCCTTCGAATGCAAATCTGCTCAAGGGATCATCTACATTCAACAGACCTTATGTACATACCTGGCCCGGAGGGCCGAGACTCATATAACATTCGACTCAGTTCAGCGAGATCGCAAAATATCTGTGTGTATGTATGTGTGTATGTATGTATGTATGTATGTATGTATGTATGTATGTATGTATGTATGTATGTATGTATGTATGTATGTATGTATGTATGTATGTATGTATGTATGTATGTATGTATGTATGTATGTATGTATGTATGTATGTATGTATGTATGTATGTATGTATGTATGTATGTATGTATGTATGTATGTATGTATGTATGTATGTATGTATGTATGTATGTATGTATGTATGTATGTATGTATGTATGTATGTATGTATGTATGTATGTATGTATGTATGTATGTATGTATGTATGTATGTATGTATGTATGTATGTATGTATGTATGTATGTATGTATGTATGTATGTGTATGTATGTATGTATGTATGTATGTATGTATTTTTTTTTTTTTTACAATGGAGAAGACCTTTATGTCCTAGCCCAGTACACGTGCTAACGGTAGGGTCCAATCTACCACACGGGGTGCACTGGGGGCGTGTCGGACTCGAATGGTGACCAGCCATTAATACCGACTAAACTCCATTGGGCTCCGCCATCATTCCTCCCAGGAACTACCTCTCGGTATTACTTCTGGGGGGATGGCTGTACTCAATGTACTCATTCACTCTCACTCGCGCGATCATACATCCTGTATGAGGCTTACTTGGGTGCTCTCTCAATCACACTTTGATTCACTCTCAAACACTCCCACATGAGGCTGACTTTTGTGCTCACCTTTTACGTTCCATGCGAGGCTGACTTGTGTGCTCACCTTACTCATTCCTTGCTAGGCTTACTTTTGTGCTCGCCCTACCCATCCATGTGAGGCTGACTTGGGTGCTCACCCTATCACCTGGTTCACTCTCAATCGTGCCACTCTATTGTACCTTTGTCACTCCCTCTGGCATCCCATGTGGGACATTTTTCTTAGGCCCCACTTCTGACATACCATGCGAGGCTGACTTTTGTGCTCACCTTTTTCATTCCTTGCTAGGCTGACTTTTGTGCTAGCCTCTACCAACCTGTGAGGCTGACTTTTATGCTCACCCTTAACATGCAATGTGAGACTGACTTGGGTGCTCACCCTTTCACTCCTCTGCCACGCCATGAGGCATCGATAGCTTAGTTCCAACATACTACGCTACGACCCTCCCGTCTTGGCATGAGGCAGTCCACTTATACGCCTATACACTCACTCTTCTGTCTTGCTTCGGGGTGGCTGGGTTTACCCCTTACGCGGTTGCCATTCGCTGCGCCAACCTACCTCGGCATGAACAGACCATTCACTCTCTTATTTTGCGCTTGGCCTTTTTCGCTCCAGCTAACCAATCACTAGTTAGCCGTGCCCGCCGTCTGTTGCTCGGTTCGCCAGATTACCTGTAGCCTACTGGCAATCTGGATGGTAGCAGCCGAGACTGCGTTCCACTTCTCCACCGTTTGACACATCCGCTGGATAAGGGTATCCGGGGTTGTGTCCCAGCCACAGACGTCAAGCATTGCTCTTCTTTCGACGTCGAACCGATGACATACGAACAGTATGTGTTCGGCAGTTTCATCTACACCTGGGCAGTCCGGGCAGACTGGGACCTCCGCGTGTCCGAACCTGTGGAGGTACTGACGGAAACAGCCATGGCCTGACAGGAATTGTGTCAGGTGGAAGTGAACTTCCCCATGGGGTCTTCCCACCCAGCTCGATATGCTAGGTATCAGCCGGTGGGTCCACCTACCTTTCGAGGAGTTGTCCCACTCACGCTGCCATCTGGCGACCGAGGTCACCCTGGTGCGCTCGCGGGCTCCCCTATTTCCACGTAGCTCAAAGCACTCCTCATCTTCCCGAATGACCAGCCCGACTGGCATCATGCTCGCTATCACGCAGGATGCATCGTGTGATACCGTGCGGTAGGCAGATATCACTCTGAGGCACATCACGCGGTAGGTGCTCTCCAGTTTCTGTAGGTAACTGGTTAACCTCAGTGCTCTTGACCATGACGGGCCGCCGTACCTGAGGATAGATACGGCAACGCCTGCCAGTAACCTACGTCTACTGGCGCACACCTTTGAGCTGTTGGACATCATTCTCGATAGTGCCGCAACAGCAGTCGACGCTCTCTTGCACGTATAGTCGACATGGCTGCCGAAGGTCAGCTTGTCGTCTATAATGACTCCGAGAGACTTCAGACTTCGCTGTGAAGTGATCGCGACTTCTCCCACATGGATAACTGCATGTTGTGCCGACTTGCGGTTGTTGACGATAACTACCTCCGTCTTATGATGAGCGAGCTCCAGGCCTCTCGCGCTCATCCATTCCTCCACCGTGCTAATCGCGTGTTCTGCGGTTAGTTCTACCTCAGGAATTGACTCCCCGTAGACCTCCAAGGTTACGTCGTCGGCAAAGCCGACGATCTTGACCCCAGGAGGGAACTTCAGTCTCAGAACCCCGTCATACATGAGGTTCCATAGCACCGGGCCTAGGATCGAGCCCTGCGGGACTCCGGCGGTAATCGGAACCCTTTTCTGACCGGCATCGGTCTCGTATAGCAGTACGCGGTTTTGGAAGTAACTTTCCAGGATCCGGTACAGACCCACCGGTAGGCTAAGCCGGTGTAACGAGAGCGCGATGGCATCCCAGCTTGCGCTGTTGAATGCGTTCTTCACGTCAAGTGTCACTAACGCACAGTATCGAATACCTCGCCTTTTTCGTTGGATCGCTATCTCGGCAGTATTTATCACTGAGTTGAGAGCGTCCACTGTGGACTTACCCTTCCGAAAGCCAAACTGGTTGCTTGACAGACCGTCCGTACCTTCCGCGTACGGGGTGAGCCTGTTGAGGATGATCCTCTCAAGCAGTTTGCCAGTCGTGTCTATCAGACAGATTGGTCTGTACGCCGATGGGTCGCCTGGCGGCTTCCCGGGCTTCGGCAACAGCACCAGTTTCTGCCTTTTCCATCTATCGGGGAAACGGCACTCGTCAAGGCATCTCTGCATAGCTAGCCTGAACATGTTCGGGTTCGCTATGATCGCTGCCTTGAGAGCGTTGTTTGGAACTCCATCCGGCCCTGGAGCTTTGTTCATTGCTAGGGATTTAGCCACTGCGAGTAGTTCTTCATTCGTCACTGGAGCCACCATTTCGACCGTGCCCGCACTGTCTCGTAGTGCAGGTGGCCAGGGGCTTGTGGCTCGAGACGGGAAGAGTACTTCGATAATCGTTGCCAACCGGTCCGGAGACCGTTCTGGGGGTGAGGAGCCCCCTTTGGTCTTGGCCATCACAATCCGGTAGGCGTCACCCCACGGATTCGCGTTGGCACTCTCACACAGGTTGTCGAAACACGCTCTCTTGCTGCTTTTAATAGCCTTGTTAAGGGCTAATTTCGCAGCTCGAAACACTTCACGGCGGTTCTCTCTTGCATCCTCGGTGCGAGCTCTTTGCATCCTACGTCTAGCTCTGAGACAGGCTGACCGTAGAGTTGCAATCTCGGCACTCCACCAGTATACCGGGCATCTACCGTTTCTTGGCAGTGTTTTTCTCGGCATAGTGGCGTCGCACGCGCGTGATAGAACAGCTACCAGCGCATCCCCGCTTAGACTGTCGGTGTTGGCCTCCAGTCCCAGGGCCGCGATGAAAGCTTCGCTGTCGAAGTGATTGGACTTCCACCCGCGTACCTGACAGGGATCTCCCGCCCTCGGATGCTGCACACCATAGTTGATCTTAAAGCGGATTGCTAAATGATCGCTATGGGTGTAGCCTTCGTCTACCCTCCATTCCATGCCTGGAGCCAGACTCGGGCTGGCAAAGGTCAAATCAATCCACGCCTCCACTCCGTTTCTACGGAATGTACTAGCGGAGCCATCATTAGCTAGCACAGTATCGAGTTTCGCAAACGCTTCCATTAGCGCTTGACCCCTGCTATTTGTACAGCGGCTGCCCCACTCCACTGCCCAAGCGTTGAAGTCTCCCGCTATTACTACCGGTTTCCGGCCCACGAGGTCCGACGAGAGCCTGTCGATCATCTGGTAGAACTGTTCTATTGGCCACCTTGGTGGGGCGTAGCAGCTGCAATAGAACACACCATTGATCTTGGCAATCGCCACACCCTCGGCGGAGGGGTGTATTACCTCTTGAACCGGGAACCTTCCCGTTATACAGATTGCCACCATTCCAGACCCGTCCGACACCCAATTGCCGTTGCCGGCAGGGATGCTGTACGGGTCTGATAATAGGGCGACATCTGTCCTCGACTCCGAGACCGACTGCCACAGCAGCTGTTGGGCTGCTGCACAATGGTTAAGATTTAGCTGTGTGACTCTCACGGCTTCTTCTTATTTAACTCGCCGAAGGGACACGAAGGTCCGCCCATAGCATGTTTATGGGCTTGCTTCTTAGAGGTGCAGATAAGGCACTTATATGCCTTAGTGCACCCCCGCTCTTTATGCCCCTCCTCGCCGCATCGACGACATAGCTTACTCCTGTCTAGGCCTTTGCATTCGTAAGCTTTATGGCCGGATTCTAGGCACCGATAGCACCTGTCCACTGAAGGCGGCTGGGGTATACTGATAGGGCATACCGACCAGCCGATCTTCAGCTTCCCTTTCTCGGTTACCTTTTTGGCATCCGCATTGAGTAGCCTGAGGTAGGCTACTTGGGTGCCAGAGGGTCCGTCCCTCAATCGCACAGAGGCCCGCTCGATTGTGACGCCGCAGTGCTCCTTGACGGCTGCGACGACGTCTTCTGCGGTCGCGAACTCGTCCAAGTGCTTGCACTGGAGAGTTGTTTCCGCTCCTAGCGACCTGATTTGGGCGCCCTCGCCAAGGACCTCTTGAGCCAAGGCCTTATATATTGCACTTGATTGTGCGCCTCGCTTCAGCACCAGGAGCATCTCTCCCGTGTTGGTGCGTCTTACGCTACGCACATCCTGCCCAAGGGCCGAGAGGCTTTCGGCCGCCTTCATCGATTTAAGGACATCGGCGTATTTGTCCTTGTCGGTTTTTAACCACAAGGCTTCGCCTCTGTCCTTGGCCTTCCTCGCAGGCCGCGGTACCTCCGGTTTCGGTGCCGGCTTTTTCTTGGTAACCAGCGTCCAGGGGTTTGAGCCCCCCTGCCCCGGTCGTGTCGGGTTGCTGGTACCATCGCTCTCCACAGCGATGTCACTCTCGCCCTCGCTTACCTCACCCAGGCGGCGTTTGACCTTGACGGTTGCACGCCGAGTGGTGTCGGTTTTGGCACCCTCTCCTGGCGACTTCCTAGGGCGCTTCGCATTCGATGCCGTCTTGCGATTGCCCTTTCCTTTTCCCTTCGAGGGGAACTCGGTCGTCGCTCCGATCGACGTGGCTGCTCCGTAGAAGGTAAAGGCCACTGTCTGTGAACCTCTATTGACCTTCTCTCTTTCCTCCCTATTGGAGGCCACTGTCTGGGTTTCTCTGTCGGGCCTCTCCCGACATTCCACCCTCTCAACATATGCCTGCTGTTCCTGTCTTGCGACACGAACAGCTTTCCGGAGCTCCAGAAGGCTCAACTTCAACTCCTTGGCTATGTTCTGCTTTGCGCTAGCGAAGTCGATTATAGAATCGAGTTGCTTCGCTACTTTGCGCATCGCAGCTATTGGCCCCTCCGATGCATTGGTAGGGGTATTGCCTACCACTGCTGGGGGGTCACTGGTGCTTTCGGGTGCAGCACTCATCGCTCCACTACTCTCCCCACGGGGGGGGAGACCTCGCCAAACCACCTCTTGCGAAGGGGTTTGGCACCTCCGTCTGTTTATTTTTATTTGCCTCCATGTATAGTCCCACGAGTAGCGCGAGAAATATATGTCCGCCACGCCAGAGCTCCGCATTAGCGTGGTAAGGGACGCTTACTGTGGGGGTTGCCCAGGTACCCCACAGGCTCCGTTAACGATCGAGCATCTTTTTCACCCCCTCGATCACTCATCCCTCGGCACGGGTCGCTTCACGCCTTGGAATTGGGGTTATGCCCTACCTTGCTTTACGTGGTGATCTCGGCCCGGATCATCACAACCATCCTCCTTTACCAGGGCTTTGGACCTGTAGCTCTGGATCTCAATAGTTCCATGTACGTTGTAGCGGTCATGTCATATTCAGCAATATTTTTCAAATTTAGTAGAACCAGTCTGATTTGTTTGCGCCAAGAGTTAGACAACCTACCGTTGATCGACTCTTGCGCAACACCCCAGCAAATACTCCTCTCCGCGAGGGGAAGAAATTAAATTGCCTGTTGAGATTCTCCTGAAGACGAAAACCATGACGATCCTTCCCTTGGAATGCATGATGGAAAGGGACAGATAGAGCCAAGGGTTAGCTGACAGAATAAAACAGCTAGTGGGGTCGTTGATTTCCGAACTTGCCCGAAGAAATTTGCGGGAAAATACGCGCTTCCTGTAAGTTCGTACGAAATTACCTTCCCTAATCTGAGGATTAACGCTGCTAGTCCATTTCGTCCCAGTCCGCCAAACATAGTGAAAGTGCGCGTAGTTTTGTCCGGTTTAGTTTCCAAGTATGTAAAGTGTCGTGATAGTACTTTGAATTAGTCTAAATTTCTTGTCTCTCCCGTTCCATTAGTTGTCTGTAGGTTCGTAACAAACGCTAGCGTGTGGTAAAGTGCGTGCGAATTCAGGAGAAAGGTAATAGTGCTCAAAATTATAGTGCCATTGACCCTCCCCATGTGCTAATGACCCCGTTTGCAATAGCCAGACGGCACCTCTTTATTTGACACAGCTACGACGAACGAGAGGAAGAAGAGAGGAACAAAACCACACGCGCGCAGGTCCAAGCGCATCGGACGAAATTTGAACCCGGCACCGTTACGCCGCCGGAAGGAAGGACGACCCGTCTAAAAGCCGTCCCTTCTATCGTCGGGAAAGATCAACGCAACTTTTCCGGCCGATAAATCATCAACCAGCATCCAACAACCGCTGGTCAGAAACCGGCGCGGCCGATCGATGTAATCGCCCGTCATCGAATCGCCCGTCATCGAAACAGCCATCGCAGCAGAACGATCGACAGCAGCAGAAACCAACAGCAGCAGATTGGGTGAGTCGTATCGTTCTTGCTAATTAAGTGTGAAGGGTGGCGTCCGGGGAGGACGCCACAGTGATTTAATCCGGAAGAGCGCAAAACGCTCGAGAAGTCGTCCACGGACGGCTAGAATTAGGGACGCGTCCATGATTTGAGGTTGTGTGTCGGCCATTACGTTTTAGTCCGTCATTCACGAACGCCACACACAACCCATTTAATTAGTCACCCGGGTGCAAAGCAATAGCTGATTGATACGCTGGAGCCGTGAGGTGACGTCACCGAACTTTGGGAGGATTTTGGAAATGAGAAGAAAAGCACAAGCAGGTCAATGAGCACAGTAGGGAGAGAGTACACGCACACATCAGAAGATAGGCCTAGAAAGTTAAAAGCTAAAAAATGCAAACATGAAATAGAACATAAATCTGCCGTTTTGTACCGTAAATAAATGTTGTTTAGTGTAAATGAAGCGAATGTTTTGTAGATTCATGTAGTACTCCCTTATGGTTTTAGTCTCGTTCTAGTATGGTTACGTCACTTCGTTCGGTGTAGTTTTCGTTTCGTTTCACTGTCTTCCGCTTGGCGGAATTTGATGAGTGGTGAAAGCTTCGCTTTCAGTATGTTTGGGCCACCTGGCGGTGAGTGGCTACAGTTCCAGTGATGATAAGTTAGGTATGGGGAATTTCTTACCGCGTATTCTCTGAGGGTAAATAGGTTCTTGATGATTGCTACTGACTGATAATAGGGTCGTCTACCCGACGTTTGGAGGCTGACTTTTGATAAGCCTGTCTGGTTCGATCCTGATTAATTTCTTTTAGGTGAATCTTCTTCAGGGACTCGCCCTAAGAAGAGTCTCATCCGGGCAAACAAATCTTGGCGTGCAGTCTTCCTACGGGAAGTGGCGCATAAGCTGCACGCTTGCTAGGGATCGACCAGGGCTGGCTACAAATTGGCGCCCAACTGCAGGATTTTTTCGGAAGTCTTGAAGAATAATCTGGAGAATATTGTTGAAGTTATGATTGTTTTCGTCATTTATTTTCTTTCTTATGTACATAGTTATTCTAGGTTCATGTTGTAATTTATGTAGTATTTAGGGTAATGTAACATATTTTGGAGACCGTTTATTTTGGAGAAATATCATCAGGCATATTTTTTTGGAGAAATTTATTGAGGATACAGAAATATTTTGGGGATTCTAAGGAATATTCTTGTGATGTTATCGTTGTGTGGGAACATTTATTAGAGATAAGGGTTTATATTTACCATTTTTGTACATTTTCTATACTATTTATTAAATTTTACATATTCAAAAAAAAACCGAAATGGCTTCTAAGTTTCCGAGAGCCGACCACTTAACCAATGAGGAAGTAGATTACGAGCTCATGATTCGTGGTAAGGTTGAGGAAACTAAAACTGATTCGGAAGCCAAATACCGACTACTACGAAACCTTTTTTACGAAGATGTGAGGGAAAATCGGGATTATCCGTCGCGGTTTACTATCGAACAAGAGTTCGATCGCGTGTCAAGTATAATCGATGTTTTGAGAGGGAAGTTGGAGAAAGGTCCAGATGAAAGGTGCATTTCCCGATTAAAACATTACGCGCTTAGGGTCGCCCGAAGCATAGCTGAGGATCCTGGATCCGAAGCCATGCGTAAGGAACTGATAAGGGAAATTCGAAGTGTGTTGAACAGATTTAGTGGGAAGAAGGGTTCCGAAGATTCTCACTCAGGAGAAGTTGTCGACAATCAGCAAAAGTCATTGGAGTCAGGGAATGATGATAGGAAAGACGAGGAGCACCGAGACGACGGACAAGAACGCGAAGACAGGTCGTCTGATGAGCATTCGAAGCGATCCCTTGGAGCTATTCCCAAAACGGCAAGTGAGGAACAACTACGGAGGGAAAACCAACTTAACGACGAGAACAGAATGCTGAGAATGCAAGTGGCTGAGTTGAGGCGAGAATTGGCAGAATTTAGACTGGCAACCCAGATACCGGATCCGACGAGGATCGTCAACCCTTCCAATCGAGGGCTTCAAGTTCCTGAGCTGATAAGTAGGGCGGAGTTCGACAGAGAAGCGCAACCGACACCGTACATCCGAGTCAACCATCCAGAAACCGAACGCAGGCAGAGAGAAGAGGTACCACAACGACGATATAGCGGAATTCCACAGACGAGACAGGATGAGTTCGATAGAGGACGAGTGATTCGAAGAGAATCAGTCGAACGACGGATGGAGACAGTAAGCGACCGTTCGTACTACGATGCACGAGACGGTCAGGAGCAAGCGCGACAGTTGAGCAGAATGTATGGTATGGAGACGAGAATAGCTGAACGGGAGGATCCAGCTGATAGACGGTGGAGCGACAGACGGAGTTTTTCTCAGTGGGATAGTCGAGGTAATCCCACCGGTGGCCTGCATCGAAGGCAGAGTGCAGTACCCCTGCAGAGTAGCGAGGACGAAGATGGGTATGACGCTGAGGAGTTTCGCCCAAGACGTCGTGTGAATCGACGAATCGCGGATCGCGAGATTCAGGATGCAGACCGGCGTATGGAGAAATGGCATCTAACTTTTAGTGGCGACCCCCGCCATCGATCGTTGGAAGATTTTCTCCATAAGATTCGTAGGCTAGCGCGAATGGATCGGATCGCAGACGACATCCTATTGCAGCGAGTGCATACCATATTACGGGGAGATGCCTACGATTGGTACTTGTGCTACGCTGACGAGTTCCTAGATTGGCAGGACTTCGAGGAGAAAATCCGTTACATGTACGGTAACCCAAATAAGGACCAAGGAAACCGTCAGAAAATCTACGAGCGGAAACAACTTCGGAACGAGCCGTTTTTGACGTTCAAGACGGAGATAGAGCGCTTAAACAAACTTCTATCGTCACCGCTAGATCAGGAAAGAATTTTCGAGGTCATCTGGGACAATATGCGCCCACACTACCGTTCAAAACTAGCGTGTAGAACGGTACGAGATGTGCGAAAGCTTGAGTACTATGCGTACCGCATTGATGCGAACGATCCGGCACTCAGGCAGTGTCGAGAAGGACCGACACGTAACACGACGGGTCTACACAACATCGAGGCGAGTCGACGGGGTTCTATTCCGAAGCAGAAGAGGTGAACGCGTTAGGAAAAAGGTTCGATGGTGATCGGCGGGCAAAGGAGCAGTCCAAATCGGTAACGCGTGCTCAACAACCCAGTGCCACGCCGGCAATCGAACAGACAAATGGTCCCCTTTGCTGGAATTGCCGCCGAACGGGACATATTTGGCGAAACTGCAGACACGAAAAGCAGTTGTTCTGCTACATCTGCGGAACACCCGGTAAGACGACGGTGACCTGCGAGAACCACCCACGGATTGACCGGGACAGGATAGGTAATCCATCGGGAAACTAGGTCAGGAATGCGCAGTAGGGAACAACAGCATTCCGCCGACGAACGATGTTCCCAGTTCTAGTCCGTTTGAGGACCCGTTTCTGAAGGTGTGTGAAGTAAGGGTCCACACCGAGAGCAGCCCTCACGTAACCGTGAAGATTTTTGACACCGAATACGACGCTTTACTCGACTCTGGCGCAAGTGTCAGTGTAACGAGTATGACCGATATTGCCAAGAGGTATGGTTTGACGATGCAGCGTAGCCCACTGAAGATTGTCACGGCCGATAAAACTGTACATGAATGTCTCGGATTCGTACAGCTACCGATGGTATTCAAGGGAATGACCAGAGTGATTCCGACGCTAGTGGTACCGCAGATTTGTAGAGAGCTGATCCTGGGATACAACTTCTGGAAATCGTTCGGAATCGAGCCGATGATTGAGGGAGACCACGGATTCGAACGAGTGGCCACTGTTGAGACCACTCCAACGGGATATGGAAAGGTGGATACGATCCAATTCACCTTGCTGCCGATCGAGACGCTACCCGCGTTGAAGAATGTTGACCCTGATGCGACGTTGGATATCCCGGCTCTAGAGCTACCGGAACCTTCAAAAACGACTCCGGAGACGGTAGAAACGGAACACGATCTGACACCCGTCGAACGAAAGGAGCTGATTGAAGCAATCAAGAAATTTCCATGCACAACAGCAAATAAGTTGGGTAGGACCTCGTTGTTGCAACACGAGATTCGGTTGACCGAAGAAGCAAAACCGAGAAGACAGCCATGGTATCGGTGTTCACCAGCAGTACAAGCGGAGATGGAAGCTGAGATTGAGCGATACAAGCAGATGGATGCTATCGAAGAGTGTTCGAGCGAGTGGGCCAGCGCTTTGGTACCAGTTCGGAAAGCGAATGGTAAACTACGAGTCTGTCTGGACTCTCGCAAGATAAACGCCTGGACTAAGAAAGACTCGTACCCGATGAGGAACATGGGAGAGATCTTTCATCGTTTAGGGAAGGCGAAGTATTATTCGGTAGTGGATTTGAAGGATGCCTATTTCCAGATTCCTCTAAAGGAAGAATCAAGGGACTATACGGCATTCCGCACACCGCAAGGCTTGTTTCGGTTCAAAGTTTGTCCGTTTGGTTTAACAAACGCACCGTTCACGATGTGCCGGCTTATGGACCGGGTAATCGGATTCGATCTCGAACCAAACGTTTTCGTCTACCTGGACGATATCGTGATAGCGACGAATTCGTTCAGTGAGCACGTGAGACTACTGAAAATAGTAGCAGAACGTTTGGCAAAGGCAAATCTGACGATATCGCTTGATAAGAGTCGATTTTGCAGAAAGCAGGTGACATATCTGGGGTACCTGCTAACGGAGAGAGGAGTATCCATTGACAATGCACGGATTTCGCCAATCCTCGACTATGCTCGTCCGAAGAACGTGAAGGATATTCGGCGACTTCTCGGTTTGGCAGGGTTTTACCAGCGCTTCATACGTGACTACAGTCGCATCGTAACTCCGATATCCGACCTGCTAAAAAAATCGAAGGCTAAGTTTGTGTGGACAGAAGCAGCAGAGATAGCGTTTGGAGAGCTAAAAGCAGCTTTGGTGTCGGCACCGATTCTGGGGAATCCAGACTTCGAAAAACCGTTCACGATCGAATCTGATGCGTCGGATAACGCGGTTGGTGCAGCACTGATACAGCACGTTGATGATCAGCCGAGAGTGATCGCATACTTCAGCAAGAAGCTGAGTAGCACGCAACGGAAGTACGCCAGCGTAGAGAAAGAATGCTTGGGTGTGTTGCTAGCAATTGAGCATTTCCGCCACTACGTTGAGGGTTCTCGCTTCAAGGTGGTCACCGACGCACGTAGTTTGCTGTGGTTGTTCACGATCGGGGTGGAATCGGGCAATTCGAAGTTGCTAAGGTGGGCTTTGAAGATTCAGTCCTACGACATCGAACTGGAATACCGGAAGGGAAAGAATAATATACTGGCTGATTGCTTGTCGAGGTCAGTGGAGACGATATTTACTCTGACCGCCGATGTCGAGCATCAGGAATTAGCGGCGAAGATCCAGAAAGACCCAGCGAGTTTCCCGGATTTCAGGGTGATAGATGGACTGATCTTGAAGTACGTCAAAGGGGACAAAAAAGTGGAAGATGCACGATTCCAGTGGAAGAGATACCCGTCGAAGGTAGAGCGGAAGGAAATCGTCCAGGAAATTCACGATCGAGCTCATCTCGGTCCGGAGAAGACACTAGCAGCGGTGAAGGAGCGCTATTTCTGGCCACAAATGAGCAGCGAAGTGAAAAGGCAATGTCAGGCGTGCCTTGCATGCCAAACTAGTAAAGCGACAAACCAGAATACGACCGCGCCAATGGCAGAGCAGAAGAAGTTGGCTCAGTATCCCTGGCAGTTCTTGGCTATGGACTATGTCGGTCCACTTCCAGCTTCCGGCAAAGGCCGAAGTACTTGTCTCCTCGTCGTAACTGATCTCTTCAGCAAGTTTGTGCTGGTGCAGCCTTTTAGGCAAGCGACCGCGGAAACGTTGGTACAATTTGTGGAAAACATCATCTTCCTGCTGTTCGGTGTTCCGGAAGTGATCCTGTCGGACAATGGGACACAGTTTACTTCAGCGATGTTCCAAAGTCTGCTAGCGAAGTATAACGTGACGCACTGGAGAACTCCGAACTACCATCCTCAGGTAAACGATACGGAACGAGTCAACCGTGTAATCACGACAGCAATACGAGCCTCAATCCGGAAAGACCACAAAGAATGGGCCAATAACTTACAACAGATAGCCAATGCCGTGCGCAACTCAGTTCACGATGCAACTCGCTACACTCCGTACTTCGTTATGTTCGGCCGGAATATGGTTTCCGACGGTAGGGAATATCGCTATCTGAGGGATTCGCAAACGACCAACGATGGTCAGCTGAAGAACGAGGAAAGGGAGAAAATGCTCGAAGAGGTTCGGGAGAACTTGAAAGCGGCGTACAGCAAACACTCGTCCTACTATAATCTTCGCTCCAATGCCAATTGTCCAACTTACTCTGTGGGTGAGAAGGTTCTGAAGAAAAACATGGAACAATCGGACAAAGGCAAGGGATTTTCTGCAAAGCTGGCCCCCAAGTATGTGCCAGCCGTAGTGAAAAGGGTAGTAGGAACCCACTGTTATGACCTTGAGGACTTGAAGGGGAAGAGACTGGGAATTTTCAACTGCAAGTTTCTCAAGAAACTTACCCTTTCAAGTTCAGCTTTAACATCGATCACTGGTTGATCGAATAGAAGTCAAGCTATGTACCTCTCAGTATTTACTGATTGAGACAACGCACCATGATGCTTTTGCTCTGGTTGAAGAAAATACTGTACCGCAGTTCGTAAAGTTAGCACTGTCCTTCAGACAGTGCACCCCCACAACAACTTTCATTTACTGGGGGCATCCTTGTTGCTAAGATCTTCATTCTAGCTCAAGAAGAACTTTGCGAACGTGTTGGATTATGGTCATTTTAGATCTCCTTGAGTTGCAGCACTCTTGAGTATAAAGCATTTGTTACTGAACGAACAAGTTCCCCTCGACCAGAAGACAGAGCGAGTCCTTGATTTCATCAGGACGATGAGCTATAAAACCAAGAACTCGGAGCCACCAGTGCGTTGATGAGGAGTATCGCAATCATTAAACGAGAAGCAATAAAGCGTGAGTTTAAGACTGGGGAATCTTAAACGTTGATCGTGAAATAAGACTCAGAAGTCGGCAGACAATGTTGAGCAAACCCGAGTTAATCGAGCTGTCAGTAACAAATTGCTTTAGCTGAATAGCGTTGCAATTTTAAAGAAATCGGCAGTGTTCCTGGAAATTTAACCATGTTTGAAAAAAACACAGGTTGTATTGCATCGGGATACACATACCTTGTTAACAACCTATACAAGACTTGTGGGTGGAAGAAGAAAGGGGATTGTGCCTTTGCACGATCACCCAATGTATAAAAATTTTGTAAATATTATTTTTCGGATATAAGTAATGTTAGTTTGTAGTTCACAATGTTTCCTTATATCTATGTTAGTACTTAAAATTATTGTATATTTCTTTATATTCATGTTATTTGTTAATTGTTATTTATTTCTTTGTTATTTATTTGTTTATTTATTTATCACAATATTTAGCAAAAATTTTGGGATTTAGTGGGTTAATGTTTAATGTGGGAGTTTATGTTAAATGTAGGTTCTTATTGAAGTCTTCCTTGGGGGTGGATTTCGCATCTTGGGTTTTGCCATCCGATTGTTCCTAAAATGAAAAAGAAAACATTAAAATTTGTTCACACACTTACCTTTAACTGGAAGTCAACTTCCCTTCTCGGCATCCGTTATAGCTGTCTTCAAATAGGCCGTTTGAGGCAATTCCGGGTCAGCATGGCAGCAGTCCGTCCAGCGCCAGTCCCGCTAAATAGTTCCGGCCCCGTGCCGTGGTCCACATTCATGTCCAGTCCAGCCGCATGCGACATCCTTCGATTCTGAAATTCGTCAAACGTTTGTTAGCCGGTCTGGCAAACATTTAAAAAAAATCATTTAAACTCACCAGCATCAATTTGTCGTCCGCTTCAAGAGTCCAAATCCGTCCGTCCAGAACAGTCCAGTGCCGCGCGGAAACATCCCAGCCTCCATCTGAGTGGATTTGTTTATGTTGGGTTGGTAGTCCGTTTCACCTGAAAAAACATGAAAAAACAACACAAAATTAGTTAACTCACCTTCTAGTACATGATCCGTCTTTCGGAAACGTTTTATCTGCACGTTTTTTGGGCCATTTCGGTATAATATTTGGTAAATTACCTGGAAAATGTACAATTAACAAACAGCACAACACATCACTTGCAATATTTTTTTCAGTTTGACGTTTCTCTTCGTTGCGGGTTGATAGTTCAGTGTATGCGTGAGTTAATGGGAGCTTTAATAGGGTTGGGTACTTTTTCATTTTCGTTGCATTTCTGTTTTGTCGAAAGTTTTTTTCGACGTAGGAAATGTAACGTAAGATGGATTTATGGGATATGTGGTCATTTAGGGTATGTGTTCGTATTGTCGGAATACATCCGGCGTTAATACATAACCAAAATGATTGTTTAGGGAGATATTTTCGGGGGATATTTTCGGGGGATTTTCGGGGGTTTTCGGGGGATATTTTCGGGGATTTTCGGGGGATTTTCGGGGGATATTTTCGGGGGAATTATGTGCAGATTTCTCACTAGCTGAACTATTTCGGCGTAAGAGTCACTGCAAAGGAAATTATGAAGTTCAGTTCTGCGTTTTGTCTAGTAGAAAGTGTTTATTCAGGGAAGAGCTCTGAGGTGCTTTCAAAAGACAAAACTGTGCGGTAAATTGAGTGAAGGGATACATTTCCAACGTAAGGATTGGAGTAGTTCTGGAACTCAATAAGCCTGTTTCTTGTAGTATTCATGAAGTTACATTGGGAATTATGTTGCATTGAGAGTCGTAAGAAACTCAGTGTATGTTGTAGTGTTGGGGTTTCGGCTTGATCTAAAATTTCAATATTTTGGTATCAATGCCAGTATTTTGGGATTTGTTGCACTATTGGAGTGTTATATATCTGAACTACCGGAGCGCAGCAGGGGAAATGTCAAATCCATCAGTATTTCTGTATTCAAGGCGAACCTAGGATTAGTTGTACATAACATTTTGTAAATAGTAGTTGTAGTTTTTTTTTTCTATTGTTAGTCTTAGTCATTTCGTAAAATTGTCCCTTACGAAAATTTGGTATTAATCCTAATACCAAATTTTCGTAAAACAAGCCTGGTGTTATGTAGCGGTCATGTCATATTCAGCAATATTTTTCAAATTTAGTAGAACCAGTCTGATTTGTTTGCGCCAAGAGTTAGACAACCTACCGTTGATCGACTCTTGCGCAACACCCTAGCAAATACTCCTCTCCGCGAGGGGAAGAAATTAAATTGCCTGTTGAGATTCTCCTGAAGACGAAAACCATGACGATCCTTCCCTTGGAATGCATGATGGAAAGGGACAGATAGAGCCAAGGGTTAGCTGACAGAATAAAACAGCTAGTGGGGTCGTTGATTTCCGAACTTGCCCGAAGAAATTTGCGGGAAAATACGCGCTTCCTGTAAGTTCGTACGAAATTACCTTCCCTAATCTGAGGATTAACGCTGCTAGTCCATTTCGTCCCAGTCCGCCAAACATAGTGAAAGTGCGCGTAGTTTTGTCCGGTTTAGTTTCCAAGTATGTAAAGTGTCGTGATAGTACTTTGAATTAGTCTAAATTTCTTGTCTCTCCCGTTCCATTAGTTGTCTGTAGGTTCGTAACAAACGCTAGCGTGTGGTAAAGTGCGTGCGAATTCAGGAGAAAGGTAATAGTGCTCAAAATTATAGTGCCATTGACCCTCCCCATGTGCTAATGACCCCGTTTGCAATAGCCAGACGGCACCTCTTTATTTGACACAGCTACGACGAACGAGAGGAAGAAGAGAGGAACAAAACCACACGCGCGCAGGTCCAAGCGCATCGGACGAAATTTGAACCCGGCACCGTTACGCCGCCGGAAGGAAGGACGACCCGTCTAAAAGCCGTCCCTTCTATCGTCGGGAAAGATCAACGCAACTTTTCCGGCCGATAAATCATCAACCAGCATCCAACAACCGCTGGTCAGAAACCGGCGCGGCCGATCGATGTAATCGCCCGTCATCGAATCGCCCGTCATCGAAACAGCCATCGCAGCAGAACGATCGACAGCAGCAGAAACCAACAGCAGCAGATTGGGTGAGTCGTATCGTTCTTGCTAATTAAGTGTGAAGGGTGGCGTCCGGGGAGGACGCCACAGTGATTTAATCCGGAAGAGCGCAAAACGCTCGAGAAGTCGTCCACGGACGGCTAGAATTAGGGACGCGTCCATGATTTGAGGTTGTGTGTCGGCCATTACGTTTTAGTCCGTCATTCACGAACGCCACACACAACCCATTTAATTAGTCACCCGGGTGCAAAGCAATAGCTGATTGATACGCTGGAGCCGTGAGGTGACGTCACCGAACTTTGGGAGGATTTTGGAAATGAGAAGAAAAGCACAAGCAGGTCAATGAGCACAGTAGGGAGAGAGTACACGCACACATCAGAAGATAGGCCTAGAAAGTTAAAAGCTAAAAAATACAAACATGAAATAGAACATAAATCTGCCGTTTTGTACCGTAAATAAATGTTGTTTAGTGTAAATGAAGCGAATGTTTTGTAGATTCATGTAGTACTCCCTTATGGTTTTAGTCTCGTTCTAGTATGGTTACGTCACTTCGTTCGGTGTAGTTTTCGTTTCGTTTCACTGTCTTCCGCTTGGCGGAATTTGATGAGTGGTGAAAGCTTCGCTTTCAGTATGTTTGGGCCACCTGGCGGTGAGTGGCTACAGTTCCAGTGATGATAAGTTAGGTATGGGGAATTTCTTACCGCGTATTCTCTGAGGGTAAATAGGTTCTTGATGATTGCTACTGACTGATAATAGGGTCGTCTACCCGACGTTTGGAGGCTGACTTTTGATAAGCCTGTCTGGTTCGATCCTGATTAATTTCTTTTAGGTGAATCTTCTTCAGGGACTCGCCCTAAGAAGAGTCTCATCCGGGCAAACAAATCTTGGCGTGCAGTCTTCCTACGGGAAGTGGCGCATAAGCTGCACGCTTGCTAGGGATCGACCAGGGCTGGCTACAACGTATGTTATTACAGACATGCTACTATTGGGATCCGTCATTCGCTAGCGGAGTTATGTATGTATGTATGTATGTGTATGTATGTATGTATGTATGTATGTATGTATGTATGTATGTATGTATGTATGTATGTATGTATGTATGTATGTATGTATGTATATATGTGTGTATGTATGTATGTGTGTATGTATGTATGTATGTATGTATGTATGTATGTGTGTGTATGTGCGGATTTGTTAACAAAATTTCCACATCGGTTTCTCGGAGATGGCTGAACCGATTTTTACAAACTAAGATTCAAATGAAAGGTATAATATTCCCATAGCTTGCTATTGAATTTTATTTTCAACCGACATCTTGTTCCGAATTACGAGTTGAAGAGTATGGTTACAAAACAAAATTTGTTGATTTGTCCACATCGGTTTCTTGGAATTTTCTGAACCGATTTGGCAAACTTGATTTTAAATGAAAGGTCCATCAGCTGCTGTTGAATTTTGTGTGGATCCGAGTTCTGGTTCCTGAATTACAGGGTGATACGTACGATCACGCAGCAAATCCCGATTCTAACGAATTCTGCGATGAATGTAAAAAGGTGAATTTTTTTCCAAAGTGTAAACACAACTGTTGAATTTGTAGATCTAAGTCACCAACAGTCATTCAAAGTCTCTTTGGCCACACTGGCCACCATCGACGGATCCGAAAGCATCCAAATTCAGAATTACGGTTATATTGGTTTCTCGAAAATAGCTAGACCGATTTGATCAACTTAGTCTCAAATGAAAGGTGTTGCGTCCCAGGAAACTGATATTAAATTCCATCTCCATCCGACTCCGGAGTTACGGGTTGTAGAGTGCGATCACATAGAAAACTCCGATTATGTGCACACACACACACACACACACACACATATATATATATATATATATATATATATATATATATATATATATATATATATATATATATATATATATATATATATATATATATATATATATATATATATATATATATATATATATATATATATATATATATATATATATATATATATATATATATATATATATATATATATATATATATATATATATATATATATATATATATATATATATATATATATATATATATATATATATATATATATATATATATATATATATATATATATATATATATATATATATATATATATATATATATATATATATATATATATATATATATATATATATATATATATATATATATATATATATATATATATATATATATATATATATATATATATATATATATATATATATATATATATATATATATATATATATATATATATATATATATATATATATATATATATATATATATATATATATATGTATGTATTATATTACATTTTGATTATACATGACATGACAACTATATACAAGAAAAGAAAACATTACTCGAGTTCTAAAGTTTTGTAAAAGAAAAAAACAGCCACGGTATTGAACTGAAAAAAGGTGCGAAATCGGCAAAGTCCTAAAAAGTCGACCTTAAAAAAATTCGAGGTAACATAAAATCTCGACGTTTCATGCATTTTAAAGATGGTTGGCATCAAAAATACGAAATCGATTTCTGAAATTTCAAAAATTTGAAAAAAAAATTTGAGTTCCGGCTTATATTGGGAATTTCATATGTGACCGGATGGTTTAGTCTATATTTCCGGACCCATATAAGCGATCCCTACGAAATTTTATACACATCTGTGGGGATATTATAGCTATAATTTGTGAAAATCGGCCCAACCATTTCCGGGAAACTGATGTGAGTTCGTCAATTTTGAAAGATGGCCGCTTTTCCCGGGCACTTCCGGAACCGTCTATGGTGGTCAATGTAGTCAACGAAAGTTTGGTTGGCCGTCGGGGACTTAGAACAGCAAATTTAAGTTGTTTGAGAGACATTTTAGCGAAATTTTTACCTTTTTTGCTTTCATCGGAGTATCGGTTTGAATCGCAATTTGCTATGTGATCGCACGCCACAACCTGTAACTCCGGAACCGGAAGTCAGACCGGGATGAAATCAAATAACCATTTACGGGGGCGCAACACCTTTCATTTGAGACCTTGAGTTTGGTTGAATCGGTCTAGCCATCTCCGAGAAACCGATGTGACTGTTATTCTGAATTTGGATACTTCCGCCGGGGCTTCCAGAACCGATGATGGTGGTTAATGTGGCCAAAGAAACTTTGAATGGATGCTAGTGACCTAATACTACAAATCGAAGCAGTTGTGGTCATATTTTGGAAAAAATTTCACCTTTATGCATTCATTGCAGAATTTATTAAAATCGACATTTTCTCCGTGATCGTGCTCACCACCCTGTAATTCCGGAACCGGAAGTCGGATCCATTAGAAATTCAATAGCAGCCTATGGGAACGTTGCACCTTTCATTTGAGACTAATTTTGTCAAAATCGGTTCAGCCATCTCTGAGAAAAATGAGTGACATTTTTGGTCACATACACACACAGACGCACATACACACACATACATACACACGACAGACATTTGCCGAACTCGACGAACTGAATCGAATGGTATATGTCACTCGGCTCTCCGTTAAAAAGTCAATTGCAATACCTTTCTATTGAAAAAGGTAAAAATGCGAATGACCCTTGCGGTTAAAACCTTTATTAATGAATAAAGAAATAAAATAAATATTCCACGACTGACTATATTTTTCTATAGCGCGTGAATAAATTTTGGTTGAATTTTTTTTATTTATTTGGGCAAGGTGGCGATGGTTATCACTGGAGTCCGCAGCCATATGATGATGAAAAAAGTTTGGTAGTCGGTTGGTCGTGTGAATCCCCAAACTGCTGGCATTTCGGGACGTGTTTTGGGTGTTTTATCGCTGGAAAAGTGCACCGCTGTAAAGTGCGTATGCACTCTACATGGAGAGCTTCATTGACGCAGACGGCATGTTTTTGCCTTTCTCATATAAAGAAAGGCTATGCAATCACTGTAAAAATCGACTTTTTAACCGAGGCCCGAAGGGCCGAATGTCATACACCATTCGAATCAGTTCGTCGAGATCGGCAAATGTCTGTGTGTGTGTGTCAGTTAAACTCACACAATTTTCTCAGAGATGGTTGAACCGATTTTCGCAAACCTAGTTTCATCTGAAAGGTATAACGCTCCCATAAGCTGCTATTGAATTTTTAGTTGATCCGACTTCCGATTCCGAAGTTACGGGTTGAAGAGTGCGGTCACACAGCAAATTCCCATATAAACTGGTACCACCATGATGTTCAAATGATGTAAAACATATTAAAATTGATGTAACATTACTCTAGTTTGCGGGTCTGGATCACTAATGATCAATCAAAGCAGCTTTGACCACATTGGCCACCTATGACGGTTCATGACGCCCCCGGGGAACCCGCCAAGTTCCTAAGCTAATATCACACCCATTCCCCAACGAATTCTCTGCCGATTATTACAAACTTGATTTCAAATGAAAGATACAGTAATACCATTGACTGCTGCTGAATTTCGTTCGGTTCTGACTCTTGCTTCCGGAGTTACAGGGGTGTTAGTAAGCATACACTGGAATTTCCCATATAAATCGGTACAATCGTAATATCTCAGAGGCTAAAAACTATTGAAATGGTCACCAAATTACTTCTAATCGCAGATCTAGATCACTGATTGCCAATCAAACATTCTTTGAATATATTGTCCACTATCGACGATTCCGGAATTCCGGGCATATTCCACAATTAAAGTCACATCGGTTCTTCGGTGATAACTGAACCGATTTTCTCAAACCAAGTCTCAAATGGAAGGCAAAATGTGCAGTTGAGTATTGCGTCGCCGCCCCTCTCCCCCCTCGCCTTGCCCTTACACCTCCCTCCTTCATCACTCCCCTCCCCTTGGACCACCCTCACGCCCGCATTTCCTTCATCCACCCCGTATACCGAAACAAGATGAAGGATTTCTGACGCATCCTCCACTCCCACTCTACTACTTTCAAACCCATTCCACCAACATTTCAAAATATAATCACATGAAGATAACATTGAACTCATGCTGATTAAGCTAATTAAATATTATTCTTTTGCCTTTCTCATATAGAAAGGTTATGCAATTGCTCCAAAAACCGACTTTCTAACCGAGGCCCGGAGGGCCGAGTCTCATATAACATTCGACTCAGTTCGCCGAGATCGCAAAATATCTGTGTGTATGTATGTGTGTATGTATTTGACATTCTTCAAATGAAACAAGAAATTTTTTTTAGTACTCTACAACTTCGTAGAACATTAGATTGCACTAGCTCTTACCAATGTTCTGATACGCGCATCACCTTAAAATTAGTTTTGCTCACTGGCGCCACCATGCGGGTTAATTTTGTATTTTTAAAGCGAGACAAGAAAGTTTTTTAGTAACTCTGCAACTCTGTAGAACATTAAACTATCTATGCTGTAGAACATTAAACTAAACATGCTCTATCTCTTACCGTTGTACAGATAGGAGTAGTACCTTCAAATGGCTTGGCTCACTACCGCCACCATGCGGGGAAATTCTGAACATTTTATGCGAAAACTGAAAGTGCATCTATTACTCTCCAACTTTGTAGAACATCAAAATTGTCTATCTCTTATCGTTTCTGAGATATGTGAGTTTTCCTGATCTTGTTTTTGCCTTACACGTGGTTCACATATATGAAATAAGTGGAGTACGCCCTTTTCGAATGTGAAGCAGGAGTATCCAACTTTAAATGTTAATAACTATTCAACGGGTGCTCGGATTGTCTTGCAGTCTTCGACTAACTTACGGCATATCTTCAAAAGCTTAACTCCTTCCTAGGTCAGTGTTCGGATAATTATAGCGACCTTTAGCGGCGATTTTGTGAACTGCGAGTGTTTCCCCATACATTTTGGCCAAAAATCCCATACAAACTTCAAGCTCTTTGGGGGAGGGGTTAGGGTTAACCGATTTCGCTCAAATTTGGACAGTGTCATTTTTTCATGATTTGGAACGACCCTGGGGGGTGTAGGTTGCGAGATTTTTTTTTCATATAAATCATTGTCACCCTAATGTGCATTTAAGGTGGTTTACAAACATTTATCAAACAGTAACGTTTGCTCTTCTGTACTCGATCTGTACATAAGAAGTATAAATAATATGCTCTTATCATTAAAGAAAATAATCCGCAAATAATCCCGAGCAAACCAAAAGTCCACAACACTCCATGCTCGTGACTAAAATTCACCGCCACAATGACCATGGTCCGATAGATTGGTATACTTATGAGTTATTGAGACCATTCTGAGGTATTTTGAGAGATCGTATCGATGGTGTTTTAAAGGGGGGCACTCCCTCAAGGTATTTAAAAAAAATGTTTTTTTTTTTATTTTTGATTTAATTGATAGATATAAGCTTTGAGAATATTTTTCCAAAGTTACAAAAATCTGTTCTCGGAATTGCGGAAGGCATGTCACTTGAAATTGGCGCAGGGGATTACGAAAAAAACAGCAAGCCAATTTTTTTCGAATAGCATTTATTTTGAACGGCATGAAAAATTCCCGAGTACTTTTTCAAATGGACGTAAGTAACATTGAGAGCCTCTCTTTGTTTACTTTCTCTTTCGTTTATTACGACGTCATTACAACACTTTGTACTAATTTTCCAGTACATATCGAAAGCCGACGGTTTTTACTACAATCTTATGCAAAGAGAAGAGTAGTAAATGTTGAAATGGCCGAGTAATGAACAGAAGAGAAAGACCTCAAAGAGAATCTCTCATTGTTACTTACGTCCATTTGAAAAAGTACTCGAGAATTGTTCTATGTAAACTGCAGAGATATACTTTTTTTACCTTGTTTCCCCAAAAAAAAAATTTTTTTTTCATGAAAACAATATTTTTTAAGACCCTGATTGATGTGGTAAATGTTTTAAATTATTATTTTTTTCGGTTCATCAAGTAAAAAAATGTGTGGTGTTATTATTTCAGATAAGAATTGAGGCCAAGATCACTTACGCCAATTTCGATGTCAGCGATTTACAATATCGAGCAGAACATTAATAATTTTCAATTTCACATATTGCATTTTTTTCATCCTAGAGCATTGCTCTAAATATATATTGGTGCGTACTATCTTCATTTTTCCAAAATAAAATGTCAAAAAAGTACTTTTTTCGGCCGAAAGAAGAAGTGTCCCCGATAAGCGTCTGTAAAAAATTGCATGGCTTTACGATAAATCGTTATGAAAATTGCACCATCTTAAATTTTGGTCTGTCATAACGGATTTTGAAATGACAGCTTCCTCATGCCGTAAATACCCAAGTTGTGTAGATTTTAATTGTAAATCATCATGAAAAGTGCGAAAACCCTCTTAATTAAATATCTAGCAACTTCTATCGGGACAGAACAATATAAACATAGATACAGAATGACACCTCCCCGAACTATTGACTAATACTAAACCTTCTCATTGTTTTTGTTTATTTATCAGTCGATCTAGTAAAACCTTCAAACCTAAAAAGAACATACCTGAGGGCACACATCAATATGATCTTATGAAACACGCTGCTGCCACGCTTGGGTCCGGAAATCTTCGCAATGCTGTGCAACTGCCAGATGGAGAAGATCTTAACGAATGGGTCGCTGTTAACAGTAAGTATTTTCGCTTTAGTGATGTCAGTCATTAACACTGAAATTCACCCATACTAACACTGAAAAAAATCCAAACGTTAATTCTATTTGCTTCAAACCACTTAAAATCCATATGAAGAAGAAATGCTAATGTTATCACGCGCACACATACCTTCTATGTGTCAACTGTATAAACTATGTATGCACACACATGTTATATGTGCGTATTGTTATAGAATGGGGTTTTATGTGCCTTATAGTTATGAAATGTGAATGTAAGATTAATATTTCTAATGAATACACACATTAGCTTTATGTTCCAGCAAATAGTGTTTATCTGCCTCCGCTAATTGCAAAAATCTATGTGTAAAATCAATAGGTATAACGTTTACATTTTTTGAGTGAAGTTGAGAGTAAGCTAAAATATATAATGAATGTTATTTGCGTTATATGTTATAGTTATGTTAAGTACTCCCCAAGGTTTATGGGTTTGACGGTATTGCAAACATCATCGAGCATCAATTGCTTTAAGATGAGTATTGCATTACGCCTCGTTAGTGGTGCATCGAGGAGACCGAGAGGGCTTATGCGCCTTTTTTATGTTATATGTTGCTTCATACTCTGCACCTGCGCATACCAACGCTAAACCACTGGTCTATGCGGGGTGTCGTGGCCGACTGGAGGATCGACGTAGATTGACTTTTGCTGTGTGCCGTGTTTGCATATATTGTTCTATTGGCGGTATTCGTGGACGGGGCTCACGCAGGGAGTCATTGTGTGTCCATTTATCGGTCGACTTCGTCATCGTGCATATACCAATTAAATTAATTTAATAATTAAATTAATTTAATAAAGTAGAATAAGTAGAAAACTATTAGTTGTAACTTTGTGATTATCGTAGTTTTTTGTACTAGTGTACAACTGTTATGTGCTAGTCGTATGTCTATACATAGATAGACATTCGTCTGAGTATTTGTGACAGTTGGGTCAGGGAATGGATGCAGAACTGACGTATATGATAAAATAGTGGCTAATACTTCTGGTGATCAATCTGAGCATTTGGATCTATTCATTCGGAAAAATCGGGTTGGATAAATTATGGTAAAATAAATTTACCGACGCACGCGAGTCATCCATTCCCGGCCAGCATATCATGATGAAAGTCTAACAGCATGCAATTGTCGTTAATGATAAATATACAACATTTGCTGCATTTAGACGAGTTTGATTCCATGTTACATATGTTTTTCTATTCTACTTCATTAGTCTGTTTCTTTTGTTAGTTTGATTTTCCATTATTTATGTATACCAAAATAGTATTGTTCAATTTATACACTTCTAGCCAAGCTCTTTGCATCTTTTTTTCTTTATTCGGCATGTTATGATTCCTTTTATTAGTATATCTCAACTATACGCGATCTATACTCATAAAGGTACAAACGCTCGGGGCCTTCGCGATAACACAACCCTGGCCACACGCGACCATGCAATTGCAATAATCCACACATACTTACGCCCGCGATTCCACCCACATGAAAAAAAAAAAACCCCGGTAGAAGTAAACGTAGCATCTTTAAACTTCCAAACGCGGTCTTAAACATTAACCCACCACTCGCGCGATCATGAAACGGTCACGTCCGGAAGTTTTACCAGTCTGGACTAATGCCTTCAGTTGAACCAATCAAAAAAGTGACGCTCATATTCACTAAAGAACACGTTCCATGGTGACATGACCTGGAACTCAAGTGATATGGGGAAACGTGTACCATACACTAAAAATTAAGCTTCAGATTCACGGTCCGCGCGCGATCAAACAAAAATACCCTTCGCGATCATCCCGGGCATGTACACCCGCGATCTAGTAAACATGATGGCATCCCAGTGATAAAGTGAATGTCTCAGCTCCTATAAATTTTCAAACGCGGTCTCAAGCGTAAACCTAAAATCTCCCACACTCGCACGATCATGAATCGGTCACTTCCGGATGGTTCTATCCTTGATATCAGCAGACTAGGTCCATGCCTTCAATTGGATCAATTAAAAAAAGAAAGCTCACATATCCACTGGACACCACGTTATATGGCGACATCACCGAGGACTCCAGTGATTTGGGTAACTTACTCCCTGTCAGAATGTGAATTGTACACCAAAAACTATGAGAATGAAGGTCCGCGTGACCATCCAAGAACACACGCGTATATAGGAAATGCCACACGGTTACAAAATCCAGTCTTGTACACGCGAAGTCACATGAACGCTAGCACACGTGACAAACACGTTAACGTACGAACGCTTAAGCCCTTCGCGATTAATAACGCACACCTACGTTCGCGATCGCGCAAACTTAATAACACCGCGGTAATAAGGAGAACGTTTTAGCACTCACGAAGTTTCAAATGCTGTCTCAAACACGAACCTACAACCGTCCGTTTTCGCGCGCTCATGAATCGGTCACGTCCGGAAACCATTACTCTCTGTCCTAATAACTTAGGTCCATACATTCAGTAGGACCAAAAAAAAAAGCGCATATCCACTAGACAACACGTTCCATGGCGACATCACCGGGCACTCTAGTGATATGGAAGATCTCACACTCTTTTGGCATCTTAGCAGAACACCAAAACATATAATATTAGACTCACGGTCCGCGCGCGATTATCCAAGAACACAGGCGAAAGGCATATGGTTATAAAATAGAATTTATACACGCGAAGTTACATACACGTTAGCACACGCGACATACAAACGCACACGCGATCGAACACGTTAACTACAAATGCTCGAGCTCTTCGCGATGATACACGCGATCGCGAGTCCCTACGCCCGCACATACCTAAACCGTACAATGAATATCACATTCAGAATCACGGCCCGCTACAATTGGCCTAATGCTGTGTTTTAGTGGGCGACATTGCCTGTCTCGTCTGCAAATTATAGTATGTGATTCTGACGGGGAGCCCTTCCGAGAACCTAGCTCTACAGCTCCAGTAGGACTCTCGAAAAAAGATATGTTATAGTTATGTTAAGCTATATTAGAAATAAAAACATTACCCTACTCTAACATATTTTTTTCGTGGCATTGTTTATATATTAAAACGAAGATGAAAAAGAAATATTAGTCAATGACAAATATATAATATAAAGGCCTAGCGTTGCGCTCAAAATCTGCATTATTTCTAACTTAGCGCATGTTTATAAAAGCACGGTAGTTTCCATAGAAACGATTATTTTTGTTCATACATGAAATGGTTAAAGGGATATGGGTTATAAATCTAACACGAACGGACAGTAAGTTTAAAATTGTGGCACAAACATGGACATTTTCTGCGGACGTAAAACACATTGCACAGTGGTACAGAATGCAAATTTAGCAGGCTTACGTAGTTTGCGTTGCTTCTTTTTGTTAAAATATCAGTTTTGAATATTAACTTTTTAATCATTGTAGATAGAGCCATACGACCTTCAGTGAAGTTGTAGATCAAAAAATTAAGAATAGTGTGCTGAAGACATATAAACTCGATCTGTCATACTCTTCATTTTACAATAAATTTAAAATCAAGGTTTAGGGTGTTTCTTTGTGCAACATGAGGCCAAGCTATGCTATTCTCTTCATAAATAAAATCGAGTTTTTTGTTGTAGCTTCGGTTTGTTGACTAACATCTATTGATTTTTTCGAGGGTATTTCGTACTTTTCCTTTGCTAGTTTTCCTTCGGTAAAAATATTTTTTTTAAAATATCGATTGAGTACATTTCAACACATTTTCTCGCTATTTAACGTAAAGTTCATACTTAACCAAACCGAAAAAAAACAATCTGGAAATAATCATTGAAGTGTAAATAAGAAGCAACACTCCTGATGGTTGGCTGACCGAGGTTCAAGTAGCTCGTTCAAAATTCTCTGAAATCGATCGCGAGCGACTTTTGTACATATTGCTAATTTCATATCAAGACATACCCCTGATCTTTTCCCCTTCCCACTAACAAAATTCCTTTCAATTTCCAATTCCAATTAATGCACGTGGAGATGCAGAAGTAGTCTCGGTCTCTATCGACAGCGAGGGTCGAACTAACATTCCTTTCCGTCCCCGATAGAACAGCATGGGCGGCGTCGTTACTGACAATTTTATGAAAATGTAGGGTCAGTGAAACATGCACTGTGAGAATGATTTGCTCCTTCCAAGCATATTTTTTGGTTAATTGTGCATTTTCACTTATTCGGTCAATTACGGAGTGCAGTCTACCTAAGCTAAAGCTGTTTTATTCATATAACTTTTGCGGTATTGATTTAAATTTAAGATTGTTTAAAGATGAATTATTTGTTTCATGGCACCACCTATCCTGTCGCTCTAGGCTTAATAGGGATCTTCAATTTGGAAAAATTGCCTCAGTTTTTCATATGTATTAATAGCAGGTGCCCTTACGAGTACACTCATTTCATTCTCAAACCTTAATTATTCTTTTCTGATTTTCAAATTAAAAAAAAAAAACAAATTAAATTCAACCAACAAACTGATAGTTGTCCTACTAAATGACGTATCTGAAAATATCGTTCGCCTCATTGTTAACCGGGACATCACCCCACACAGCATGATCTGGTACTTTTGCAAGGACTGAGACATTAACTCACGGTACTAATCTGCATCAGAATATGCCTTAACCCGCACACTCCTAAAGATGCCCATTGTGTATAGGGAATTCCATAGCACATGCGACAGTTATGCATACTGCGGTAGTATCTGATTGTTATCTTTGAAAAGTTATGAGCACGTTTTCACCAACAATGTTTTTTAAAGATAAATATCACTGATTGGGGCAAACGAAAGATAATTCTTTTTCAACTACATATGATTTATGATTCGAAGTTTTTTTGAGAGTTGTCCTACTTGAGCTCTCCGTTAGTATCACTAACTACAATTGCTGACTAGAGGGAAATATCAGCCACCGTATGTACCGAAACAAAGGAGCCCGACCAACTTGGCCCAGTGCCGTCCCATCGAGGATGTTTTCGGCTCCCTCAGTGCTCTAGTGTACAAAAATAATTGGCTGGTCAAGGATACGAAGCAGTTGACCACCTGGATCCGGAATTGTATCCGGATGATGGACGTCAGTGCCGTCCAGCGCTCTTGTTAGAGCATCGCGACTAAGTTGCGTCGTACGGCTGGCCAGGGCCCCTTCTCCAATATTCATTGACGTTTTTTTAAGAATAAACATGTTTTTAATAAAAAAATACTGAATTCGTTGATTTTTTTTTGTTTTTTTGTTGACTGAACAAATTCTCATTTTTGACTGAACACTCGTTACTTTCAGAACGAGTTGGGCTTAGATTTCAGTCGACGCCTGACGTTTCGCAGGTGTCTAAAAAAGGTGCGTTCGCTTTGCTGTTTATATTCGTGGTTGAGCTGAAATTAGTGGTTTCGTAGCGCAATTGTGTTATGTTTCGACAATTTTTTGAAAGCAGCTCGTTGGGTAGTTTTCAATCGTCTAAGAATGGTTGATTGCCAGGGAGTACCTAATTAAGTGCTAATTGTTCGTTTTGGCACATGACGGTCGATTAAGTAGTTAAAAATACGTAAAACGTCATCGTTCTCGTTGTCGTTGATTTTCTTCTCAGTTTATATACAACAGCGTGCTAACGATGCTATCGTAGTCAGCGTTTCAGTGAATCAGTTTAGCATGCCTCACTACCAGTTGAAGTGATTTGAAATTAATTCTCTAACGATTTAAAATAATCTGACTATGAAAAATATTCAATTGATATTACCATGAAGTCAACCCGAACCCGACCCTGTGCGTCAAACGAGTAAACGCACAATATCTTGATTACTATTATATATAGAAATATGCAGGTTAACTATTGTTACAATAAAATTATACTATATAGATGTAGTTCTACGTTAACAATTCGTATAACCCCATTGGGATATCCTTTGTAGTTTTTGAATTTGACAAATAATCATGTTTATCTCTATTCATTGCAGCCGTCGACTTTTTCAATCAAATAAACATGTTATACGGTACAATAACGGAGTTTTGCACCGAAGATTCCTGCAGCATAATGTCAGCCGGGCCAAAGTACGAGTACCACTGGGCCGATGGCCAAACAGTGAAAAAACCTATCAAGTGTAGCGCTCCCAAGTACATTGATTATTTAATGACATGGGTGCAAGACCAACTGGACGATGAAACATTGTTCCCTTCTAAAATAGGCGTTCCTTTTCCGAAAAATTTCATCCAAATTGCTAAAACTATCCTGAAGCGACTATTTCGAGTGTACGCCCACATCTACCACCAGCACTTCTCGGAAGTAGTTCGATTGAGCGAGGAGGCCCACCTAAATACATCGTTCAAGCATTTTATTTACTTTGTGCAGGAATTCAACTTAATCGATCGGCGTGAACTCGCCCCTTTACAAGATCTAATCGACAAGCTTATTACTAAGGATGGTCGATAAACCTTCCGGCGGCGCAAAGCTACGAACGAGCAAACGTCATGAACATCAACAACACATTTTGTTTTAATTAAGGATAACAAGCCAACAATACAGTAACATAAACGATTTTTACAATCATCTACTCATTTTCTCCTGATAGTTTTGTTTTTTTTTATGTTTAAAGCGTTTGTTCGTAGATCTAGAAATTTAACAATTCGTCCACAATCTCACACCTTTACTTTAGTTATTTAATGTGTTAGTTTTAGAATACAAATTTATTTTAAGAATAAATGTTATTTTTTGTCGATCGATCAAGTTTAAGATAAACAGCAACCTTTATTAATGCATCTGTAAATATTTGTTCTAAACACGCATGCAAACGGTTATTTTTACTTTAAAAGTAAAACTCACGCAATATGTCACTACAGGGTGAATTGTTCCCAATAATTTCGGCGTCTCTATTTCGAGTATTAAAGCTTATTCTATCGTGTACGTCGAAACATCCAGAAATACAAATACTGTTCATACTTGTTAGCTCAAACACGATATGTTTTGCTTCAAAAAACCGATCAATTCCAGTTTCCTCAGAATGTACAATATCAGAAATTCTAAATGCTCTACACATGATAGCGACTGACGTCACAGCATAGAGACATTAAAGTTAGCAACGTCATATACAACCTAATATGTAACAATCAAATTGCACTATTTGATATACGACGACTGAGCATTAAATTGTGAAATGGAAATATACATTTATAAAAAATGAAATTTTCGAAATAAAACCTTATTGTTTGTTTTTCATGGAACGAAAAAGAATTCTAGCGGCGACAGTCTCATCAAGCAGCAAATCTGAACTAGAAAATCTTAATTTGAACTTTCAAAATTATCCTTCTGTTGCGATTTAATGGAACCATTTTCTGGCGTATGCGTTTTTCTAGCGCCACAAGAATTTTCGCTATCCGTGAAATTCAGTTGTTCAATTGTGAATTTTTGATATCTTGGACCATGTGTGATTGTTGTTAAATAATAGAACTTGCAATTCCAAATCTGGTTTTATCGTAGTATGATTCGCTTCGTAGCACGCAGTCAAGCGAAAGGTGCGTTCCGGTCAATAAATTGAGTTGCAGAGAGAGAAAGCGACGTGCAGCTCATTACACTGCCGGAAGCGACGGAGAAAGTGTTTTGGCTGTACATAGGATATACAAATGATCTATGCATACTGGATACCGGTGAAACCGTTTCATGTACCTTTTTCAAGTATTTGAAATATTGCAATACGGCCTGTATTAAGCGATAACATTCTTCAAATATTAGTATGATATGAATTTATATAATCTCCAGCGAACATTTTTTCGCCTTTTGATATCTCCGTCATCTATTGGGATTTTCGATTTATTGACACCGGTGTAGTGGAGTGCACTGGAGCTGCACCATTTTTGCACTTTCTAGCAGAAGTGCAGAAAACTGGGTATTAGGGTGGCACGAGGATGTATGAAAAAATTGAATACCGCAGAAAAATTCGTAATTCTTCAACGAACTCCTACGCTAAATCTGAATCAAATCTGTTGGGGCATGTTTTAGCACAAATAATTTTTAGTTGGTTTGGAGTTTACTATGAGAAAATAATACATTTTCAATAAATTCATAAATATTCAGCCTGGTGCCCCTGAAAAATATATTGAATGCTACATTCTATAGATTCAATCAAGTAGAACAACTTTTTCTAAAGACAGTTCATAGCTATGACAACTGGTTCATGAGTTATTGCAAAATTAAACTTTCGTTTCCCTGAATGTTATGAAAATAGTGCTGTCTCTGGCTACCCGGCGAACTGAACCTTCAATCAAGTGAACCTTGACGTATTTGTTGTGGTCAGTGATGTACCGATGGGAAAAATTCCGTCTTCCCGGGTTTTTATTTTTGGGTTTTAACCGGGTTTTTTCCCAAATCATTTTAACCCGGACGAAATATGGGTTTTTTTTCGTTTTATCGAATGTATAATGTTCATTTAATGTTTTTTATCCTTTCGGCAGTCGCACTAGTGCACTGAGTGCACGCTGCTCTGAAAATCTAGCGAAATCGTCTTAGGGCACCAGCGGCTGCTCATTCAGTGGGCTATAAGCGCGACTTCCGGAGGGTTAAAGAATCTTGCATTTACATTTGAGAGACCGAAAATAAAAGTCGCAAGGATAAAACATACTTTGTAGAATCTCTTCTTAGATATCATAACATGTAAAAATCGAATATATGCATCAAGCGTAAAAATTGGACAGAGATCCTTGAGCATGACAATCGCTTAGAATATTCTCACCCGAAAAAGTCGGCAAGGATGAACCTCCAGTATAATTCGCTCAGAGGAAATACCGTACAACGTTACATTCAAGATTAAAAGTTGGATAAAGAAAAGTCCTTTGTAAGAACCGGATATACTTTTTTACGGTTTTTATTCTGTAGGACATAATCGAAAAGCTCCTGTCCAATTTTGAAACTTGAAGTTTAAATTGAATTTTCACATTTTAATATATTTAATACGGGTTTTACGAAGCATTTTCTGTTCCTGCGACTTTAATTTCGGTCCATTCCATATTCCAACTGGTTTCATATAATACTGGGAACAATAGTCATTTTTACTCTGACAAGTAAAAATTAGAATAATCGTGTGATGCCCAAACTACTTTTATTCTGCTTGTTACTCATTTTAGGGGTTGCTATACTTTTAGCGAAATGAGGTAGGTATTCACACAAAATTTAGAAAATACCTATTTAGTTCGGTGAAAAGTGAGTCATATGCAGAATGCGAGTGGCCTTGACATTCGTCATTAGTATGAACCGTAATCAGAACTCTCACAAATCACAATCCGAATTTTTTCGGCATCAACTACATCAGCAACAGTAGAAAAAATGTTTAGTTCGTTTAGGCGGATTCACAGTAAGAAACACAATCGACTTGGCTCAAACATTGAAAAGTTTTATCACTTATTTAACCACAATATTTGTAAAAAAATGTTAGATCACCGCTATAACAATGATTCAATCGAGGAAAACCATTCAGAATTCATATCCTACATGCAAAACTTTATGACAATAATGCTCATAAATAAAATAAAAATGTTTGGATAACAATACATTAATGTTCAATTACCAAAATATCAAAAAATGCAAAAAACCCAATCTTCCCGCGAAAAAACCTTTTCAACCGGGAAAAAACTTTGGGTTTTTCCCCAAAATTATAAAAACCCGATTTGGTACATCACTGGTTGTGGTCACCAGTTATACCGTTGGTGTAAAGCGGAAATATAGTCCAGATGGTATCATCCGAAACATGTGATCTAAAGGACTTAGGATCGAATTGTAACAGAATTATTTTCATGTATTTTTTTGTGTGCAATAATATACGTTAAGCAAATTAAAATTGAAACGAGACTGAAGCGGGTAAGATTCCCATTAGTTTGAAGCTCAACCAGCTGATATTCACCACATCCCTGTGGAGCTAGAACTGAAACTGCTATATAGATTGCCCCGTAAACTGAAGATAGGTTAATTGAGTAAGCCGGGCTATATCTGTCACTATACGTCAGCAAGAATATCTCCGGCCATGAAGCACGATTTGATTTTAACCAAAACTTTTGAACGAATCATCCAGGGATAAAGGTAGGGTTCGTCGCGGTGCGGATGTGGGCGGTAAATGGATAGTCCGCACCGCACCCGCAAAAAATAATAAAACCGCACCGCTTACCGTAACCGCATTGCATTTACCGCACAGCACCGCGCGGGAATGCGGTAAAAATCATGTATTTTAAAATTTGTGCTGAAAAAAATATTCATTTGTTTTGTATATCCATATATAATAAAATGTTATTCTTATTTACACGAAAATTAACTTTGACGGACTCCTAAGAATGTAACATTTATGAAAATATTCAACTTTGCAAGTTTTATTAAAGGGGGAAGGGTTTTGGTGCAAAAAAGGATTTCTTGATTTTTTTAAACTGCGTAAAGCGAATTGATCAAAACTTTTGTACATTATAGTGTATCATTTCCATAACATGCTATAATTTTTCCATACAAAAATATCGACAAACGACTCGGTGACGAAGCTTTCTGTAGAACATCTCTGGAAAAACATGATTTGCGATGTTACCTGCCATTCAAAAACTACTTAACCGATTTCTTTCAAACTTTGTATACAGATTCTATGTAAATGATACCCAACCCCTACGCTAAGATTTCGAGATAAATTTTCAATTAAGGCAAAAACTGTCCAACCTATGCAAAATTTGGCATCTGAGGGAGACTTTGAGAAACACAAAAAAATCGCACTGCTCTACACTAACTTCGAAAGCTTTACTTTCAAAAAGTTGAAAAATACTCCTAACTGAAAAATATTATTTGTTAATTTGGTAGAAAATATTCCCAGTTGGACGAACAATAGATGCACGCGAAAAAAAATTCCTCCAAATTCGTTTGGTTTGATGATGATAATTACATTCTTTGGATTGTTTTTAAGTCTTAGTATTAGTAGTTCTTCAAGTTCTCCAAATTAATCAAAATTCGCAGTTGAGAAAATGTCATCGAAAATGATTCATAATTCCACGATTGCCAACACGCTCATTCAGAACTACTCAAAATTTGAGTTCGGAGTACTCAATTTCAAAAGTCATAGCAATATGTCAAAAAATGAGTTTTAATTTGAGTAGAACTAACTCATCTCTTGAGTAATCATTAAATTTTCAAAGTTCTGAGTGAAAAAACTACTTGTTCTCAAAAAAGTGCAGAGTCAGACGTCGACTTAAACTTAAACAAGAGCTGATCGTTCATAAAACTAGAAGGTAGGTTTCATTGAATTCTCTTGTTTCCAAATCTAACTTCCAGTTTTTTGCAGTTTCTGCAATTTCTTCAAGATGCCGATCGCCATGAAGTAGATGTAGAGAAAGACCCTCGGATTATATTTCCTGTCGTAAACGTATGGACAACGGCCTGGAGGATCAGGTAAATGACATTTGAAATAACAATGAATATATTTGTAGTTTTATTAAATTATGATTATTTTTCGTTTTTGCCTTTTGAGTAAAATGTACTCAAGTTTGACATTTTTATCCCAAACTCAAAACTGAGTAAAAGAGAAAAACTCAATTTTTGACTACGTGCACTTTTAATGAAATTGGGTGGCTGGCAACTCAAATTTGAGTTTTTATGAGTGAGCGTGAAGAGGAATCGGGAGAAATGATGCATTTTGTATTGCGCACTTCCCACCAACATGGACTCCGCACTTTCAAAGTGCGAGTGATCAAACTGCTACTGAAAACTGCGAGCTGTCAAAACACATGTATTTCAAGTGATAGAGATGGTACTTTCATAGACAGACCAGTCGAGCTAACCAGTCTATGATAAGAATTTAATAGAAAAATAGTAAGTGCGCATTGCGGTTAGAATCCAGTTTTTAGTGCCACAAGCAATAATTGGATTTGACAGTACAATTTAATTGTTTTTCAATGAATGGATTTTGCGTTTTATGTATTTGAAAAGCTTCGTTTGTAAATTTTTTCTTTGAAGTATAAAATAAATAGTTTTCAAAATATGTCGTAAAATAATGGTGCCAAATTATATTGGACACAGCCTTTAGATTTTATTTCTTAGTAACAGTATGTTTTATCATATTATAATAACCAAAATGTAAAAATCAACTAGTATCGCTAGGTCGAATACAGATTATACTCGGATTTCTTTTTAAATCATTGTCAAGTCTATGGAAATTAGAGCAGTTAAATGTTTATCATGGTTCTGTATTGTGGGGTAATATGTAAATCTCGAACGATCTGACAGAGGGATTTTCCTAATAATGACATTGCTATGCATTCATTCAGAAAACAAGTCTAGTTGCGTTCTTCTCAAATGGTAAAAGTCATAGTTTTAATTCACTTTGTAATGCAGACTTTATCAATTATTTTTTGAAGTGCGGTAGCGGTAATTCCGCGCGGTAAAAGCCATTTCCCGCACCGCATCCGCGGGAAAAAGTGTCTCACCGCACCGCAGTTTTTGCGGTGCGGGTGCGGTAATTACCGCGCGGTTGCGGTAATTACCGCAACCGCGTCGAACCCTATATAAAGGTTGGAGTAGCAGTGGATATAACGCTAGAACATAACTTTGCTAAAATAAAATAACACATCTGAAATAACGGTTATGATCTCCCTTGTTACTTTATGTGAAACTAACAATTTACATAATAACGTTCCCGCTTTCCATGCAGCAAAAAAATTGAAAAAAAATAAGAACCGAACTCATGTCCTTCAGATTGTCTATTTATGACGCTCGCATCTGAACTATAAATCCGCCGATAGCTGCCTAATTCAGTTTATGACTAGCATATCACAGATAACTTGATTGAGGTATCAGCCAGAGTATCCAGATAAATTCAATTTTCACCAACTATGCAGACACTTAAGTATTGTATAAAGAATAACTTTTGAACCAGAAGTCGCAGCCTATTACACTCTTCGGGGAAGTTGTACACGGTACTCGTATCTACAGAAATTAGCATAGCAAATATTTTTAGAATACATAGGAGTGTGTCTACGGAATATTAAATAATGTGGATCGTTTATCCATGTTAAATCACATACAAACTTTAAACCATTTGTGCTAAAATATAGTGCAACCTATCAAATTAACATTTTGCATGGTTGAATGAGATCGTATAGTAAGTAGTTTTAGATCGGTTCTACTGAATTCCAAAATTTGTGCCACCCTACTGGGTATGTTCCATTTGGGGTTTTCGGTTGATTGACACCGGTGTAGTGGAGTGCACTGAAACTGCACCGTTTTTGCACTTTCTAGCAGAAGTGCAGAAAACTGGATATGTTCCATTGACACTTCTGCTAGAAAGTGCAAAACCAGTGCAATCCACTACACCGGAATCAATCAATCGAAAATCCCAATTGAAACTGCTAAAACGTGCAAAACTAGTGCATTCCACTACACCGGTGCACATCAATCGAAAATCCCATTAAGGAAAACGCTCGGAACCGAAACAGCCCAGTTAAGCTCAGCCGGAAATAAACTGGAATTCTGGCTGGTTCCAGTTCGTATTCCGGCTCCAGTGACACAACCGATTCTAGTTAGAATCGGTTGTGTCACTGGAGCCCGTGTACGCACTGGAACCAGCCAGAATTCCAGTTCATTTCCGGCTGAACTTTACTGGGAGGTTTTCAGAAATGGGATTTTCGATTGATGTGCACCGGTGTAATGGAGTGCACTGGTTTTGCACTTTCTAGCAGATGTGTCAATGGAACATACCCAGTTTTCTGCACTTCTGCTAGAAAGTGCAAAACCAGTGCACTCCCCTACACCCGTGTCATTCAATCGAAAAATCCATAAATAGATGATATATCATATTGCTTATTGCTTTGAAAGTTGGATTTTTGATGCACTTCGCTATCACACTTTTTTCACGGTTGCCAAATGAAATGATATGAAAACGACAAAAAATTAACTTTTTCCATCAAATTTATTGTAAAAACCGGGATACTGGCAGCCATGCTAACCTTCCAGCTACTAAAGGTAAGAAGAAGTTTGTTTTTGACACTTTTCTATGTCAATAATTTGTCAGGTCGAAGGAGTTGCACTTTTGATTCATCACACTTTCATACTGTGCAGTTCGATTTGGTGAGAACTGTGCAATACCTACCCGCAAGATATGCGCAGATATCTGACAGGGCTGCCAAACCAAGCCTTACAGAAATCTAGCAGAGCAGTCTCTGCCTAAGGGTGCTTACAGAGTGGCGGCGAGAAGCTGAGCTGGCGCTGGAACTGACATTAGAATGCGAGATGCGAGAAACCTGCTTGCTGCAAACCAAATGGGTGATGTCAGAGTGAAAACCGAGCGGATCGGCGCCGACTGCCCGCTTTCACTCTGACAGGCTCCATTTAATATGCTGCAAGCAGGTTTCTCGCATCTCTCACTCTAATGTCAGTACCAGCCACAGCTCAGCTTCTCGCCGCCACTCTGTAAGCACCCTAAGACAAGACGTGACAATCGGCTTATTATTTTTCCTTCAACATTCTACTTTTCGCACATTTTCACCCTGCCGAAATCTTCTGACCAATGTTGCTATTTCTATTAATGAAAATGGAGTCTTGCTAATTTATTATATGCCGACAATATTTGATATCTTGAATCCATTATATTGATGAAGGGAACCGATTTTCCATGGTTGTTTAGCAAGGTTTGATGAAGCCATTTTCTGAATAATTTTAGATTTTAGTGTGGTTTCTGTCGTATTTTTGTTAAAGTTATTTAACCACATATACGGTAAATGCATGATAATCATTTGTTTCGCTTTGCCGCACAATTTCAGTTCAATTTAGTCATTTCTCGACAAACATATGATTACGTCCTAAAAGCCAACTGTCAAAATCCACTTTGAATGGAAATTCCGGACAAACCGTTACACGCGAATCACAGATGTTGGTAGTAACCGAAAGAAAAAAGTTTTCTCTTTCATAAACTGCTGTGAACTGTGTTCGACTAGTAACGGTTTGTCGAGATTTTTACTTTTTTGACGATAATAATTTTATTTGTCAAAAGTAATGACAATCTTTACCTATTATTGCGCACTTCCCACCAACCTGGACTCCGCACTTTCAAAGTGCGAGTGATCAAACTGCTACTGAAAACTGCGAGCTGTCAAAACACATGTACTTCAAGTGATAGAGATCGTACTTTCATAGACAGACCAGTCGAGCTAACCAGTCTATGATAAGAAATTAATAGAAAAATAGTAAGTGCGCATTGCGGTTAGAATCCAGTTTTTAGCGCCACAAGCAATAATATAGCAACACTGGCAAACATCATTTCGATACACTGATAATAACCCACTGAGACGTCCAAAAATCGTTTCAACATCGTTCAACACGGGTCCAATGATGGACGTTTGTTGAACGGTTATTTGGACGTTGTCCAAATTGGTCCAACGAACGTCTTTCATTAGACGATTTTGAAACCAACCGTTCCGCACGTTATTGTCAAGTGTTTCGCACTTAGATCTGTGCTATAAGATATATCAAAGAGAATATTGCGCACTTCCCACCAACATGGACTCCGCACTTTCAAAGTGCGAGTGATCAAACTGCTACTGAAAACTGCGAGCTGTCAAAACACATGTATTTCAAGTGATAGAGATGGTACTTTCATAGACAGACCAGTCGAGCTAACCAGTCTATGATAAGAATTTAATAGAAAAATAGTAAGTGCGCATTGCGGTTAGAATCCAGTTTTTAGTGCCACAAGCAATAGTGAAAGAGACGAAGAGTGAAAATCAGTCAAAACGGCAACACTCCCTTTATGATGATTTCAACACTAGAATTTTGGCAACCGCTTCTACAGGCAGCACAACCGTATGTCGATCGATGGATTTGTTTATCAAACGATGTGCATTTCGAAACAAAGAGATGAAATAATTCTAAAGCTTATTTTTACTCATACATATACTCTAGAATGCACCTTACAATCACGATTGAACTAAATTCTGACGAAAATTCAAATTTCTTTTTTGATAGAAGTACAATACTTATCTCCTCCAACTCAGGCATGAGTAATGTTTATTTACATTGCACGATTGGTCTGCTCAATAAGGTATTTTTGGCTTCACACTATTCGTCTCTTTCCCTATTCTCTTTGAGATATATCACATGAACTTCATATGCGAAACACTTGAGATTCAGTCATCATGGCGGACAACAATTTCAATAGCAAAACACGTGAATTTAAAATATTTTGCATATGAATTTCATTGAATTCACAACTTGATAATCAAACACATTTCTATAGAAATTCATTGTTCCCTGGTTTTGAATGTTGAGTGAAAGACATTAGAAAATCAATGGAAACAATTATTGTATTTCAGATGTCGTATTTAATTTATACATTTAATTATTTACAAGCTTATAAACTTTTCTCACTTATGAGACTGTCGGAAATGATGCTTCTGGCACTTTAGTCAAATGGAATCGTCATGCTATAAATAATGAGACGCGTTCAAATAAAAAAATATCTGGATATTAATTTACATATATTTACCTAAGAAACGATGTCGATATTTTTCAACTGTGGTCCTCACTCGATCATCTCCCTGATAATTTCTGATGCAGACTTTCATTTGTGAAAAAAATATTCGTATATAATTAAATTTTCAAAATTGTAGAAATTTAGACTTACTCGACAGTACAAATAAGTTCAGGGCGTCTGTCACCAGAAAGTGAGGATTCATTTCAGTACATATGAAAATAATGTGTGCTGTTTGTAGAATCTAATAAACTGACTTATGAATTGCATGTATATGGCAAAACATTTGAAAACTATATGTAAATCATATGAAATTCAATGTGTTGACACTAGGATTGTATCTATAACGAAAAACATATGATTTTAATATGTACAGCTAATAGGATTCATAAGAAAAACACTTGAAATTGAGGTGCTGTGTATACATTGATTTTCTAGTGCAGTGGGCACATGAATGGAACGTGTGAATTATTTTCAGTGATATCCCTGCAGTAACAAGGCACTTGGCTCAAAGAAGTTGGGCTATACTTGAAATAGTTAAAGGAAGCTATAACCTTAGAAATATATGTTCTAGTTTTGTTGAACATTTGATAAACAGCTGAATAAATTTTGTAAACATTTATATAAACAATATTTGACAAAATATGAGGTAAATCAGGGCAAATGGTATACACTGCATTTTCGGCGAAAGATCTACGGTCCGATTGTAAATCGTTTCATTCTCGGAAATGGAACAGTTCATTAATCAATGTGATAATAAATCCCGAAGTTGTTGTAACGGCATTTAATTAGCAAGACACTGGAAGGTGAAGTATATTTTTCAATATTATGAGCCATAGTACTCTAGGGAGAGCAAGGAGTTGAAAGAAGAAAGTTTAGAAAAGCGTGGAATAGGGTCATTTGAGCAAGCTTAGAGTTTCCCGGTGACTTAACCTTTTGCATGCTAGCACAGGAGTTAGGATGTTTTGGCATTAGAATGCAAATCACCTGAGTCTGCGGCATGTCCGGACGAGCGTAAAGTCAACCAGAGAACAAAGCCAGTCAATACCGCAATAAACTAAACGACTCGTTTCCAATGAAACGTACAATACTTTCTACTTAAAACGTTAATATACGATGCTCCGCACATTTGAATTCGAAAAACTTCTGCTTGTTTGAATATGTCTTGTCCAGACTTTTACTAGAGGACATTAGTGTTCTTTTACGAAAGACACGTGGTTGGGTGGTGACGAAAATGATGTGTAACCTAGGCGCAGATCACTTGTGATGCATGTTTTAAAATCAGCTTAATTAAATGCATTTCTTTCCATCAAAATAGAAACACAGACTAACAGACATAACACTCGAAAACAACGCTTCGCTCGCTTTAACGGTCATTTTAAATATATTTGTAGTTGGGACTGTGGCCACATTTGCAATTATGTCGCCACTAATATGTGAACAAGCATATGGGGGATAGACCACTAGTGAAAAATTGTTCCCAAACCTGAGGGGTAACCCATCAGCAAATGAGTGTTTGGGACTGTGAGTAAAAGGTGGAGCTAGTGTTCGGGGAAAATTACCGGATCGATGTTTTTTGAGGGAATTCCATCATAGTGTTATGTCTGTTAGTCTGTGATAAAAATTCGTATTGTATTTTGCGTTGTGTGCAATGTATTTTGCGTTGCGTATAAGACGTCAAAACCCTGCAAAAAATTAGCCCTACATTCAACAAAACGTCGAACAAAGTGAATCAGCGTAGGACGTTTGTTAAACAAACATTTCTGCGAGGGAGTGCAAAGTTGATGCAAAAATGGAAATTAAATGCATTTTGAAGTAGAATACTTCTAACGTTTCAATATAGGGGTCCCGTTTCAAAATTTTCTGCCAGAATTTTACCCGATTTTTTAAACGTGCCTTTGTACTGAATGAAAAAATAAAATTATTACGCTATCTGATTGGAAATATGTACAACAATTTTGTATCCAATTCGGTAGTATGTACAATTACTAAAAATAGCGGGAATAATGGAGTTTATGAAAGTAGTAATTATCTGATCCATGATTGGTTGGTACAATTCGCTCAAAAAGCAAGCGTTGCTGGGACTGCCTCTTTTTCATCGAAGGAAACTGCTACGCGTATAAAAAGAGAACACAAGAAAAATTCGTTAGTTTGTGTTCTGACGTTGTAAGCGTAGCAGCTACTGCGTTTCATGCCAGCTCACACTTTTCGATGGTAGGTAATAGATACCATGACTGCCGCCAGGCGTTGATGATTCTAATCATGAAATGACGTGACAATTTTTGTATTTCAATATCACACTATTGAAAAACAAGCGAAAATAAACAGATCTCGAAAACGTGAAAACTCCAATACATCATTCAATATATCGGCAGAGCAGTTATAAATAAATGTGTCACGTGCCTGTTTGAATCAGTTGTTGCTCTTTTGCCAAGCAAGTAACATTGTGCCTATAGCGTCTCGTACGACAGATTTGAGCACCCAGCACACTACGCTTCAAACGTCGAGCCGCAAAGAACAGCAGTAGCAGTCATGCATGTTGAAAATGCGCTGCGATGAGTGCTACATTTGATCACTGCTACCGCTGGGGCTGAACCGATGTAAATAACGCGCGGCTGGAAGAGTTGGCAAACCTCAGTTGAAGCTGGCTAATTCTTCCATTCTGCATGTTATTATTGTTAAATTAAAAGCCCTTATAAGGGCTATAACAATAACGAATTGGAATATTTTCAATCATTGACAGCGATAATCCAATTGCGCAGTTTATAGGGGAGCCCGGGGCTAATTGGCGGTTGGGGTAAGTTGGCGGAATCCCCTTTTCTCCGTTTCTATTAGACATAAAGCGATCTCTCTCGTTGTGAACCTCAAGTAATGTGAAACGCATTATCCAATGTGTTTTTGTTGTTAAACATTTTGTTTTGTAGAAGCTGTGGGTGATATTGTGTTTTAGAGCATACTTTGTAAATTTTCTTAATTTTAAACATTTTGTGTTATTTAAGGTGATTTTCAATATATTCCCCGAATGATTATATTTTTCGATAGTGCGTGAAAAGAGCTTTCAGTATCCGTATAGATATTACACCTATCCATACACAAAAGTAATTTTATAAATCATTTTTTATAAAAAGTGCGGTTGAGTAAGTTGGCGGTGACGCACAGGGGGCAAGTTGGCGGTACTATTTACAGTGCAAAAATAGTCATCAAATATTTTCATTTCTCGAATTCACTCCAAAGTAAGAGAAACTTTTTCTTGTGTCTCTCGTCAATGCAGGGGACAATTATTTCGACCAATCGCCTGAAGAATTTCGAAAATTTGCTTTTGAATATGGAGTACGCGTCGAAGTCAAAATGACGGGGTATTGAGACTGAAATATAATGAAAAGTGTCGAATAATATACAGTTTTATTGAAAAGACAATCGGCACATTTCATAAGGACCACTGATGTAATTTCCATTTGATTGCTTATTTTTTGGCATTCCGTCATCTTACCCCATACATACCGCCAACTTACCCCGGGGCTGGGGTAAGTTGGCGGCTTTTCCGCGTCACGTATTTTTGTCTCTAGAAATAAAGACAACGTATGAAACATTTTCAAAAAATTCAGAGATGTTGCCAACAGTCTGCCCTTTCATGCAACGTGTTCTATTTTTCAAGATCTACCAAAATCAAAGCGGTAAAAAATGAAAACTGAAAACACCGCCAACTAGCCCCGGTCTCCCCTATTCGTTATTTGTTGCTTGCGCGTATATTGTAGAGATGGTCGGGTTCGGGTTTTTGGACCCGAAACCCGGACCCGACCCGAACCCGACGGGTGAATTATACTTCGTAATACGAATGGATGACACATATAACCGTACCAAATGTTAGCACCTCTGAATCGCGAGAATTCGTCGTATTTTCTGGTGCTCAAATATTGTATTTTTTCATTCTTGCATAAAATTCCGTCTCTTCAGATTCGCAAACTGCCTGAATTATTTAATTTTTTAAACAAACATTCATGAAAGATCATTCAACAATACGTGTTTCACATCTAAAATCTCTTTGCGTATTATTTTTCATGATAATTAGTAATAAACCAAGTCAACAGGAATTTATCGGAAAATATCGGTTGAACTTTCTATAATGGAATATAAATTTCGACAAGTACTGTAAAACCGATACTTAGGCCGCGGCGACTTTTTCTCTACGTAAACGGTTTTGTGGGGTATATTCGCACCCCAGAACGAAAATCGCTCTAGTATGTCTAATTTTTATATTATTTATAATTAAATTGGATAGTTTTATTCTAAAATCATTCGTAAAGTAACCTGTTTAAAAATATTCGTGTTTTGGCTATTTAATTAGGTAATATTTCATTTTGTATAGAACAAGTCTTTAAAATACGTCAAAATGCTCTTTTTTCTTCATATTGCTATAACTCCGGTAGTTTCAAATCGATTTTGACCATTTATACGACGTTGTAAAGCTTATTAAATTTCCTTTTGAACATTTTTTTTTCAAAAACCGACCAAAAAGTATATTTATTCCGATGTTTTTTTAAAACCAAACGCCAATACAAACGTTAAAAATACAGCAATATGCAGTAAAAGAGATGAAACAGGAAGGCGTCGAGGGAATAGGTAGAGCCGGTGCATTGTACGTGTATATAAAGTAAGTATGTTCCAAAGCCTGGGCTGCAGAAGATAACGATTCGAATGATGCGTCTTGCATAGTATATACAAATCATATTCACGAATGTGTTTTGACTCTTTCATCCGAAAAAGCAAAAATTACGATACCGATCCAAACGCATTTTCTAGTTGCTTTGCTATAGTGCTTTGTTATACCAAATAACAGATACTATTATTTAGCAGAGTTGATACTTATACAATTTTACACAAGTTTCTCGCTTACTAGGGTTACTGTGCCCTAATTCGTCTTAGCACCTCTATTCATCTCACCCATTTGAACACATTAGTTAGAGCAGTGTCTACTATCTCTATTCAACGCCTTAGCTCATATGGTAGGATGAATAAGGGTGCGTCGTACTCAACTTTTCACTTCGCTCAAACGCGAATATTTTACATTTTCCAAACTAGATCTTTTATGGAACTGTTTCTTAGGAACGAAGCAAAGATGTTAATACATATATAAGCGTAATCCAATCACTGTAAGCCGAGTTATCAGCGAAATAGTGTGACAACCTGACTAATGAGATGAATAAGGGCTCGCCTACCCTATGCATCGATATTTTGCTGTTAAAAAATATTTTTTTTTTGAATTATGTACATATGACAAAACACTAACACTAACGGTTTTGTGGGGTACATTTGTAACTTTAAGCAAGCACTGTTAAATTGGTCAAATGAAACAAATAGGTTGCACCTGCCTTCACGGAAGTTAATTAATCAAATTGGTTTATGATAAAGATTTCTTGCAATTCTTGCAATAAACTGTAACGCAAAAATAAGGATTTGAACCATTTCTACGTGATCGTACTCATCACCCTGTAATTCCGGAACCGGAAGTCGGATCCATTAGAAATTCAATAGCAGCCTATGGGAACGTTGCACCTTTCATTTGGGACTAAGTTTGTCAAAATCGGTTCAGCCATCTCTGAGAAAATTGAGTGAGATTGTGTTCGCGTGCACACACAGACGCACATACACACATATATACACACATATACATACATACATACATACATACATACATACACACATACATACACATACACACATTTGCCGAACTCGACGAGCTGAATCGAATGGTATATATCACTCGGGCCTCCGTTAAAAACTCGGTTTTCAGAGCCATTGCAATACTTTTTTATTGAGAAAGGCAATATACGTAACCACAAACAAAATTTGTTCTTTTTTGATTGTTTACTTCGGAATTTCACCTGAAGAATCTCGAAAAATCCTCTTTTACACTTAAATTAAAAAATAAAACATGATAAGTGAAACCATCGCCAGCAGACACTGGTCTCCCCTACTATAAATTAGAAGTCAATAATTAAACAACCAAAGCACTATTGAAATACTCCTTAACTTTGGTAATTTGCGTTCTGATGGAGTCCAAAATATAAACCATCTGAATTCGCTTATGTTGAAGTAACTAGAAAAAAAAAGTTTTTGTTCATTCGTCCAGGTGCCCAACACCACCTCTAGACGGCCTACTTATTTTAAGGCTTTAATGAAAAATTCATTGCTTACATGAATTATCAACATTATTTTCGTTTTTTCTCATCATGAAACCCACCTACAAAAGTTTTTTCAAGCCAAATAAATTTTTATTCAAAACCCGGTCAAAAAGTATATTTATTGTTTATGTTTATTACCTTCACCAACAAGCCCTTTGGCCCCAATGGTGGTTGCTTAAACTAATTACATTTTAAAATTGACAACATTTTCGCTTTTATAGCATTCCGAGTCCGGTTGAAGTCAAAGGCCGTCGCCACACTGTTAAAAATTCGTTGGAGTCCGGTTACAGCGCTCTGGCAACCATAGTTGGTTCTCCTGAACGGAACTCGCAGAAGGGAGTTATTACGTAGAGCTCGAACGCGGGCTTGAAGATCCAGACGTCCGAGGATTGTAGGGCAATCCACTCTGGCAGAGAGTAAGTCCGAGACGAACAGGGCTCGAGAGCAGTCCCTCCGAATGCTGAGTGTATCGAGGTGTATAAGCTGGCAACGGTTTTCATAGCTCGGCAGCTGAAATCTGTTTCGCCATGGGAGATGACGAAGGGCGAAGCGTATGAACCTGCGTTGGACAGCCTCGATTCTGTCAATCCCGTTCTGGTAGTACGGATTCCAAACAGCTGAACAATATTCTAACGTTGAGCGGACCAACGCGCAGTAAAGCGATTTAAGACAATATACGTCCCTGAAGTTTTTCGCTATTCGGAAGATGAACCCAAGCTGTCGTGATGCCTTATCCACGATGTATGACGTATGTGGTTTGAATGTTAATGCCGAATCCATGATGACTCCGAGATTTTTGATGTGAGAGTGTCTTGGAATGCTCGAGCCGAAGAAATGGTAGTTAAACTGAGTCGGTTGGCGTTTCCGCGTGAACGTAACGATTGAGCATTTGCTCGGGTTTAAAACCATTCTGTTTTGATCACACCTCGTGCTAAAGCTGTCCAGATCCCTCTGAAGAAGCTCGGCATCGGTTTTATCCCGTATTTGTTGAAAAATTTTCATGTCGTCGGCGAAAGAAAGGCAGGGTCCTTGTAATGTGAAATTGACGTCATTAAAGTAGAGGAGGAATATTACTGGACCGAGATGGCTTCCTTGTGGTATGCCGGATGTAGCGAAGAATGGTGCAGATAGACAGTCCTTAATGCTGATTTGGAGTTGCCTTCCATCGAGGTAGGAACCAAACCAGCGCAGAAGTTGTCCATGAATGCCGAGTTTGTCCAGCTTCGCTATTGCGATATCATGGTTGATTTTGTCGAAGGCCGCAGATAGATCCATATAAATAGCATCGGTTTGCAATCCGTCAGCGAATCCATCCATTACATATGTTGTGAACGAGAGCAGGTTTGTCGTTGTCGATCGTTTAGGCATGAAACCGTGTTGGTCATCTGCAATGTAGTGTTTGCAGTGAAAGAAAATAGGATCTAACACAACCAGCTCGAACAGTTTTGATACAGCACTTAAACACGAGATTCCCCGATAATTGTCAATGTTCGATTTGTTTCCTTTTTTATGAACTGGAAACATGTGCGCTACTTTCCAGCAGGAAGGGAATGTACCAGTAGTGAGTGATAGCTCGAAGACTCGCCGAAGTGGTTCAAGAAGCCCACTGATGCACTTTTTGACAAAAATCGAGGGAACACCATCTGGACCTGGGGAACAAGATGCTTTCAGTTTGGAATTTGCTGCAAGAATGGCAGCATTATCGACACAAATTCGGTTGATGGTTCGTCCTAGAGAAGGAGTTAAATAGCCGGCGGCAGCGACTTGTTGTGGTGGCAAACGCTCGTTGAAAAAAACGCTTGAAAATTTGTCGGAGAACAGTTGGCAAATTTCCTTAGTGTCGATGCCTAAAACTCCATTAAACGACATACAAGATGGCGAACCGGATTCCTTTCGCTGCTCGTTAACATACTTCCAGAACGACTTGGGCTTGGATTTCAGTTGACGCTCGACGTTTCGCTGGTGTCTAAAAAAGGCGCGTTTGCTTTGTTGTTTGTATTCGTGGTTGAGTTGAAAGTAGTGATTTCGTAATGCAAGTGTCTTATGCTTCGAGAATTTTTTAAATGCAGCTCGTTTGGCAGATTTTAAACGTCTTAGGACGGTTGATTGCCAGGGAGGGTGTTCATCGGTACTAATTGTTCGTTTTGGTACATGGCGGTCGATAAGGTAGTTAAGAATACTAGAAAACGTCATCGCTGCTTCGTTTTCGTCCCAGTTTATATCCAACAGCGTGCTAACGATGCTGTCGTAGTCAGCGTTTTTAAAATCGTAGACGATAGAGCTTGAGACGTCTTCAAAATTCACTCCTAAGTTACCAGCGAATACAAGATGTAGTGGGGGATGAAGACGCACCTGCTTGACTAAAGGAGTCGGTGCAGTGCAGCAGTACGGAGCGCAGTCCCGGGCACTTACAAAGCAGAGGTCCAATGTACGTCCATTCTCGTTGGTGACATTATTAATTTGCCGAAGAGTTGCGCTGCTGTAGTTGTCCAAAATACAACTGGCATTGTTAATAAGCGCAGATTTTTCGATATCCAATCGTAGAAAACCATTACTTGCTTGGCACCACGTCAAGCCAGGTAAGTTGAAGTCGCCCAGTATAACGATATCATCAGACGGGGCGGCGATCGAGGCGATAAAAGAAACGGAGGAAAGATGTACATCGATCAGGCTGGAATCACGAATTCTGTCAGGTGGAAAATACACAACATACAGGAACAGATTGCGATCGGCAAGTTTCACTGATATCCACACTTGCTCGGAGCTCGCCCACCGGTCATCGTTGATCACTCGGGCTTTTATACCACGCCGAACGGCGATAAGCACACCACCGCCTGATGTCTTGTGGCTGTTGGCGGTCACAGCGGTAGACATCGAATGTTGAACCAAAGACCTGGCGAGACAGAGTACGGTTGTCGAGCCACGTCTCGGTCAAGGCGATAACGTCGTAACAGCAACCCGTGGTCGCGAGCAAATAGCTGTCCGTTGATGAATTTAGGCCACCAACATTCTGGTAGTAAACCTCGATGTTGTTGGAGGACGGATCAGGTACAGCAGAGAGCGAAGCCATGTTGCCGTGTAGGAAGATCCTTTCGTCAATCTCACGAACAGTATCGGAACGGTTCACGGTCGCCTGGTCGACTGTGGTAAGGGATTCGAGGCATCCCGAATCAACTGCGTCGCACCCCAAAATACGACTATCGTCGTCGTCGAGAGAAATGGTTGGCATCTGATAACAAGATGTCGGAGCAAAAGGCAAAAAACATTTGCGGCAGGTTGGAAGACCCTTTCACCCATCCCACACACAGGACCGGGACGACTGATGATCGCTGGCTGCAAGTGCTCGACTGTGGCGGGGGGGTCGAGGGCTTCCATAGTGCCAACTGCGGTGCGTCCCAGTATGCGTTGGAACCCGATGGCGGAATGCGGAGAGCAGGAACGGGGTGGTAGCAGCTTGCGGCGAGATTCGTACGATGAGCTAGAAGCGTGAATCGGTTCAACCGTTGTATCGTTACAATTTTTATTATACTTGCCGAGAAAGGCGGCTTGGAAAACCCTTTCCCCACCCACACATACAGGACCGGGACGACTGATGAACGCTGGCGGCAAGGGCTCGACTGTAGCGGGGGGATCGAGGGCTTCCATAGTACCAACTGCGTTGCATCCTAGTATGCGATCGGCATCGATACTCCTTCACAAGGGCGGTGTGGCTTGGTATAGTGGCATGGCCAATCGTTGCGGAGTCCTCTGCAGGACCATTGATGGGCCGGGTTGCATTAGAGAGGTACATGCTTCTTCTGGAGGCGGTGGAAAATCAGTCGGCGGACTCCAAATGTTCTGAGTACGGCTGTCTTCGAATTCCCTGAACAGTATGCCTTGCGGCCATGTGTCAGGATTAAGAGCTGCATCACGGTACTTTGGGTGAACTCCAACTTTGAAGGATATGAAGTTCAAAGTACTGACGTCTATGCCTTTTTTAACAAGCGGAATAACCTTTATCTCCTCGTTACAATTTAGTCCTTCTTTAGACATTTTTTCGACAGTCTCTTTGCTAACGCTAGGATGAAAGCGCGAAAGATACATCCAGAGCAACGGCGCGGGAGGTGGAACCGTAAAAATGTTGCTATTATCGACTGGCTTTCGACTACCAACAAGAATATTGCTCGGATCAGGGCCATCCTCGCGACGACGTTTCTGAGGTGGTCGAGAGGTACCGGAGTTTGGCCGGACTGGAGTAGCTGTTGAAACCTTTCTAGCCAGGCGCGAAATTTGCTGGTTATTTTTGGATAACTCGGCCTTTAGCTCAGCACAGACGTCATCCGTTTTCCCAGCGATAGCAGCGATAACACATCCAAGTGAAGAAACGGTGTCGCGAAAGCGAGCAAACTTCATCAGCTTGACACATTCATTGCACATCCAAAATAAGTTTGGGTTTTCCGCAAGTTTTGTCAAAAACGGCTTGTTAAGTTGTTTCCCACATTGCATATGTACCACATTTTTGCAAAAACCCATGCATTCAATAAAGTCGTCATCCGATTTGACGGTTTTCGCGCAGTGATCACATGCACTTGCCATAATGCGTGCCGATCTGAGAATGCGAACAATGAAATATAGATGGCGCTGCGGTCGGTGGAAAGTTTGGTGGTTAAGTCACAGAAGTTCACTCAATTACGTTCTTTGCTGATTTTTTCGCAACACAAAAGCAAACAGGAGACACTTTCACACTGCACAATAACAATGTTAAAAACAAAATACTGAGTCGATTAACACGACAAACAACGATAAAAACTTCACAAATCTCGTCAAAAAGTAAAAATAGTTGGAGCGATCTATGTAAACAACTAATCGGTAGGAATACACTGAACCAAAAAAAAATATTCTGATACTTTTTTGAAAACCAAACTCCAATACAAACTTTAAAAATACCGCAATATGCAGTAACGAAGATGAAACAGGAAGGCGTCGAAGGACCAGGTAGAGCTGGTGCATTGTACGTGTATATAAAGTAAGTATGTACCAGAGCCTGGGCTGCAGAAGATAACGAATCGAATGATGCGTCTTGCATACTATATACAAATCATATTCTCGAATGTGTTTTGACTCTTTCATCCGCAAAAGCAAAAATTACGATACCGATCTAAACGCATTTTCTAGTTACTTTGCTATAGTGCTTTGTTATGAGTTTGAACTTATACCACACAAGTTTCTCGCTTAATATGTATCAATATTTTGCTGTTAAGAAAAGATATAGTTTTTTTTTTAATTATATACACATGACAAAACACTAACGCACACGGTTTTGTGGGGGTACATTTGCACCCCAAACAAACTTTAAGCGAGTACTGTTAAGTTGGTCAAATGAAACAAATAGGTTGTATCTGCTTTAACAGAAGTTTAATAATCAAATTGGTTTATGATAAAGATTGATTGCAATTAAAAATAAACTGTAACGGAAAAATAAGGATTTGGACTCATAAATTTGGTGGTACTTTGGTGTCATTATGGCGGCTCAAATTTAAAAAGGGCACATTATTTTTTTTAAAAGCAGATAGTTTAGGCCAAATTTATTTTCTAGAAACTGTCTGTTCCATCAGACCTAAACCTAGCTTCACTTCCGCCAGGTTTCGTTGTTCTTGACACTCATATGGTGATGGGATAATAGCACCATTATCAAATCAGTGGTACATATATGATACAAGCACTTTCGGTCAGATTGTTCCCGGGCTGAGCTGTTGCATGATCCGGATTCCTTCATGAAAATACATGAATTTCCACGAACTTAACGAAATGATCGCAAAAATTTTGTGTGTTCTGTTGAAGCCATTAACGGATTTTTAAGTTTGGAGTCGTTCCGAGAGCTCCATTGGAGATGTCGAAGCATCTCTATTGGCGCGCATACCGTATAATCTGAAGCATAAAATAACGTCAGAAAATGATTGATACCCTTCGATACAGGTTTGACCGTTCCAACCAGTAACGTGGGTGACGTCATGTAAACTGTCGAATATAAAATATAGTAAATATAAATGCGGATTCTACTCGGTAGTGATTTGTTTTTCCAAATGCAGATATAACTCAATGCGTATGGTGCTACTTCAGATTCGAGTGATTCTACTATTCTTAGATGAGTCAAGGGTCCAGCTCGGGTGCCTAGAATTAAAAATCTTCGAGATCTTTGGTTGATTCTCCGTATTAGCAAGTTGGATTCGGATCGGGCTTCTCAAATTTTAAATTTTCGGGTAGGGTTCGGGTTTTCAAATTTTAAAATTCTCGGGTCGGGTCGGGTTCGGGTTTTACAAAATTTTCATTCTCGGTTACGGGTCGGGTTCGGGTTTTTAAGTTTTAAATTGTTCGGGCTTGGGTCGGGTTCGTGTTTTTTCAAATTTTATGATTTCGGACTCGGGTCGGGTTCGGGTTTTTAAATTTTCATGGGCTTGGGCTCGGGTCGGGTCCGGGTTCGAAAAAATTGAAACCCGACCATCTCTAATATTGACAATCTGAAATTTGCAACAATCTGTTATTTGTTTAAATTTATCCTTCCGAAACAATACAAAAATGTGCAGCTACTTAAAGTACATTTTCAGGTTGAAATTAGCGAAAACCTGTAATTTATTAAAAATAGTCTTTCGGAAACATAATCCAAAATTCTGCAATGTTTCAGAAAATTGGAGGATGTGGCAATACTGCCAGCTAGCGAAAGCCGTATCAAAAAGAATCCGCATATATTTTTTCGTTATTCTGCACAGGGATGCCATTATGCCAGATTTATCTGGCGCAGCCAGAGTTTTTTAAAGCTTCCAGACAAAAAGACAAACCTCTCATTCATTCGTTACCCAACTTTGTACCGGGAAACAAGTGCTTTTTGTTCTCTCCGGTGTGGTTTAGTTTTTTCGGTAGTACGAAGGTGCTTGCTGTGGCAGAGGCTGCAGTAAAGCATTACTAATAAACAGTCCCGCGAGTGATAATTACTACCTGCGATATCGGTGAAGGTAGTGCAGTGAAGTGCGTTACTAAACAGTTTTCTTGCCTGAAAGACGGCTTTGTTTAGACGAGCTATATCAGCTCTACTGTGTGAAGGTCACGCGGGTGACGGATAAAACAAACGAAGGATCAATTCACCTACCAGCTCGTCAGGAACCAACTGGTGAAGTGTTTCGTTTTTTACTTTTCTTATCGATTTTTTTCTTTTTATTGCTTTTGATTTTTTATTTTGATTTAAGTTAAACAGTGCGGTCGAGCGTGTTGCTCCCGCAACAAAATGGAACAAACAGAAGGATCACCCTCCGAATACGAATCTTATGGGGAAGAGGAACGTATATCTGATTCGGAGACAGATAATGTTATGGTCGATCCACTTCCCCCCAATGTCTCACAGCCCCCCGAGTCAAGGTTTACCAGGATGGATCCGCTGGTCCTTGGGTGGTATACTTTCGGCCCAAAAATAAACCGTTAAACATCAACTGTTGCACGGGAGCTGACAAAACGTTACTCGGCCGTAACCGAGATTAAAAAGGTTTAGTCAGATAAACTGCGCGTAGTCGATACTGATTTGAAACAGGCCAATGATATCGTTAGCAATAGCCTCTTTATGCTGGAGTATCGCGTCTACATCCCTTCTCGTGATGTGGAGATCGACGGTGTGGTAAGTGATGCGGGTCTAACTGTCGATGATCTGATGAATGATGGGGCTGGCCACTTTAAGGACCTTAACTTTCAATCAGTTAAGATTTTGGAGCAAGCAATTGCACTCAAAGTCCATCGAAGATGGTAATTACTATCCATCAGACTCGTTTCGCGTAACCTTCGCCGGATCTGCACTTCCGAGCTACGTTGAAGTGGGAGGAGCTCATCTACCTGTACGCCTGTTTGTACCGCGGGTCATGAATTGTTCCAATTGCAAGCAGCTAGGTCACATGGCCACCTACTGTAGCAACAAGCAACGGTGCGGTAAATGTGGGGAACGCCATGCGGATGATACTTGCAGTAGGCCCGCTGAGAAGTGTGTTTACTGTGGGGAGAATCCGCATGCACTTTTGACATGCCCAACGTACAAACTTCGCACGGATAAACTGAAGCGATCCGCCAAAGATCGCTCCAGACGCTCTTACGCAGAAATGCTTAAAAGAGCTGTTCCACTTATCTCCGAAAACCCATTCGCTCTCTTGCCAACTGACGATAACGCCTCTAACGACCCTTGCGAGTTCCCAGCACTCCCCGGGGCACCAAAAATCCCAAGTGCTCCAATTTTACAGTCAGAAACTCAACCTAAAACGGGATTCCTTAAATTTTCTGACATTGTGGACTGGATATTCACAGCTTTCAACTTTACCGATCCTCTGAAAAGCTTGCTGGTTGCTACCAACAGTAAGAACATTTTTAAAACAGTTGACTGAACAATGGCCCCTCCTTACAGGGATCGTATCCTTCGATGGCTAACTTATTAGACGGAATCAGGGATCTGATCACTGTTTTACAGTGGAACTGCAATACTTCTTCTTCCCCAAAATTGATTCATTAAAGCACTTGCTAAATTACAATCATTGTGATGCATTTTCCCTATGTGAAACATGGCTAACTTCTAATATAAACCTCAACTTCCACGATTTTAACATTATCCGCTTGGATCGAGAAGACTCATATGGGGGGTACTTTTAGGGATCAAAAAGTGCTACTCCTTCAATCGAATCAACCTCCCTTCGACGCCAGACATTGAAGTTGTCGCTTGTCAAACAACAATCAAAGGCAAAGATCTTTGCATTGCTTCTATTTACATTCCTCCTAGGGCCATGATGGGATATCGAAGATTCTCCAACGTGATTGAACACCTTCCCTCGCCCCGCCTGCTTCTTGGAGACTTTAACTCTCACGGTACGGGGTGGGGCTGTCTATACGACGATAATCAATCTTCGACAATTCAAGACCTTTGTGACAACTTCAATATGACAATTCTGAACACAGGGGAAATGACACGGATTCTTAGACCACCTGCGCAAGCAAGTGCACTGGACATATCTCTATGCTCGACATCACTACGATTAGATTGCAAGTGGAAGGTAATATCTGATCCCCACGGTAGTGACCACTTACCAATTGTAATTGCAATCACCACTGGTTCAAGACCATCGGCACCAATCAATGTTCCCTATGACCTCACACGAAACATTGATTGGAAGAGCTACGCTGCTGAGATATCCAAAACTATCGATTCAACACAGGTACTTCCCCCGGAGGAAGAATATAAGTTTTTGTCCAACTCGATTCTCGATAGCGCGATTCAAACTCAGACGAAACGAGTACCCGACGTGAATACCCAAAAACGTTCTCCCAACCCGTGGTGGGACAAAGAGTGCTCAGACGTGTACGCGGAGAAAGCTGCCGCGTATAAAACCTTCCGGAACGATGGGTTAGTTGCTAGTTATCGAGTGTACGCGATATTAGAAAAGCGAATGAAAAATTTAATGAAAGCTAAGAAACGCAGTTACTGGCGCCGATTTGTCGACGGGTTAACAAGAGAAACATCGATGAGCACTCTTTGGGGCACGGCCCGACGTAAGCGAAACCGAAACAGTACTAACGAGAGCGTGGAATATTCAAACCGTTGGATATTCGATTTCGCCAAGAAGCTTTGTCCGGATTCCGCCCCGGCACAGAAAATCTACCGCGCCGCGTCGCCTTACAATACCGCGAACGAAACACCGTTTACGATGGTGGAGTTCTCACTTGCTCTCTTATCATGTAACAATAAAGCCCCGGGGCCAGATAGAATCAAATTCAACTTGTTGAAGAATCTGCCAGACTCTGCCAAAAGACGCTTGTTGAATTTATTTAATAGGTTTCTTGAGGGTAACATTGTCCCACATGGAGACAGGTGAGGGTCATCGCCATCCAAAAACCAGGAAAACCAGCCTCCGACCACAATTCGTATCGTCCGATTGCAATGCTGTCCTGTATCCGGAAGTTGTTCGAAAAAATGATCTTGTTTCGCCTCGATAATTGGGTCGAAACAAATGGCTTACTGTCAGATACACAATTTGGCTTCCGCAAAGGCAAAGGGACGAACGATTGCCTTGCGTTGCTCTCAACAGAAATTCAAATGGCATATGCTAACAAAGAGCAGATGGCATCAGTATTCTTGGATATTAAGGGGGCTTTCGATTCAGTTTCGATCAACATTCTTTATGAGAAGTTGCACCAGCATGGTCTTTCGCCAATTTCAAATAACTTTTTGCTAAACCTGTTGTCTGAAAAACAAATGCATTCATGGCGATTTATCGACATCACGATTTAGCTACATGGGCCTTCCCCAGGGATCATGTCTAAGCCCTCTCCTCTACAATTTTTCCGTGAATGACATTGACGAATGTCTTGTCAATTCCTGCACGCTAAGGCAGCTCGCAGATGACGGCGTGGTCTCTATTACAGGTCGTAAAGCCGTCGACTTGCAAGGACCACTGCAAGATACCTTGGACAATTTGTCTACTTGGGCTCTCCAGCTGGGTATCGAGTTCTCCACGGAGAAAACTGAGCTAGTCGTATTTTCTAGAAAGCGTGAACCAGCGCAACTACAGCTTCAATTAATGGATCAAACTATTGCTCAGGCTTCAACATTCAAATATCTCGGGGTATGGTTCGACTCTAAAGGTACCTGGGGATGTCACATTAGGTATCTGAAACAGAAGTGCCAACAAAGGATCAACTTTTTCCGTACAATAACTGGAACATGGTGGGGTGCCCATCCAGGAGACCTAATCAGGCTGTACCAAACAACGATATCATCAGTGTTGGAGTACGGATGTTTCTGCTTTCGCTCCGCTGCGAACATACACTTCATCAAACTGGAGCGAATCCAGTATCGTTGCTTGCGTATTGCCTTGGGTTGCATGCACTCGACCCATACGATGAGTCTCGAAGTGCTGGCGGGCGTTCTTCCGCTGAAAAATCGATTCTGGGACCTCTCATATCGATTACTCATTCGATGCGATATTCTGAACCCATTGGTGATTGCAAATTGCGAAAGGTTTATCGAGCTTAATTTTCAGACCCGATTCATGTCCTTGTACTTCGATTACATGGCACAGAACATCAATGCATCTACGTATAACGTCAACCGTGCTCATCTCTTAGATACTTCTGATCCAACTGTATTTTTCGATACATCCATGAAGGAAGAGATTTGTGAATTCATATTCGCCCACAAGTGGTACCAAATATTTTCTATAACAAATACCATCAAGTCGACTGCGCCAAAATGTTCTACACTGACGGATCAATTCTCGACGGGTCCATAGGCTTCGGTATCTTCAACGAAAATCTTGCTGCCTCATTCAAACTCAATGATCCTGCTTCAATTTACGTCGCAGAATTAGCTGCCATTCAGTATACTCTCGGGATCATTGACACCCTGCCCTCAGACCATTACTTCATCGTTTCGGATAGTCTCAGCTCCATTGAGGCCATTCGTGCGGCGAAGCCTGGAAAGCACTCACCGTATTTCCTGGGGAAAATACGGGAATATCTGAGTGCTTTATCTGAAAAATCTTACCAGATTACCTTGGTTTGGGTCCCGTCACATTGTTCTATTGCGGGCAATGAGAAGGCGGACTCTTTAGCCAAGGTGGGCGCATTAGAAGGCGACACTTACGAAAGACCAATTTGCTTCAACGAATTTTTCAGTATCTCTCGTCAGAGGACGCTCGATAGTTGGCAAACCTCATGGAGCAATGGGCATCTGGGACGGTGGCTACATTCCATTATCCCGAAGGTATCAACGAATGCGTGGTTTAAGGGGTTGGATGTGAACCGGGACTTTATTCGTACGATGTCAAGGATCATATCCAACCATTACTCGTTTGACGCGCATCTCCGTCGTATAGGGCTTGCTGAAAGTAATCATTGTGTTTGTGAGAACGGCTATCACGACATCGAGCATGTTGTTTGGCTGTGCGCAGAGTACTGTGTTGCCAGGTCCCAACTAATAGATTCCCTTCGGGCCCGAGGTAGATCACCCTATGTGCCAGTCCGGGACGTCCTGGCAAGCCGTGACCACCCCTATATTTTTCTTATCTATACCTTTTTGAAAACCATTGATGTCCAAGTTTAATACATTTTCCCCTCTCTCATTCACAGTAGAATCTCACCAACCTATCCCTGTATCTACAATATGGCATTGCTTCACGAGTCTTCGGTGCATACCCTTCTTGATAACCGTCTACCCAGAACATCATGACATACCTCACATGCAGATGATATAGAGAACATCAATACAGCATCAGAGTGCCAATAATTATCCGATATATCGATCCTCTCCTCGCCCCTGCGATTACAGGCTGGAAACTACAACACTACAACAAAGTGTGCATATCCGCCACAATGATCAACCAGCAAACGAAGATGTCAATTACACAATATGTATGTAAGAGGGGAGCAAGCCGCCCCTAAATACGGCTTTCCCTTCCCCCACTAACATGTGACAGGTAATTAAAAAAAATGAATTGTCGGCCTCGTTAAGCTAAAGCATTTGGGCCTAAATAAACGTATTTAAGATAAAAAAAAACCTCTCATTCTGCCAGATTTTTAAAATTATAGAAGTGTTTGCACACACATTTTGGAAATTTGGGGAATATTTTCCCAAATTTATTAAAAATCGATTGAGAAATTTCGATGACTTTGAGGTCGCTGTTAAGTGACAGATTTTGCCAGACATTTTTAGTTGATCTGCCAGATATCCTTTGAAAAATAGTGGCAACCCTGATTCTGCATGAAGGCAGTCCTTCCCTTATCAGTGCGAAAGTGATAAAAGCCGATGTCACGTTTCAAGCTATCAGTATTTCATATTAGATGCTGAAGAGAAAGGTTGTTTCTTTTCATTTCGAAATATTTATCTGATGTAAGTAACGTGCGGCTGGAAGAGACGACAAACCTTTTTTGCAGCTAATTGTTCCATTCTGCATGTTATTTTTGTTAAATCAAAAGCCCTTAGTTAGTTTAGTATTTTTCATTCCATAGCACGCGTGTTTGTGTATCCCACAAATAGTCCTTTTCAGGATTCCACCAATGGTTCTTTTCAGGACCCCACATACAAAACAGTTAATTTGAATAATTCCCTTAAAATCGTTCTTTTTAGGACCGCAAATATAGAACATTTCAGAGTTAATGTTAATTAAACCACCGAATATATAAAGATACGTATATTAAACTTTCTTCGTTTACGAATAATTTGATTTATGACCAGTTATTTTTCTATCGTGCTTGCAAACATTTGATTTGATAGCAGGTATTTAAAGATAGATGTAATGTTTTGTTTGTGAGCATCATTAATTTATGTTCCCATTTCATGGATTTGAATAAAACTTTTTTAAAACTTGAATTTATCACACTATAGGTTATCGATTTTAATTTATAAAATTCAACAATTATCTCTAGTCGACATAGATCTTTCATTAGGGCTTAAATCGCAAATGTAAACAAACTGCGTTTTCGCTATTATGATATTATGCGACAAAAATACTACAAGATTGAGATGAAAATTAGTTAAAATGGGTTTTAGTTCGATTTATAATTAAAGAAAACAAAACGGCGAAACATGCATTTTTCTTCGAGATTTCGACTTAGGCCCTTCTTATCATATGAAATATAAAGGCTAAACTTACATTTTTTTGACAGAACCGGGCGTACGGTTGTTATTCACAAAATTATTCTTTAAACGGCGGTTCTATTATATAAATGATAAGCAATATCTACTATGATCATGTCTACTCGATAGTTGTTGCACATAAACATTCGAATATTTCGATATTTTCATGTAGTTCGAAGAAAAGATGCACGCGCCCTTTCATTTACATTGGGTTTCTATGCGCCCATTTGCTGAGCCCTATTAGCAAGTATACTGTCAAGCTCGCCCATTTTCCCAGCCCTACCCAGCAAGACAGAGTCAGTTTAGCCCATTTACCGCGCCCTTCTGAAAATTATGTACACAGTTTAGCCCTTCCGCAAATGGTGGTTGCTGAAGGGCGAAATCACGACTGGGATGCAAATTAGGTGTAAGCATTTTTTTTAGTTTCTACCCACTAAAAGCAGATAGGAATTAAATTCTTTGTTAGGGTGATGAGCCCATTTTCGCCATGTTTCTATTATCACCCTACCCATTTGAAGCCGTTGGTTAGAGCAGTGTCTGCCATCTTTGTTCAAAGCATTGAGTCAAATGGTAGCGCAACAATAGGGGCACTCGATTCGAGTTTTCGTTGCGCTCAAACACGTGAATTTCACTATTTTCATCGCATTTGTGTTATTATATTGATTGTTAACAACGAAGCAAAGCTGTTGATGTCAATGTTTACGCATTCCATTGATTGTAAGCCGAGAAATTAATGAATTAGTGAGGCACCCTGCTTAGTATGGTGAAAATAGGCACTTTACCCTATATTGCCATAAGGTTTAACCAAAGATGCTTCCGGAAAAACATGGTGTTGGAGCAACCCTAGTTCATAAGATTTAAATATCCCATATGTGTATTGCCCATCCTATGAATTTTAAGACTCTTGCGCGTGAAATTTTTGACAGCTAGTTTTCCTCGCTCACTAATACTCATGAAGAATTTTGACAACAATATATGTCGGAACTATGGATCTTAAAATCCCGTACCGCAATCAGCAGCCAACAACCAAGTAATCCTTCCGGCTTTCACTTTGTTGGTGATCAACATTTTCTGCTTTGCTGATGTCCATCTCGGTGTTGGACAAGCTTAAGCTGTATTAAATCATTTCAGTTGACAACGCAGCATCAAGAGAGTCATCGTCACGCAAAAGATCGTCCCGAGAATAGTTGATTCTTTTTAAACACTCTTCAACTTCCGGATACGAATCCGGGGGTTGTAAATCGTCCATAATAATTTGTTGTTTCAATCCATGTTTACCGAGGCTGGAAACGATTCTGCAATAACATAGTATCACATAGTTTAGACTATTGTTATAAAATTTTGAAAAGTATCTACCTAATCTAGCAGCAGCAAATCGCAACCACAAAACAAAACGAATTGTCAGATAGGGTACGAGAATACAGAACGCATATGTATATGTGTAGTGAGGGAAATGCACTGTGCAAATATTTTCAACGCAGGAGTCTTGTTAGGTGCAAAATGCGCAATACTAAATTTGGAGATAATGTATCGATCTCGCTCCCTCTTTTGAATCGTTATCATTCGATCTACTTACTTATCACTAGCACTCGGCTAGCGAGAGAAATAGATCCGATCGAGGATCGGAAAGGCTTTTATTAATTTCCTTTTGTACTGAATTCCCATATAAATTGTTATATGCAAACCAGATAACCAGTTGAAATAAATCTCTCGAGTAGTGCACACTATATTTTTCAATAGTGCCAAAATCGATTAAGTGAATAAAAATTAATTAGTTTAACACAAACGTGTCGTGTCCGTCTTCACATAGTCGATCACATTCCGGACGGTCTCAGTATCCGCCGCGAAAACATTTTTGGTCCTGATCGAGCCGGATCAACCGTTAGTGATCCGAAAAAACGGTGTACATTTCGGACTAGTTTCGCGGTCAAGTGATAGTGAAATCGAACAATCACGTGTCATCACATGTGGTGTCGTTGAGACTTGAGCGATATATTAACAATTTCTGCCTCAGAGCAGCCCAGAAAAAGTGCGCGAAAGATCGTAAGTTAAAAACTGCGGTCTCGTATGTGTCGTCGACAATTATTCGGAGAGCTTCTGCAGTGCCACCGTCGCCGTTTCAACGTAGTCAACACGAGGCGAGGCAGACCGCGTGGCTTGGCTTGGGTCTGCATTGTGGCACCGAACAAAAGGACGTCGAACAAAAGTACCGAGGTGACGCTACGCCGGCGTGAGTACTTTAGAAGCTGAATGTAAGTACCGCATGCAAGAGATATTTTGAGGAAATAGGGTGATCTAAGCGGTGATTAATTTATTGTTTCGATATCGTTTCGCTTGCTTTCATCCCATGAGCATTATTCGGTAGCGTGGCACTCTGTGTTTAAATCGATTGGTGTGGTTTATATTGAGCGTAGGTGAGGTAGGCTTTCTCATCGGATAATAAGTTTGTGGAAATGACGTCAAACTTGCGCACGCTTACCCGCCAAGAGCGGTTCTACTTAGACACCATGACCAATCTGAAAAGCTTTGTAGCAAATTCGATGCCGAACGGGCCAGTGGACAACTCGAGGGATGGAAGCAACGAATTGCTAATTTATACCACGATTTTTAGTCTAATCGGTTGCAAATTGAATCGGCACTGGATGAGACCGGTGAATCAAAGACATATGAAAAGGGGAGCAAGATTTCAGAGGAAGCTAATAGGGCGATTCGGCGAGCGTTTGAACAAGATTATGTTATGGTTTACAGTTTTCTCACCAATATACTGTGTAAGGCTGAAGCGAAAGTACAGATGATGTTGCCATCCCCTTCTAGAGATAGCGTTAACGCCCCAAATCATTCGCTCTCTCGTATAAAACTACCAGAAGTTAGGCTTCCAACCTTTGATGGATCCATTTCAGAGTGGATAACATTTCGTGATACATTTAAATCTCTCATAGACTCGAATCCCCAGCTTTCGCCAATCGATAAATTGTCGTATCTCGTTGCTTCCTTGTCAAAAGATGCCAGAAAGGTAATTGAATCGATCGAGCACACCGCCGCCAATTATACTGTTGCATGGCATCTGTTAGAAAGGCGTTTTGACAATAAAAAACTAGTGGTAAAAACGTATATTGACAGTCTATTCTCAATTGATTCAATGAAAAGGGAGTCGTATGAGTCGCTGATGCAATTGGTCGACGATTTTGAGCGGAACCTGTGCATGATCGAAAAGATGAACATACCAACCGACGGTTGGAGCGTATTGCTGGCGCACATGGTTTGCAGTAGGCTTGAACCTTCCACTTTGAAACAATGGGAAATCCATCACAAATCAACTGATGTACCCACGTACCATGATGTTATCGCATTTCTTCGTACTCATCTTACGGTGCTCCAATCGTTGACGCCGTTCAAATCTCGTTCGTTTGATTATGTGAAATCGGAAACGGTCCCGGTCGCAGAAGTCTAAAGTAAATACAGTCCATACAGCTACCAATTCATCGCCCGGTACGTGTCCATTTTGCTCAAAATACGCACATTCTCCGTTCAAATGTGACGTATTCCAAAAACTCTCCGTGGCGCTGCGCTTCGAGCAAGTAAAAAAGCTAAACCTCTGCATCAATTGTTTTTCCTCCTCCCACCTACTAAGGAATTGCTCATCCGGTGCATGCAGAGTATGCAACCAGAAGCACCATACAATGCTACACCAATCACCAACCGATCGCTCGTTCACCCAATCGAAATCGCCTATACCTATCGCTTCTAGTTCGCAACCACCGAAGTCGTCAAAGGACAATCAACCCAACTCGTCAAACCAACCCTCAATTTCTCGATCCTCGCCACCAGCAGAATCCCAAACCCCAACAGCCACTGCCTCTAGCCTTGCTTCCACCACTCTCGTTGGAAGTTCCTGCAATGTTCCTGCCACTGTACTGCTGCAAACAGCCATTGTAAAGGTCTTCAATTCATATGGGAACGCACAGTGGACCAGAGCGCTCTTGGATCCTCCTTCTCAGTTGAACTTAATAACGGAAAATCTCGTACAGAAATGCCAGTTGCGTCGCTACTCCAATCGTCAAGAAATTTGTGGTGTAGGCAACTCTATCGTCGTATCGTACCATGCGGTTACCATTCGTATTGGATCTCGGTGTTCGGATTTCCTCGCAGACGCACAGTGTCATATTCTTAAGAAAATCACACGAGAACTTCCAGTTCGGTGTGTCGATACTTCCCCATGGCATATTCCATCTAATATTGTCTTTTTTTTTACAATGGAGAAGACCTTTATGTCCTAGCCCAGTACACGTGCTATTGGTAGGGTCCAATCTACCGCACGGGGTGCACTGGGGGCGTGTCGGACTCGAATGGTGACCAGCCATTAATACCGACTAAACTCCATTGGGCTCCGCCATCATTCCTCCCAGGAACTACCTCTCGGTATTACTTCTGGGGGGATGGCTGTACTAAATGTACTCATTCACTCTCACTCACGCGTTCATACATCCTGTACGAGGCTTACTTGGGTGCTCTCTCAATCGCACTTTGATTCACTCTCAAACACTCCCACATGAGGCTGACTTTTGTGCTCACCTTTTACGTTCCATGCGAGGCTGACTTGTGTGCTCACCTTACTCATTCCTTGCTAGGCTTACTTTTGTGCTCGCCCTACCCATACCATGTGAGGCTGACTTGGGTGCTCACCCTATCACCTGATTCACTCTCAATCATGCCACTCTATTGTACCTTTGTCACTCCCTCTGGCATCCCATGTGGGACATTTTTCTTAGGCCCCACTTCTGACATACCATGCGAGGCTGACTTGTGTGCTCACCTTTTTCACTCCTTGCTAGGCTGACTTTTGTGCTAGCCTCTACCAACCTGTGAGGCTGACTTTTATGCTCACCCTTAACATGCAGTGTGAGACTGACTTGGATGCTCACCCTTTCACTCCTCTGCCACGCCATGAGGCATCGATAGCTTAGTTCCAACATACTACGCTACGACCCTTCCGTCTTGGCATGAGGCAGTCCACTTATACGCCTATACACTCACTCTTCTGTCTTGCTTCGGGGTGGCTGGGTTTACCCCTTACGCGGTTGCCATTCGCTGCGCCAAACCTGCCTCGGCATGAACAGACCATTCACTCCCTTTTTTTGCGCTTGGCCTTTTTTGCTCCAGCTAACCAATCACTAGTTAGCCGTGCCCGCCGTCTGTTGCTCGGTTCGCCAGATTACCTGTAGCCTACTGGCAATCTGGATGGTAGCAGCCGAGACTGCGTTCCACTTCTCCACCGTTTGACACATCCGCTGAATAAGGGTATCCGGGGTTGTGTCCCAGCCACAGACGTCAAGCATTGCTCTTCTTTCGACGTCGAACCGATGACATACGAACAGTATGTGTTCGGCAGTTTCATCTACACCTGGGCAGTCCGGGCAGACTGGGACCTCCGCGTGCCCGAACCTGTGGAGGTACTGACGGAAACAGCCATGGCCTGACAGGAATTGTGTCAGGTGGAAGTGAACTTCCCCATGGGGTCTTCCCACCCAGCTCGATATGCTAGGTATCAGCCGGTGGGTCCACCTACCTTTCGAGGAGTTGTCCCACTCACGCTGCCATCTGGCGACCGAGGTCACCCTGGTGCGCTCGCGGGCTCCCCTATTTCCACGTTGCTCAAAGCACTCCTAATATTCCCGAATGACCAGCCCGACTGGCATCATGCTCGCTATCACGCAGGATGCATCGTGTGATACCGTGCGGTAGGCAGATATCACTCTGAGGCACATCACGCGGTAGGTGCTCTCCAGTTTCTGTAGGTAACTGGTTACCCTCAGTGCTCTTGACCATGACGGGCCGTACCTGAGGATAGATACGGCAACGCCTGCCAGTAACCTACGTCTACTGGCGCACACCTTTGAGATGTTGGACATCATTCTCGATAGTGCCGCAACAGCAGTCGACGCTCTCTTGCACGTTTAGTCGACATGGCTGCCGAAGGTCAGCTTGTCGTCTATAATGACTCCGAGAGACTTCAGACTTCGCTGTGAAGTGATCGCGACTTCTCCCACATGGATAACTGCATGTTGTGCTGACTTGCGGTTGTTGACGATAACTACCTCCGTCTTATGATGAGCGAGCTCCAGGCCTCTCGCACTCATCCATTCCTCCACCGTGCTAATCGCGTGTTCTGCGGTTAGTTCTACCTCAGGAATTGACTCCCCGTAGACCTCCAAGGTTACGTCGTCGGCAAAGCCGACGATCTTGACCCCAGGAGGGAACTTCAGTCTCAGAACCCCGTCATACATGAGGTTCCATAGCACCGGGCCTAGGATCGAGCCCTGCGGGACTCCGGCGGTAATCGGAACCCTTTTCTGACCGGCATCGGTCTCGTATAGCAGTACGCGGTTTTGGAAGTAACTTTCCAGGATCCGGTACAGACCCACCGGTAGGCTAAGCCGGTGTAACGAGAGCGCGATGGCATCCCAGCTTGCGCTGTTGAATGCGTTCTTCACGTCAAGTGTCACTAACACACAGTATCGAATGCCTCGCCTTTTTCGTTGGATCGCTATCTCGGCAGTATTTATCACTGAGTTGAGAGCGTCCACTGTGGACTTACCCTTCCGAAAGCCAAACTGGTTGCTTGACAGACCGTCCGTACCTTCCGCGTACGGGGTGAGCCTGTTGAGGATGATCCTCTCAAGCAGTTTGCCAGTCGTATCTATCAGACAGATTGGTCTGTACGCCGATGGGTCGCCTGGCGGCTTCCCGGGCTTCGGCAACAGCACCAGTTTCTGCCTTTTCCATCTATCGGGGAAACGGCACTCGTCAAGGTATCTCTGCATAGCTAGCCTGAACATGTTCGGGTTCGCTATGATCGCTGCCTTGAGAGCGTTGTTTGGAACTCCATCCGGCCCTGGAGCTTTGTTCATTGCTAGGGATTTAGCCACTGCGAGTAGTTCTTCATTCGTCACTGGAGCCACCATTTCGACCGTGCCCGCACTGTCTCGTAGTGCAGGTGGCCAGGGGCTTGTGGCTCGAGACGGGAAGAGTACTTCGATAATCGTTGCCAACCGGTCCGGAGACCGTTCTGGGGGTGAGGAGCCCCCTTTGGTCTTGGCCATCACAATTCGGTAGGCGTCACCCCACGGATTCGCGTTGGCACTCTCACACAGGTTGTCGAAACACGCTCTCTTGCTGCTTTTAATAGCCTTGTTAAGGGCTAATTTCGCAGCTCGAAACACTTCACGGCGGTTCTCTCTTGCATCCTCGGTGCGAGCTCTTTGCATCCTACGTCTAGCTCTGAGGCAGGCTGACCGTAGAGCTGCAATCTAGGCACTCCACCAGTATACCGGGCATCTACCGTTTCTTGGCAGTGTTTTTCTCGGCATAGTGGCGTCGCACGCGCGTGATAGAACAGCTACCAGCGCATCCCCGCTTAGACTGTCGGTGTTGGCCTCCAGTCCCAGGGCCGCGGTGAAAGCTTCGCTGTCGAAGTGATTGGACTTCCACCCGCGTACCTGACAGGGATCTCCCGCCCTCGGATGCTGCACACCATAGTTGATCTTAAAGCGGATTGCTAAATGATCGCTATGGGTGTAGCCTTCGTCTACCCTCCATTCCATGCCTGGAGCCAGACTCGGGCTGGCAAAGGTCAAATCAATCCACGCCTCCACTCCGTTTCTACGGAATGTACAAGCGGAGCCATCATTAGCTAGCACAGTATCGAGTTTCGCAAGCGCTTCCATTAGCGCTTGACCCCTGCTATTTGTACAGCGGCTGCCCCACTCCACTGCCCAAGCGTTAAAGTCTCCCGCTATTACTACCGGTTTCCGGCCCACGAGGTCCGACGAGAGCCTGTCGATCATCTGGTAGAACTGTTCTATTGGCCACCTTGGTGGGGCGTAGCAGCTGCAATAGAACACACCATTGATCTTGGCAATCGCCACACCCTCGGCGGAGGGGTGTATTACCTCTTGAACCGGGAACCTTCCCGTTGTACAGATTGCCACCATTCCAGACCCGTCCGACACCCAATTGCCGTTGCCGGCAGGGATGCTGTACGGGTCTGATAAGAGAGCGACATCTGTCCTCGACTCCGAGACCGACTGCCACAGCAGCTGTTGGGCTGCTGCACAATGGTTAAGATTTAGCTGTGTGACTCTCACGGCTTCTTCTTATTTAACTCGCCGAAGGGACACGAAGGTCCGCCCATAGCATGTTTATGGGCTTGCTTCTTAGCGGTGCAGATAAGGCACTTATATGCCTTAGTGCACCCCCGCTCTTTATGTCCCTCCTCGCCGCAGCGACGACATAGCTTGCTCCTATCTATGCCTTTGCATTCGTATGCTTTGTGGCCGGATTCGAGGCACCGATAGCACCTATCCACTGAAGGCGACTGGGGTATACTAATAGGGCATACCGACCAGCCGATCTTCAGCTTCCCTTTCTCGGTTACCTTTTTGGCATCCGCATTCAGTAGCCTGAGGTAGGCTACTTGGGTGCCAGAGGGTCCGTCTCTCAATCGCACAGAGGCCCGCTCGATTGTGACGTCGCAGTGCTCCTTGACGGCTGCGACGACGTCTTCTGCGGTCGTGAACTCGTCCAAGTGCTTGCACTGGAGAGTTGTTTCCGCACCTAGCGACCTGATTTGGGCGCCCTCACCAAGGACCTCTTGGGCCAAGGCCTTGTATACTGCACTTGATTGTGCGCCTCGCTTCAGCACCAGGAGCATCTCTCCCGTGTTGGTGCGTCTTACGCTACGCACATCCTGCCCAAGGGCCGAGAGGCTTTCGGCCGCCTTCATCGATTTAAGGACATCGGCGTATTTGTCCTTGTCGGTTTTTAACCACAAGGCTTCGCCTCTGTCCTTGGCCTTCCTCGCAGGCCGCGGTACCTCCGGTTTCGGTGCCGGCTTTTTCTTGGTGACCAGCGTCCAGGGGTTTGAGCCCCCCTGCCCCGGTCGTGCCGGGTTGCTGGTACCATCGCTCTCCACAGCGAGGTCACTCTCGCCCTCGCTTACCTCACCCAGGCGGCGTTTGACCTTGACGGTTGCACGCCGAGTGGTGTCGGTTTTGGCACCCTCGCCTGGCGACTTCCTAGGGCGCTTCGCATTCGATGCCGTCTTGCGATTGCCCTTTCCTTTTCCCTTCGAGGGGAACTCGGTCGCCGCTCCTATCGACGTGGCTGCTCCGTAGAAGGTAAAGGCCACTGTCTGTGAACCTCTATCGACCTTCTCTCTTTCCTCCCTATTGGAGGCCACTGTCTGGGTTTCTCTGTCGGGCCTCTCCCGACATTCCACCCTCTCAACATAGGCCTGCTGTTCCTGTCTTGCGACACGAACAGCTTTCCGGAGCTCCAGAAGGCTCAACTTCAACTCCTTGGCTATGTTCTGCTTTGCGCTAGCGAAGTCGATTATAGAATCGAGTTGCTTCGCTACTTTGCGCATCGCAGATATTGGCCCCTCCGATGCATTGGTAGGGTTATTGCCTACCGCCGCTGGGGGGTCACTGGTGCTTTCGGATGCAGCACTCATCGCTCCACTACTCTCCCCACGGGGGGGGGGGAGACCTCGCCAAACCACCTCTAGCGAAGGGGTTTGGCACCTCCGTCTGTTTGTTTTTATTTTTATTTATCTCCATGTAAAGTCCCACGAGTAGCGCGAGAAATATATGTCCGCCACGCCAGAGCTCCACATTAGCGTGGCAAGGGACGCTTACTGTGGGGGTTGCCCAGGTACCCCACAGGCTCCGTTAACGATCGAGCATCTTTTTCACCCCCTCGATCACTCATCCCTCGGCACGGGTCGCTTCACGCCTTGGAATTGGGGTTATGCCCTACCTTGCTTTACGTGGTGATCTCGGCCCGGATCATCACAACCATCCTCCTTTACCAGGGCTTTGGACCTGTAGCTCTGGTTCTCAATAGTTCCATGTACGTATGTTATTACAGACATGCTACTATTGGGATCCGTCATTCGCTAGCGGAGTTAATATTGTCTAATATTGTCTTAGCAGACCCGAAATTCCATGAGCCTGGACCCATCGATTTACTTATCGGGATGGAGTTGTATTATGACCTGTTGCTCGAAGGTTTTCTTAAACTGGGCCCAGAAAAACCAATTTTGCAAGGAACTGTTTTCGGCTGGGTTGCTTCCGGAAAGGTCGGTTCCAGTCGTCCTGAGTCAACTCTTAAACTGGCACATGTCACCAGCACACAGTCTCTCGATGAACAACTATCTCGCTTTTGGGAAATAGAATCATGTTGGACTACCAGTACCCAATCCTTAGAAGAAACCGCTTGTGAAAACCACTTTGCCGCAAGTGTATTTTGAGATCAGACCGGTCGCTTTGTTGTCACCCTTCCCAAACGAGCTGAAATTCTAAATCAACTGGGAAATTCGAAGGAGATTGCTACTCGCAGATTTCGCGCTCTCGAACGCCGTTTTGATGCTAATCCTCACCTGAAGGAAGCTTACACGGTTTTTATTGACGAATACCATTAACTTAACCACATGCGGGAGATCTCAGACAGTGAAGCTTCCGCGCCTATATATTACCTGCCACACCATGGCGTCGAAAAGGCAGAAAGTACAACAACGAAACTGCGAGTTGTTTTCGACGCCTCATGCCGCACTGATACCGGAATCTCATTGAACCAGGCTCTCATGGTGGGCCCAGTTATCCGCAAGATGTTGTCAATTATTTTACGCTTCCGGATGCATCGATATGTCATTATCGCCGACATCGAAAAGATGTTTCGCAAAATACGTGTGCACCCGTCGGATTACCCACTGCAACGTATTCTTTGGCGTTGCTCATCGTCTCAGCCCCTTCGTACTTTCGAACTTACGACAGTGACTTATGGCACGGCCTCTGCTCCTTACTTGGCAACCAAGTGCCTTCAACGGCTGTCGGAGGATGGATCGAATGATTTCCCTCTTGCTTCTTTAGTCCTAGGTAAGGACTTTTATATGGACGATATGCTGACCGAGGTTGACAATGAAGCTGAAGGGAGTGAACTGTGTCGACAACTGTTGCAGTTGCTCCAATCTGCCGGTTTGAGCCTGCGTAAATGGTCTTCGAATTCCTCGACTATTCTTTCGGAGATCCCACCCGAACTTCGTGACGAACGAAGTACTCTAGCTCTTGACTCACCCATCACTCAAATCAAAACTTTGGGCTTGCATTGGCAGCCGTCCGACGATGTGTTTCGTTATTCCGTGCCCAAATGGTCTCAGGACGGACCGATTTCTCGCCGTATTGTACTGTCCGACACAGCTCGGCTCTACGATCCTCTAGGGCTTATTGGTCCAGTTGTAGTGATCGCCAAACTTTTCGTACAAACCCTCTGGCGAACTTCTAAGAACTGGGATGATCCGCTAGACGAGGCCCAGCAGCAGCATTGGTTGGAGTTTCGTAGCAGCTTAGATAAATTAGCCACAATCGTTATTCCGAGATGGGTAGCGTTCGCTTCCGCTCCAGTCTCAATTGGCGATTTGCGGCAAAACCAAAATTAGTCATGCGACACCTATGATTCAGCTCATGAACTGGCAAAGTGATACAGTTTGCTTTTTTTCACCCGTAAGTGAGTCGTAGCTTACAACAAAATCTTCATTATCATCTCGGAAAAAGCTTACCACTGCCAAAATATGAATGAAACGAGTAAGAAATTTAGTTTTATTTGCAATTATTCTGAAATTACAGCCATTTGTAACCATTTGACTCATACATTTCTTCGAAATGTAATCGGGGTATCATAGTGGTTATAAAAAATCGTTCCATAAATAAAGTTCCAACTCGAAACCGAGACCCAATCAGTACCAATGTCAAACTCCTTAATATTTTGAACTACGTAGGAGATTCAGTGAAGACTATCGGAGAGAAGGATCGGCTGTGCATGATACAAAGCTGACACTTTCCTATTAGCCGGATATATTCTTTCTTCGCCTGATCTGGAGAGTTTCATGAATTTACACCATCTCATGAAGGTTTAGCTTAACTTAGGACGAACGGGAAATGCTGTTGCGGCGGCTACGGTGCTCAACAAATTACATTTCGAAACAGCGCGCATATAGCTCTGCGAATAATATTAGAAACCACTATGTTTTACACTCTTTTCGCAAGATGTTTACTCATCATCTTATAAAATGATGGTTTTCCTTAATTTTCATAAACAATTATCAACAAATTGATCGGTAATTTGGTGTTTAAAAGTCATTTTTTACCAATATTTACAGAAAATATATGCACTATGACAGAACAGAATTAAATCAGCAACACTTTCCTTCCAGCGCTATCTGCGAGCGGTTTCAACGTAGAATCGCCAATAGAGATGCACGGCTTTTGTGATGCCTCCGAGAAAGCTTACGGGACCTGCATTTATTTGCGGACAGTTTCCATCGATGGGACGATATCCGTACGCCTATTAGCCGCCAAATCGAGAGTGGCTCCTCTCGGTGACTCGAAGAAACAAAGGCGTATTTGTTTACCCCGATTGGAACTTTCATCAGCGCTCTTGTTGAGCCACCTCTACCATAAGGTTCACACCAGTATAGAATTGAAAACCAATTCCATATTCTGGATAGACTCGATGATTACTCTGCATTGGCTTAGTTCGAGTCCATCACGATGGAAGACGTTTATTGCTAATCGCGTCTCGGAAGTGCAGCATTTAACAAGTGGAGGTGTATGGGCTCATGTACCTGGCATCGAGAATCCTGCGGATATAATCTCCCGAGGAATGTATCCAGATCAACTGAAGCAAACATCTCCGTGGTGGAGTGGAGCACCATGGCTTAGCCGATCCTCTCGTTTTTGGCCACCGCTAACCTGTCCAATTACCGTCGATTCCCTACCGCTAGAACTGCTGGAGGAAAAGGCTGTCTCATTGCCAATTCAAGTGTACCAGCCAAATGAAATTTTCTTCATTCGATCATCGTTCTCAGCTCTCGTTCGTATTGTTGCCTTACTTTGCCGCTTCATTCATAACAGCAAGCCCAACAACCGCAGTAGTAGGAGATCATGTTTACTATGCACGATGGAGCTCAATGAAGCCGTGAAGGTCCTTGTTCGACTAGCACAGTCAGAAGTATTCGCTCAAGATATCGCAGCAGTGTCCAAGGACGGTCAAGTGGGACCGAAATCAGCTCTGAAACATCACACTCCAATTATCGTCGATGGGATCCTCAGAATTCGTGGCCGACTTCGACATGCGGCCATATCTCTAGATCGGAAACATCCAATGATTCTGCCGGCGCGACATCCCATCACGAAATCAATACTTAACTACTATCACCTAAAGAATTTACACGCCGGACCACAACTGCTTGTAGCATGCGTTCGGGAAAAATTCTGGCCACTTCGCATCCGCGATTTGGCACGAAGCGTAGTGCATTCCTGCATAAGCTGCTTTCGTTGCCGTCCTCGCAACCTCGAGCAACTCATGGGAGATCTACCTCCAGACAGAGTTATCCCAACGTTGCCCTTCCTTAACACTGGAGTAGATCTCTGTGGACCATTTCTATATCGTAGCAGCAAAAGAGCGACTGCTATAAAGTGCTACGTAGCAATCTTCGTGTGCTTTGTCACAAAGGCAGTTCATATAGAGCTTGTCTACGACCTCTCCACTGCGTCGTTCATAGCCGCGTTGCATCGGTTCATCGCTCGTAGAGGGAAGCCAAATCAAATAGAGTGCGACAACGCCAAAAACTTCGTGGGAACTTCAAGAGAACTGGGAGAACTCGCCAAGCAGTTCCGTTCACAGCAGCATCAAGATGAAGTAATCAACCGCTGTGCAGATAACGGAATATCCTTCAAATTCATCTCGCCACGCAGCCCAAAGTTCGGTGGCCTTTGGGAGGCGGCGGTTAAATCGTTCAAACAGCATTTGCGTCGTTCCGTTGGAAACTCTGTACTATCACAGGATGAGTTTGTGACACTTCTGGCCCGCATCGAAGCTTGTTTGAACTCAAGGCCGCTCACACCACTCACAGCTGATCCAAATGATCTGGAGGTATTAACACCGGGTCACTTTCTCGTATTTCGTCCACTGACATGCTTTCCCGAACCTGACCTCTCCGGTGTCCCGCAAGGCCGACTTAGCCGTTGGCAAGAAAATCAACAACTCCTTCGGCGACTCTGGAAGCAGTGGACAAAGGACTATCTTTCTGGACTCCACCCCCGAACCAAGTGGACGCGCATCAGAGATAACATCTCCATCGGCACGATGGTTCTTCTAAAGGAGGATAACCTCCCGCCTCTAAAATGGAAGTACGGTAGAATCACCAACATCATTCGTGGAGACGATGACAACATCCGCGTAGTCGACGTACGGACAGTAGATGGAGAATATCGGCGTGCAATCTCGAAAATATGCGTCCTTCCTACTCGTCAACCCACAACCGAGTCAACTGGCGCTGCCAGTATGAACCCAGATGACCTCTAAGCTCTTCCATCGCAGTACTTCGGTGCTGCGCAACGAACGGAGCCCCTGAGGCCTCCGCCACTGTCAGTATTGTTTATTAAAGAACCCGCAAAAAACTCATAGAATGTTCCTCCTCCGGCATGTGCTTCGATGGCTGCTCCGACCGTCAACCATGAGTAAGCCCAGTCCTGATGACGTTGAAGGACGACTCGATCGCTGTAGATGCTGGCCGGCCCGAAGGACGACCCCAAAGACGTCACTATCCGAAATAGACGAATCATCCGCTTGTCAACTTATTACCAACCAACATAATTGTGACGTCATCAATTTCAACGAGACATCGCCCGGATCAATTCATCGTAATTGCTGACTTACGGTGAAAGGATGCCACAGAATGAAAATAGATCGTAGGACATCGCGAATTTAAACGAGAACATTAGACGACGAATCATCGATCTTTCTTCAGAGAACTCCAGCCTTCGTCATCTAACATTCGTCGCAGTCTAGTTAGTTGAAAGTGCCAATCTTTCAACAGGGGCCGGCATATGTTGGAGCAACCCTAGTTCATAAGATTTAAATATCCCATATGTGTACTAAATTTGGAGATAATGTATCGATCTCGCTCCCTCTTTTGAATCGTTATCATTCGATCTACTTACTTATCACTAGCACTCGGCTAGCGAGAGAAATAGATCCGATCGAGGATCGGAAAGGCTTTTATTAATTTCCTTTTGTACTGAATTCCCATATAAATTGTTATATGCAAACCAGATAACCTGTTGAAATAAATCTCTCGAGTAGTGCACACTATATTTTTTAATAATGCCAAAATCGATTAAGTGAATAAAAATAAAAATAAATTAGTTTAACACAAACGTGTCGTGTCCGTCTTCACATAGTCGATCACATTCCGGACGGTCTCAGTATCCGCCGCGAGAACACATGGTCATAAAGTAATTTATACCTACAATAAAAACTACATTTAGAAAAGCATCGCCGTATATTGAAACTGATTTTTCTCCATTTGAGTACATTGCGACTTAAGCCCTAATGAAAGATCTGTGTCGTAGTGAAGAATAGCATGCCTGTGTGTAGTTCTGAAACAGTCGATGACATTAACGGGTTTTAATTTGGCCACGGATAATATTGCTTGCTCATAAAACTGGCTGCATTTTAATGGCATCGTGCTTGTGTCTTGTACACAACACTTATTTTTTTCAGTGCTGAATAAATGGATTGGCGATGGGGTGGTTTGGTGCGAGAGCCGCGCTCTCTTGTTCTTTAAATTATATGTGGGGTCAGGTTCTTGCACAGATAAATTCACCACGGCGCGCGTTCCAGTGTGCACCCTGGTGAATTTATCTGTGCATTTGTTTCCTCCGGCAAGCCGTAATGTGTACTGGTTGTTTCGTTGTGTAAAGGAGATGGTGTTGGCTTTTTGGATACTGATAATAAGATTTTCTGTTCATGATTTGATACGAGTCGGAAAGTTTATTTACGAGTTTATAGAGCATTTTTGCACTACCAGAGGAAATTTAAAATACTCGGTACTCGAAGCAAAGTGAGAAAAAGTTTTACGTATCATCATGTTATAAACTAAGTTAAATAACGGTCCATAAAACAAATTAATTGTGTCCACATTAAGCCCGGCGTATTTTGTGTGCGGCTAAATGACGCAATGTGCTTTTTACTTATTTTGCGAATATCGCGGCTACACAAATGAAAAGCTCCATTATTGTGAAAACTCCACTCTAAGGTACCTGCTTGGTTAAGGTCCGAGCATATTATTATTTATGAAAACATGGGGTAAAACGCGCCTCCTAAGGAAATATGATCATAGTTTAGCTATAGAACATTAATTGGGAGAATTTAATAAATATCATTCAACCAACATTTCCCCTTGTAATCGCAACCATAACGCTTTGAAAAATGTTCAAAATTTTAATGATTCACAACAACAATGGGACAGAAAGCTCGTTGGACTAACACGTAATTTTTTTTTTCTGTTGAGATTTCACAAAAGTGTAGCTTTAAATCGTCTTAGGTTATGCAATTATTAGGTTTTCAAAACAATTGTTCTGTTTTAGATTAGAAAGATGGGTAGGTAATGTCAACGACATTACCAAAATGAAGTAACATACATTTTAAGTTGTTAATACGAATGCAGCAATTTTTACTAATTTCTGAAAGGTTTTATTAAAAAAAGTTAACTCGGTATTTCTAATGGAAATAGCGAAATAACGGTACAAGTATATACGATTCACTACTGTTGCCAAATGAATTGTTTCACTCTCATTAAATGCTATTTTCAGCGTTACCATATGAGGATAAATATGTTGGAATATTTTAGGTTTCGATGTACGTGTACCGATATTTCGGTATTTCCATTAGAAATAACGAAATGGCTGGTTTTAATATACCTAATCTATCAGAGTATAGTTAAAATTGTAGCATTCGCATTAACAGCCTAAAGTGTATTCTACTTCACTCCGATTATGTCTCTGACATTACCCACCCATCTTTTTTCTTATTTGCTGCAAATTTGTTATACATTTCTAGAGTGATCTGCCCCTAGACTCATTACACAGATGGAGCTACTGTTCCGAGTTTAAATTATTTGCCAAAAATTTTCACTGAAATCGTTCTAGTTGTCATGTCAGTTTGTCGGTGAGAGGTCTATTAGCCTGTGCACGCTGACGAAGTCGACTAGCAAGTCGGCATAAATTGACTTTTACTGTGAGCCGTGTTAGGAAACATTGTTTCAAAGTTTAATGGCAGTGTTGGTGAACACAGCTCACAGTAAAAGTCATTATTTATGTCGACTTCGCCTGCGTGCACAGCCTAATTATTAAAAAACGCTTGTAAGGACATGGCTAGGTTCGTGGAGATGAACGAGTCTACGTCATTGTAGATTGTGGCGAAGTCTGATGTGGTAATGGATAAGCTCAATGCTGCAACTCCATCTACGATTTGTGCAGGTGTTCGTGCTATACTATGCGTTTTTCTAGCGCCACAAACTTTGCACACACAGTATTAAGGTGTTACATACCTTTTTGTAAGCAAAATGTCAAGAAGGTTTGAATTTACGTAAAGGCATAAAGCAATGATTTCATTACATCAAACTTATGGTATGTTGGTAGTAAATTTTTCAGTGTAATAAATAAGCATAAGTTTATAAAAATGTCTTGATAATTGGCGGAGTTATGCATTTTTCGCCGAAACCCTTTTTTATTTGAGAGGTTTGCGGTGATCACGATTGAAGATCAATAGATCAACTAAAATCCTAAAACTCAAAAAATTTCTTTAGTATATGAGTATTCCTCGTACCTTAACGATTAGTTGTATAAATAATAATTTCCCTGCTTTAAGCTCTAAAAATTGAATTAAAAAATTCTGATCCACAAAACAAAAATTTATGCATGAAAAAGGAATCGTTAAGGTGCAAGAAAAAATAATTACAATCAATTGAACAAAAAAAATTTGAAAAATCGGTTGAGTGGTTTTCGGCAATCGTGATCACGGAAAAACCATTTTTGGAAAAACGACATTTCGAGATGATCGAGTTTAAGTTTCAATCTCTTTCTTCGACCTGTATAAAGTTTTGGTAAAATGCTCTCAAGAAGTTGGAAATTTCGATTTTTTGAGAAATGAAATGTAGTGTATTTTGAACGTAATACGTTCAGTGTATTTTGTATTGTGTATATTGTTAGCTTAAGTAATATTATTTTAGAGTGTATTCTTTTCCGTTCCGTTTGATCCGTTCCGGTTGTTCTGTATTCAACGTACATAGAAAACCGCCACACCTATATGGACTTTTCAACTTCCTGATCATTCTTCCTGTCATCATCTACAAAGATAGCACGTAATTAAAGTTTTATTAAAACCGCTTGTGTAGTTTCTTCCGGAAGATCCCTTACATTATCAGAAGTGGGATCCGAGGGCCCGAGAGCTTGCAATAATGAACCGTATGACCAAGGAAGATTTGGAGGAGTGGCTGCAAGAAAACCACATAAGCGGACCCTACACGAGCAGAAATATTGACAATAAATCATTTATTGATCAATATATTGATGGTGTAAGGTCATCTTAAAAATATTGATTCTGTAAAATTTAAATGGGATTGATGGACTGAAGCAGTCTTGTCAATATATTCATTGACAATATTTCTGTCTCGTGTAGTGTCCGCTATAGACTTCCCGCAGTCGGCGACGGTACGGCACTTGCGATCGCTGTACGAAAGTAACAGAGGGGCGCTGGGCGGAGCGACATGGACCCAGCACCATTCGACGAACAAGAGGAACAGTGGGATGCAGAGTTACGGATGTTGCAGAAACGCAAATTGATTGCAGATTTGCGTAAAGAAAAGCGAGAGACAGGGAAAACCTCCAGCAATTCAAGACGTTTTAAGCTCTATTACGCGATTTTGGGGATGTGATTAATGCGACCCAAATAGGTGGCTCGGTGATTTTGAGTCTGTATGCGACTCGTTGGGTGGTGACGAAAATTTTAAATTTAAGTGCGTTAGACGATTAATGAAACCAGGAACAGAAGCGGAATGGTTCCTTCGAGTTGATAAATCTGCAGACTACTACGAATTTCGATCCAGTTTTTTGGATAGTTTTGGTCACACTTACAGTGTTGCCGAAAAAATTGACATATTACGGAAAAGTACTCCAAAATGTCCATCGCTGCATACATATTAAAGATGCAAGAGATCGCCTCCAGAGTGGATATCGAGGAAGATCAAATTGTGCAACTCATCATCGATGGGTTTCAAGACAGCTCGGCAAATGTAGCTGTGCTATATCCGGCAAAGGACTTGGTAACTCTGAGGCGTCTTTCGCGCCGGTGCGCACAATTGCGGAAAATGTATCCTACTCAGTTGCTGCCAGTACGACAGAAGGCGACGCCGATGACAACAAAAGAAACTTTGCCTCGATGCTACAATTGTTCCGGAATTGGCCACTTGTCCGCAGCGTGTAAAGAACCACGCCGAGCAAAGGGAGGGGCAGATCACTTGTGATGCATTTTTAAAAATCAGCGAAATTAAATGTATTTCTTTCCATCAAAATAGAAATTCGTAATGCATTTTGCGTTGCGTGTAAGACGTCAAAATCCTACAAAAACAGCCCTACATTCAACAAAACATCGAACAAAGTGGACCAGCGTAGGACGATTGTTAAGTAATCTTTTCTGCGAGGGAGTGCAAAGTTGATGCAAAAATGGAAATTAAATGTATTTTTTCTAAGTTGATGCAAATTTGTTATACATTCCTAGAGTGATCTGCCCCTAGGGCTCGACTCAACATCAACTCAAGGAGTGTCCGAAGCAAACCCCACGTAACAGCGACCAGGTGGCTTTGACGGAGGATACAAAAGTATAGGCAACCACCCCTTATGTACTTACGGAATAATCGAAGCATCAGTGACATTCCGAAACCGTAAAATTTGTTTAAGGTTACATATAGTACAAGATAATTACATATGTGTCCCTTTAATTTTAGGAAGGGACTTTTTGACTGAATTTGGTATTGCTCTGTATGACACGAATTTCTTTTGTTTAATCGATAATAAAGTTAACAATGAATTAACAAATCGTTTGGTCTCACACCAAATAAAAAAATCAGGTGATGTACCTTCAGAACCGATCAGAATACGTCATCAATATGGCCACCCACATCTTCCGAGTGTTGTGTCTTCCGTTAAGTGCAGTTCGCTTCCAGCTTTCGATTCCGTGATTCCGAATGTCTCGAAGCAGCTTCTTCCAAGTGTTTCGTCTTCCGTGAAGTTTGGTCTACCTTCAGTGCCCGATACCGTGATTCCGAAAGTCTCAAAGCATCCTCTTTCGAATTTACGTCTTCCGTTAAGTATAGCCCCACTCGCCTCTCGATTATCGAGTCTACTGATTTCACTTTGGTAAACGACGTTCAGATTGATAATAGTACTTTCGTATTATGCAATATTAATTCCCATAAGGGAAAATTGGATTAAACCACTTTGCGCGTTAAGGGCACAAAACCTAACTTAAATTAAGTTTTATTTTTTGTGTTTCGAATTCATCTCGTCAGTAACTAGCACCATCTGGGTGTCTAGTTAGACGATGTATCTAAACTAGTACCCAAATTAGCACTAGTTAGACACAAAAAAATTCCAAACAGTTCACACGACACATGTGAACGTTCAAAGCAACTGACTTGTCCCGAGTGATGTCCCGGGAAACAAGCACAAAGGCTCAGGTTTGCTGACGAGAATGCGAAAACGAACTGTTGTCTTTTGGCTCGGGAGCCAAACGCCTTGCATTATGCAATATTAATTCCCATAAGGGAAAATTGGATTAAACCACTTTGCATTTTGTTCAACAGTGATTGAGTGAAATCCGTCAAATCTACAGTTAATATTAATCGGCTGTGTTATTTCCACAGGTTCACTGACCAGCTCAATACTTTGATTGATCAGTTGGACACTGTTAACGAAATAACTGTTCAATTTTTCAGCTATTCTTTGTTCAGATTGTTCTTCTACCCCGTTAAATGTTATGGACTGCGAGGAACTACGTTTAGGTTTGATTAAATTCTTTAGGATTTTCCATAACTCTTTGCTGTTGTTTTGATGTTGATCGATCTTCCTTTGAATATATTCACATTTGGTCTTCTTCAAGGCCCGTGAATAAATATTTCGCGCGTGCGTGTACCCATTCCGAAGACGTTCACTATTAGTTCTGCCAAATTTCTTGTACTTTTTATCCCTTTTACGTTTAAGGCGCAAAAGATCTAAGGAGTACCAGCTGTTCGAGTTATTTGAATTAACAAACTTTTGAGAAACTAAACTATTTGTACACTCTTTTAACACGTTAGTTAGAACAGCTGCCTTGTTATCCAAATTTCCATTCAATTCCGTAAAATCCATGTTTCTCGAAACCAGTTGAGACATAGCTTGTTTCGAATATATTTTCCAGCACTTGATTTTAACTTTATCCTCTTCACGGTTAGGTTCATTCTCCAGTAAAATTGAAATTGTCTCATGGTCTGAAATTTTACAATCGGCCTCTACATACGAATGAGCCCCGTCAAAATTGGAATACACGTGATCTATCAATGTTCTACTGTGTCTGGAAATTCTTGTAAACTCACTAACCTTTTGCTTGAAATTGAAAAACTCTGCCAACTGCTTCAACTGATTCGAATACTGATCGTTGAGCCAATCAATATTGAAATCGCCCGAAATTACATTAAGTTTACTTAAGTCAACGAAATTCTCCCACCAGTTTTCTAAAATTTCTAAAAACCGTCGATCGCTTGAACTAGGAGAATTGTATACTACTGCAAAATTTCCCATCTGCATGCCTCTTTCAACTGATATACCCAAGAACCAACTATTATCAACTGCTTCGTTTAACCGAACGTTGAATTTAATCGATTCTTTGGCGTAAATAGCAACTCCACCGGTATGTCTGGAATGAGATAGGCAAAAAGCAACTTTATAACCCGGAATGCTATACTGATCAAATGCATCAGCATTAACTATATGTGTTTCTGATATTAAAACCAACAATGGACGTTTGTTTTTCTACAAGATGTCGCATTGCGACAAAGTTTGTAGATAACCCAGCTATATTTAAATACAATGTTTCAGACAACCTCTCGTTTGTTAGTTGCTATTCACGTGACAAAACGTTACTTTTTTCAATTCTAGCAGTCTCCGATATACTGAACACTGCTTACTAAATGCCGCATGATAGAGGTTTTAACCTTAAGGTCATTCGCCTCTTCGGGTAACCTTAAGGTCATTCGCCTCTTCGGGTTAGAAAAATCTCTTAGGAAAAATTTCTAACCCTATGTGCGGGGTCGGGACTCGAACCCAGGTGCGCTGCGTACAAGGCAATCGATTTACCAATACGCTACCGATTCAGAAACACCTAACTTAAATATTGGTAATAATTTAATATCTCCCCAATAAAAGTAGACTTTTGGAAATTGGTAAAATTAAAAAGTTCACGAAGAACGGGAAAATTACCATTCGTGAGGAAGATATCTCAGCCACAGCCGTCAATAGAGGGCGCCTTAGTGGCTCAATCACACACGAAAAGTCATAAATAGAAGCGACGCATGTCCGTTTAAATCAGTAGTTGCTCTTATCCCATACGAGCAACATCGTCTCCGGGCGATGCAATAAGCGCTATCGATTTTCGGCAACGTTGGCATTTGCACACACTCGCACCTAAGCGACTAAACCATATACGGTTAGTTTATAAATAGAGGTGACGTGTACACGTTTGAATCAGTTTTTGTTCTTATGTCGAATGGGTAAGATCATGGCTGCAGCGTCTGGGCACTACAATAAGCGGCAGGCCCGACGAGAGGGGGGGTCAGGGGGGGGGCAACTACCCTGGGGCCCGGGTCTGTTTTGGGGGCCCGCATTTTCAACTGAATTAAATTTATTTTAATTTAATTGATGAAGTTTATTGTTTCTGTCGACACTGCAAATATATTACAATCAACTACTTCAACTTTAGCGGCATTAATTGGGTTCGCAATAATACATCATTTCTGTACCCAGACTCATCACACTCATCAACTAACACGTGTATCACTCAGCTACTCGACGGTTACAGCACCGCGGGGCTAGTTCAACTATGTGACGTCACTAATGACAACAACTGTATTTTGGATCTTTGCTTTGGAAGCCAGGAGCTCTCCGATCACTTTGCCGTTTGTCGTGCTCCAGCTCCTCTCGTTAAACTATGCCAACACCACCCTGCTCTTCATTGTTTTCTCCGAAAATGTGTACCTTGTACATTCGAAGATACCACTGAGAAACTGACATATGCCTATCGCAAGACAGATTTTCGAGGAATGCACCTTTTCTTGTCTCGTATCAATTGGAATGAAATCTTGCCACAATCTGATGCAAACGCAGCACAGTGGCTGGAGGCTGGCCAAAACCTCAAAAATTTATTTTTGAAATATTGATATTTTATATTTTTCCTGTATTTCTCATGTATTGAATGATGTATATTCAAAATTTTACGATCAGTGGATAAGAACACGATTTTTAACATGAGTTTAAACGTAGCAAAGTCCGGACTTTTTAATGATTTTCGTTTCCGAAACCACCATTGCTCTGTTCACTTCAAATGCATGTTGCTCTTTTGATTTTGGTCCGATTTTAGCACAACTAGTTTCATTGTGTAGACGAACGAAAGAGCGTGGTTAGTGAATAACATACATTTGGTAAATTTAATTGGAACTATGACTTTTTAGTTTAAATATGTTTGAGGGGGTCAGATCAAAAATACTTTTTTCACTAATGTATTCTGTACAAATTTCGGAATCATTTCGGAACGGTCACATAGTATACATTCTATGGGAAATAACCTCTACTTTTCGAATATCATGGTTTCGTTCTGCGCCTAGGTGCGCAAATTTTTTTAAGGAGATTTTGAAGCTTTGTTGCTGATATGGAGGCGCATGGTGTTTTGTGTAAAATAGTTAGACAATCTACAGTAAACCAACACGTTATACAATGGATTTAAAGTAGTGTTCTTCATTTTTTATGTTATTGCTGACATTGGTGAACAGTAACGGAAAATCTATTATGAAAACGGGATCATAGTTATAAGAAAGGTTCAATGACACTGTATGGAAAAATGCATTTAATATTTTACGACTTTTGACATCAAAAATGAGCTCAGCTCCTCAAAATTAGCTTAAATTGTGATTTTCAGCCAAATTAGGTAACATTTGAGGTTTTGTACGACTTTTGTTTGAAGACCCGCCACTGTGCGCAGTGGCTGAAATTGTTTCGAACGTACTGATTTATGCTATCGACCAGTTTACTCCTAAAAAACTCAATCATGGCTGTGAATATCCTCCATGGTCGAATCGTACACTAAAAAAGTTTAAATCGGCCAAAAGGTCAGCTCTAAAAAAGTTTTCGAAATACCGAACCGATATGCTAAAGAATCAGAATCTTCTTAAATCATTGTTACAAGAGACTTAATAAGTCTCTCTTCTATTCCTACCTTCATCGTATTCAGAGCCACCTTCGTAACAATCCAAAAAAGTTTTGGAATTACGTTAATGAACAGAGGCGTGAGTCAGGTTTACCCACTTCTATGTCGCTGGGTGATTTAGAAGCGACTTCATTGCCGGACATCTGTGAGTTATTTCGCGAACAATTCAGCAGTGTTTTTACCAATGATACTCTTAATAATCAACAAGTCTCCGCAGCAGCCGACAACATTCCCCGTAGGACTAGTATTGGACCTCATTTCACGATATCTTCCGATATTGTACAAAAAGCTTGCACAAAATTCAAGTGTTCTAACACTCCTGGACCTGACGGAATCCCATCATCTATCATTAAAAAATGCTCGTCGTCGCTTTGCCTACCTCTGTCCGTCGTTTTCAATATATCGTTAAGTTCCGGAGTGTTTCCTACCATCTGGAAATCATCTTACGTTTTTCCGGTTTATAAAAAAGGATCCAAAAGCGAAGTTCCCAATTACCGAGGAATCGCATCTTTATGTGCACTATCGAAATTATTGGAGCTCATCGTTCTCGAGTTTTTGACACATTGTTGTTCTAGATACATCTCAGAAACTCAACACGGTTTCATTCCCAGGCGATCTACTTGCACTAATTTAGTTGCCTACACCTCATTTATCGCTCGCTCGCTACAGGATCGATTGCAGGCTGATGCAATATACACCGATCTGTCGGCCGCCTTCAATAAAATCAACCAATGGCTTCGATCTTACTTGTGAGGCCGTAAAATGTCTGTTAAAATCGGGAATCATTTATCCTCATCCTTCGACGTAACGTCCGGCGTACCTCAAGGCAGCCATATCGGTCCTTATATTTTCCTTCTATACATAAACGATCTGGATTCATTGATTAAGTGCTTCAAGGTGTCTTATGCCGATGATTATAAGTTATTCCATATAGTTAAAAGTTACTCTGATGCTTTGTTTTTGCAATCTCAGTTAGACATTTTCGCTAATTAGTGCATGACTAACAGGATGGTTTTGAATGCCTCGAAGTGTTCTGTGATTACGTTTGCACGAAAACGCTCCATCGTAGCATTCGACTACACTATCTTGCAAAACAAATTAAAAAGAGAAACTACAGTGAAAGATTTAGTGGTTCTTGTGGATTCAAAGCTTACATTTAAGGATCACATTGCTTTTATCTCGTCTAATGCTTCGCGTAATCTAGGAGTTATTTTTAGGGTTACTAAGCATTTCACTAACGTACAGTGCTTAAAAACGTCGTACTGCTCGCTCGTTCGTTCCACACTGGAATACGCCGCCGTTGTTTGGGCTCCTTTCTACAAGAACAGCATTCAACGCATCGAGAGTATTGAGCGTAAATTTGTGCGTTTTGCGCTGCGCCACCTGCCTTGGAGCAATCCCTACAATCTGCCCAGATACGAAGATCGTTGCAACCTCATTGTCTTGAAACACTGTCTTTGCGCCGCAATGTGACCAAAGCGTCTTTTGTCTCTGATCTGTTATTGTCTCGCATTGACTGCCTTGATTTACTCCGTCTTCTCAACATTGATATTCACCTCCGAAACCTTCGTTCCTACTCTTTTGTCCGTCTTCCAGTGTCTCGTACTAATTATGGCAAAAATGAACCCGTCAGTAGCATGTGTAGAGTGTTCAATCAATGTTACAATGTCTTTGACTTCAATTTGACACGCACTTCTTTAAAAAAAATTGTTTTCGCGCACCCTTTCCCAAACCTGATAGTGTTAGCCAATTTTTTTATGTTAATGTTAATACTTTACCTATGTAAGATAGAGTTTAAGAAGTGTTTATTTTGAGCAGTGTTTAGTGTTAGTCATTGTATCATTTGGTTTGTTTGTTAAATGTTGATACCTAAAAGATAGAGGTTTTGTGCCAACGGGAGAAGGAGCTTTTGAAAATCCACTCCCGCGGGTTTTTCCCTCTCAATAATAATAACTACGTTCCAATCGTTCCAATGGTTTTCTGAAGTACGTGAACGTAATCCAGTTAGATTCATTTAACAGTGCAATAGAACCATTCTGGTTTCATTTATCGCAAGTGTTTGTCAAAGTGTACAGTATGAAGTTGTTTACAATTTATCATATTCTTAGCTAATGTTACTAATAAAAGTTGGATATTTTCGGAATGGGGTTGACGAGTAGATGACGAAAATCAATGAATGAAGCCACTTTGAAAACCAAGATGGCGAATTCCAGTTAAGACATCTCTATAACCTAAAATATTAACATTTTCGAAAAAAGATAATCATAGAATACATATAGGTATATTGATTTGTGATGCGGATGATATGATTATAGAAAACTTCTCTGAACCAGAAGACGCTATATTGGCCTTCAAAAGGGCATCGCTTATCTACTCGGCAAACCCGCTTAAAAATACCCTCATAGTTTATACAGATATTGTTTGAAATAGCTCCAAGGTACCATTTCTATCATCTACTCTTTAATCCCGTTTCAAAAATTCCCAAATTGTTAGGGTTATCGAGATTATTGTTCAATCGGAAGTCTCCATCCTGGATTTCAAAAAGGTGCCAAATATCCATTTTCATCATGTACTTGTCAAGGCCATTCCGGAAATACCCATATTGTTAGGGTTATCGATAATGTTGCTCAACCAGCGAATTTTGATAAGAATGTGAAGCGAATTTTTTACGATCTAAATCCCAAAAAACGAACTAATTCAATTTACGAACCCTTGGCTTGGTCCGTAAATAGAGGTTCCAGTGTACACATTTGATGCAGAAAAATGTGGGAATTGAACTAGATACTTATTCTACCTATTAGTATTCAGCAAAAGTTGAAACTCTTTCTCTCACAACTCTCTGTCTCAGTTTTTCTAACAGCAGACTTCGCTGTTGGATCCCATTCATCGCATTCGGAATGTTTTCTCTCTGAATGTTAGCGCAAATGTAACAACTGATTCCAAAACCGATTTTACCATTTTCAGAAACCAATAAAGAAAATTCGTTCAGGTCATAGTGACAACTGCAATAGCTGCATCCAGTGCCTCAAAATCATCAACATGTACCAACAATAAGAAACAAGGCAGCATCAGTGGTGCGAAATTTTACATTCAGTTGCCTATTTCTGATTAATTTGCTGAATTCAATATTCAGTTTCAATGCTTCCCTCATTCATTCACTTCCAAACTGACTGAAATTTTATGCAGAATCGAATGGTTGAGTGCAGAGGAAATATAAATTCATTCACAAACCAAAGCATTCATTTGTTTTTATGTGGACAGTTTGAAGGCAGAAGTTCTTTTACATTTTCGAGCATAACTGAACTGCATAATCTATATCTGGTGCACTTTTGCTTGATGATCTCAGAGCGAACGAACGAGGAAAACAAACAAACCTTCGATTCATCGCGGCGGGCATAAATAGAATTTTATTTCTCTTTCAAGCTCACGAAGGGATGTCAATTTTTCTAAGCTCGGATTCTGAGCAGCATTAACGATGGTAGCATTAACGTGCATCAAGGGAGCATGAACGATGGCGATATGGACTGTATGGCAATGTCGCAAAAAAGGTTTCCAATAGCAATGGCACATCGGACGCAAGTCATTCTATTGGCCAGCCACAAACAAATATTCCTTTATTATTTTTATTTTTTTCATCTATTACTTATTTAAAATACTGACGACTCTGGTAAGCTAACGCATTGAATCGTATCAAATAAACAATTTTCATAAAAAATAGTTTAATTGAAACGGTTGCATTTGTATAGTTCCTCTAATCGATGTTGAACTAAGAAGTCATATATGGTACGGCCCGTCAGTACTTCGAACCCCGGGGCCCGGCGCGGCTCTCGACGGCCCTGATAAGCGGTAGACGCTATGCATTTTCGGCAGCGGTGGCCGTATGCGGATTTTTCGGGTACCAGCACGGTGTCACAGAATGATTTGCAAAGTGGGTGGGTGGGGTGGTTTGGATTTAATTCAATGCGGCAGGATGCGACTTATGTGTGCTGCTTGAGAGTGTTGCGTTGAAAAAAATATTTATTTTATGCATGCGTGTGCGTTGTAACTTGTTAATCCATGTTGACGGCGCTTTGTATCTGCGTAGGGTAAATAGCCTATTGGTTTTCATATGTTTCATATTTCGGTTATATGTTTTATATCAGTAAGGCATCTGATAACGTGTTTCTGTAATTGCACTGTTCAGTAGCGCAGTATTTTATATAGGAGAGTACATTCAGGTTTTTAATGCGGTTTTTTGCGCGGTATTTTTTACGCGGATTTTGAAATTTACGCCACTTTCATTTACGCGGCCTGCGTAAAAAAACCTGAGTGTAATTGCATCGGAAACAATCACATTCACAGCAGAACTTCTTGTTTTCTAATTTCAAACACTTTTGTTTCGTACTATGCACAACGAAAAATTTTAAAACAGAACTTTACCGTCCCAGCAGCAGTTTAAGCGGGTGTTCTTTTTCGATTAAAATTCAAGCCATGTCTTAAGCGTTACTGGACTTAAAATTGTTTTCCCAGTTTATCCAGTCAGAGTTTCTGTCCTGCCCTATGTATTTAAAACACAGTTCTAATCGCGTTTTAAAGTAAACAACAAATAGAACGGTTAGGTATACTAATTTAAATTTTAAAATAAATCTGTTTTAAATTATGAAACAAACCGCTGTACTGAAGATATCATTATGTCAGCCCCATTACCACATAAAACACCTATATAACATAAAACGCTGCAGAATTGGTTTAATAATACAATATTTACAATACAGAGTTATAACACGTTATATTAATTAGTAACAAGTCACCTAGATAGCATAAAAACCCGTTTTAACTGGTAGTGCGAACGTTGTATAATAATGTAATTTATGAAATAATTTATTTTTTTCCACCACTAATCGATCAAGAAATACTCAACCTTAAGATTGTTTACTTAAGTTCATTAGTTCATTATTGAAAATTTAAATGGAAAATGAAATTTGATATTTCATGGAGAATCTGCATATTTCCGTTGGCGTGGGCTTCCTCATCACAGTTCTCAATATGGAACTTTTCTTTTGAATATATTTTCTGGACAGACCAGCCTATTTTTACTAGATGTATCAGCCAAATATCGCCAAGATTACCGTTAAAAGACCTTCTATAAATTATGTTTTGATGGGGAGGGTATATAGCAAATTGTAACATATGAAAACAGGCGAGTGAGCAAGAACGTGAGTCGTTATGTGTGATAGATAATTTTTTTTTTTTTATTCATTTCGTTTATTTGATAGGCACAAATGCGTTAGCTTGGCGGTGCCAAATTCTTTTGTTTTTACATTTTGTATATTTTAAAACTAGGAGGTTACAATGTTGAAATATTTTTTTAAAAAAGAAAAATTTTACAGCTATCTTAAGACTAGAAATAAGATTTTATATACAAGAGAGGGGGCGAAAGATTTTTTTTATGAAAAAATTTTAAAACAAGGAATTCAATAGTAATAATTTTTAGGAAATATTTACAGTTATCTTAAAACTAACAATATAGTTTGGTACACAAAAGGGCGAACAAATATTTATGAGAAAATTCACAGGTGTTTTAAGACTAGGGATACAATTCTATTTACAAGATGGGGGACAATAGTTTTAACAAAGAGGTAAAATTACAACTATCTTAAAACTAGGAATACAGAATACAAATTTGAACTTTTTTTAGCGGAGACTTATGCTTGGTCAAGATATTCAGAGGGGGGCTGTAGAAGCAGTTGTATCAAGGACAGGGGAGAGAAAGCGTAGATGGTGACCGGGAGAGAAGAGCAAAACTTGCAACTTTCGCTCAAACGGGAGATCAGCGAAAGATTACCGCCTCAGTCTAGTAGGTCGGATTGGCCGATGGTATTCTTCGGACCCGCGGGGAATCCTTCAAAAGTCATCGGACCTTGAGTCGCTCTCGCTTCAGTTTCCGTAGTGGTAAGTGCGACGGCGGTTACATAGTTGCAGTCTGGAGCTGATCGGTCCCACAAGGCAAGAGAAAGCTTCTAAAACGAGAAATAAAAAGAGAGGGGCTAAATTGGGATATTTGTCGTTTTTATGAAAGTATAAATAAGGGACATATAGGGGAAATCACGATTTGCCAGTATATCTCGGACTGGGACATTGGGTGGTCTACCTCGGGCCCGAAGGGAATCCTTTAACTGAGACCTGGCGTCCAAGTACCCGGCGCATACCCAGACAACGTGCTCGATGTCGTGATAGCCCTCGTCACAAGCGCACAGACTACTCTCCGCAAGCCCAATACGCCGCAGATGCGCATCCAAGGTGTAGTGGTTGGACATAAGTCGGGACATTACACGAATAAAATCCCGACCCACATCCATCCCCCTGAACCAAGGCTTCGTTGATACCTTTGGAATAATCGAATGTAGCCATCGTCCAAGTTCACCATTGCTCCACGAGGTTTGCCAACTGTTGAGTGTCCTCTGACGACAAATACTAAAAAATTCGTTGAAGCAGATTGGTCTTTCGTATATGTCACCATTTAATGCGCCCACCTTTGCTAATGAGTCAGCCTTTTCATTGCCCGGAATAGAACAATGAGAGGGGACCCAAACAAAGGTAATCTGATAAGATTTTTCAGATAACGCACACAAGGATTCCTGTATCTTCCCCAGAAAATACGGGAATTGCTTTTTAGGCTTCACCGCACGAAGAGCCTCGATAGAGCTGAGACTGTCCGAAATGATGAAGTAGTGATCTGTGGGCAGAGTGTCGATGATCCCAAGGGTGTACTGAATTGCAGCTAACTCTGCGACGTAAACTGAAGCAGGATCATTGAGCTTGAATGAAGCGGTGATAGTATTGTTGAAGATACCGAAGCCAGTGGACCCATCGAGATTTGATCCGTCAGTGTAAAACATTTTGTCACAGTCGACTTCTCGGAATTTATTATAAAATATATTGGGGATCACTTGAGGGCGTATATGGTCCGGGATTCCACGAATCTCTTCCTTCATGGATGTGTCGAAGAATACAGTAGAATCAGAAGTATCTAGGAAACGAACAAGGTTGGGAGTATTCGTAGAAGGATTAATGCTCTGTGCCATGTAGTCGAAGTACAAGGACATAAATCGGGTTTGAGAATTAAGCTCGACGAGCCTCTCGAAGTTTTCAATCACCAACGGGTTCAGAATGTCGCATCGGATGAGCAATCGATATGAGAGTTCCCAAAATCGATTTTTTAGCGGAAGAACGCCCGCCAGCACTTCGAGACTCATCGTATGGGTCGAGTGCATGCAACCCAAGGCAATGCGCAAGCAACGATGCTGGATTCTCTCCAGATTGATGAAGTGTATGTTCGCAGCGGAGCGGAAACAGAAACACCCGTACTCCATCACCGACAATATCGTTGTTTGGTATAACCTGATCAGGTCTCCTGGGTGGGCACCCCACCATGTTCCAGTTATTGTTCGGAGAAAATTGATCCTTTGTTGGCATTTCTGTTTCAGATACCTAATGTGACATCCCCAGGTACCTTTAGAGTCGAACCATACCCCGAGATATTTAAATGTGAAAACCTGATCGATCGTTACACCCATTAATAGAAGCTGGAGTTGCGCCGGCTCACGCTTCCTAGAAAAAACAACCAACTCAGTTTTCTCCGTGGAGAACTCAATACCCAGCTGAAGAGCCCAAGCAGACAAATTGTCCAAGGTATTTTGTAATGGTCCTTGCAAGTCGGCAGCTTTGGGCCCTGTAACAGAGACCACCCCGTCGTCTGCAAGTTGCCTTAGCGTGCATGAATTGGCAAGACAATCGTCAATGTCATTCACGTAGAAATTGTAGATCAGGGGACTTAGACATGAGCCCTGGGGAAGACCCATGTAGCTAAATCGCGATGTTGTTAAATCGCCATGCGAAAAATGCATGTGCTTTTCAGACAACAGGTTTAGCAAAAAGTTATTTAAAATTGGCGAAAGACCATGCTGGTGCAGCTTCTCTGACAGAATGTTGATAGGAACTGAGTCAAAAGCCCCCTTAATATCCAAGAAGACTGATGCCATCTGCTCTTTGTTAGCATAGGCCATTTGGATTTCTGTAGAAAGCAACGCAAGGCAATCGTTCGTCCCTTCGCCTTTGCGGAAGCCAAATTGTGTATCTGACAGTAAGCCATTTGCTTCAACCCAATTGTCGAGGCGAAACAAGATCATTTTCTCGAACAACTTCCGAATACAGGACAGCATTGCAATCGGCCGATATGAGTTGTGGTCGGAGGCTGGTTTTCCTGGTTTTTGGATGGCGATGACCTTCACTTGCCTCCAGTCATGAGGGACAATGTTACCCTCAAGAAACTTGTTAAATAAATTCAACAAGCGCCTTTTTGCAGTGTCAGGTAGATTCTTCAGCAAGTTGAATTTGATTCTGTCTAACCCTGGGGCGTTATTGTTGCATGACAAGAGAGCACCATCGAAAACGGTGTTTCGTTCGCGGTATTGTGAGGAGACGCGGCGCGGTACGTTTTCTGTACTGGGACAGAGTCCGGACAGATCTTCTTGGCGAAAGCAAATATCCAACGGTTTGAATATTCCACGTTCTCGTTGGTACTATTACGGTTACGCATACGTCGAGCCGTACCCCAAAGAGTGCTCATCGCTGTTTCTCTCGTTAACCCGTCGACGAACCGGCGCCAATAACTACGTTTTTTGGCTTTCATTAGACTCTTCATTCGCCTTTCTAATGACGCGTACTGTAGATAGCTAGCGGGTAACCCGTCTTCCCGGAAGGCCTTATATGCAGTGGACTTTTCCGCGTACAGCTCTGAGCACTCTTTATCCCACCACGGGGTGGGAGACCGTCCATGGGTATTCGCGCTGGGTACTGGTTTAGTCTGAGCTTGATTCGCACTGTCGTGAATCAAGCCAGCCAAAAACCTGTACTCTTCCTCCGGAGGAAGTTCTTGAGTGGATTCAATTTTAACGGATATCGCGGTCGCGTAACTCTTCCAATCAATGTTCCGTGTGAGGTCATACGAGACATTGATTGTTTCCGATGGTCTTGAACCGTTAGCAATTGAAATCACGATAGGCAAATGGTCGCTACCGTGGGGATCAGGGACCACCTTCCACGTGCAATCTAACTGTAGCGAAGTCGAGCATAGAGATAAATCCAACGCGCTTGCGCGTGCTGGTGGTGTAGGAATCCGCGTCATTTCTCCCGTGTTTAAGATGGTCATGTTGAAATTATCGCAAAGATCTTGGATTAATGTTGATCTATTATCATCATGAAGACAGCCCCATACCGTACCGTGCGAGTTAAAGTCTCCCAGAACTAGCCGCGGTGCCGGTAAGGATTCCGTGATATTACAAAGCGTTCGGTGCCCTATCGAGGCTCTAGGAGGAATGTAGATGGAAGCAATGCAAAGGTCTTTACCTTTGATTAAAACTTGACAAGCGACAATTTCAATGCCTGGTGTCGAAGGGAGGTTAATTCGGTTGAAAGAATAGCACTTTTTGATCCCCAAAAGTACTCCTCCATAGGGGTTTTCTCGATCCAGACGAATTATATTAAAGTCGTGGAAGTTGAGATTTATATCGGAAGTTAACCAAGTTTCACATAATGCGAAAGCATCACATTTTAAACTATTTAGTAAAAATTTAAAGGAATCGATTTTCGGGAGGATACTTCTGCTGTTCCACTGTAGAACAGTGATCGAATCGGTGACCTCGTTCGATGACTTAGCCATCGAAGGATACGATTGCTGCAAGGAGGGGCCATTTAGTAGTCAACTGCTTCAAAAATGTTTGCACTATAGGGAGAAAACGTATCAGAAGGCTTTTAAGAGGATCAGTAACATTGAAAGCTGTCAAAATTAAGTCCACTATGTCAGAAAATTTCATTAGTCCGCTACTGGACTGAGTATCTGTTTGAAAAAAGGGGACACTTGGGGTTTTTGGTGTCCCTGGAAGTGGTGGGTACTCCTTGTTAGAATTAATATTTCCAAGTCCTGGAGCAAATTGCTTCGGCTTTTGTGCATCACTTCCGTTGGATTTATTGATTGCGGTTGGTGCACTCTGAGTGGACGACACCTTGGCACCCTTACGAGGCAATGTAGGGGAGGCTAGATTTCTCCTCTTCCTGGATTCCCCTGGGTTAACCAATGAAGTTCCCTCTTGTGGGTCGTCAGATTCTTGCTCAACGCCAGCCAAAAGAGCAAAGGAATTTTCGGAAGGGACAGATGGCGAAGCATTCTTTAGCATTTCTGCATAAGAGTGCCTCGAGCGATCCTTAAGGGAGCGCTTAATTTTATCCCCGCGCTGCTTGTACGCCGGGCATGACTTAAGAGCATGCGGAGGGCCCCCGCAGTAAATACACTTCTCAGTTTCTCCACCGCAAGCGTCATCCTCATGCTCTCCCTCGCATTTGCCGCACCGTTTTTTATTGCCACAATAAGTGGCTGTGTGGCCTAGTTGCTTGCAATTGCTGCAGTTCATTGCCCGCGGTACAAACAAGCGAACAGGTAGGCGAACCTTATCCAGGAGGACATAGTTGGGAAGAGCAGATCCGGAGAAAGTCACCCGAATCGAGTCTGACGGAGAATAAGTTGTCTTATCATCTTCAGTTTTTGCGGAATACAATCGCTTGCATTCCAGAATTTTCACCTTTTGAAGTGAAGGGTCCTTAAAGCAGCCAACCCCGTACTTCAACAGGTCTTCGCACTTTAGACCCGGTTCGGCGACGACCCCATCGATCTCCACAACTCTACAAGGCACATACACTTTGAATTGCTTCGTAAAACGCTCGCTGCGAGCAATCTGGTTTGGTTGGTCGAGGTCATTTACTATAACGCGTATCTTATTAGCTCGAACACGTGTTATCTGAGCCACGGACGGGTAGTTGGCAGTCAGCTCCCGTGAGATTTCTAGAATATTGGGCGATTTCGTGTTGGGCCGGAAATACACCACCCAGGGTCCAGTCGAACTGGCTGGGTATGTTTTAATACGGGGAGGACTGGGGGAATCAGGGGAGGGAGTAATTTCGGGTTTATCCGGTATATCCATGGGAATATCATTCCCATCCAATGTTACTTCGCCCTCGGCCATTTAGGCACGAGGATAACACGTGGTGTAAACGAGAGATGAAACTTATATTCAGGGGAAAGGGCAGAAGTAGAGACCGATCGGGGAAAGGGAAATGAAAGAAAAAAAAAATACTTAGCTTATATAGCGGCGATTCCGGCTATTCTGGTATTCACTTCACCAGCCTGGGCACCGGCGAACAAAGACTGCCTCGAACAATGGTTGACCTTCACTGACAATTTATTCTTGTTCACTTTATGCACAGCACCAGAAAACGAACTGCTTCGATCGAGAGCTCGGAGGGTTATGATAGATAAAATTCATTTGCACGCTCTTGAAAAAAGCTACATTTTTAATGTCACCGTGGTCGTGTCCTGTACACAACCCTTCAATTTTTTAATACAATTCACGCATTTAAAATCAGTTGACGAGCATTCAGATGTTCTATGTGCTCCATTACATCTGGAGCATGTTTCTTTATTCACGCATCCCGTGCTCTTATGACCATATTCTCCACAGTTGAAGCAGCGCAGCACGTTAAAGGCCTCTAAAACAGAACACCTATCCCAACCAATGTTTACCGCACGGGCTGACATCAGGCCGCTATAAGTGTCCTTATCAACTTTAATTATAACATTGTATTTATTATATTTGAAGCGTGGATTTTGGAAATTGGCAACAACTTTAACATATTCAAGCGGAATACCCTCATTCTGACTCTTCAATAAGTCAATGAAGACTTCTTCGGAGTATCGATCACTCATCCGCATTATTTTCAACTTCGGTTTACCGGGTATCGGTATAACAGCATTATACTTATCACCCAGATTGCTTACAATGTTTTCTTTCATCGATTCAATATTATCCCGAGTTGCACACTCCACAATAATCGAGCCATCTTTACCGTTTTTAAAGTTGCTAATTTTGTGCACCTTTGGATCTAATTTATTTTTTAATTCCTTCCTCGTGTCGTCACTCGATTGCAACGGCTCGACTGGTTTAATCACAATGACCGGGCGAGCCTTACGTTTCGTTTGACTTCTAGTTCTAATTTTATTCGTCCCAGTAGCTCCCGACAAAACATTCGCGTAAGTAATTCTACTATCTTTATCAAAAACCTCGTCATTATTTCCATCATCGTCTATTTCAATAAACATCGGTTCATCTTCTTTATTCGTCAAAATATTTCGTTTTCTACTAGGATTCCCGTCAGATTCAGAATGAACCTTCCTATTACTAAAATTTCTCTTTCTGTTCATTCCAACTAATTCAATTTCACGCTTAACATTTTCATTAAAACAACTTTTCAAATCTTCCAACTTTTTGGCAACACTGTTTTCCAAGCTAGCCAATTTACTCTCGAGAGAGTTGTTCAAAGACCTGATCAGTTTTTCTATTCCGTTTTCTACTGCGAAGTTTATCTGTGCAACAAGGCCTTCGGCGAGACTCACCATGCCCGTACACTTTGCACACAGGCCGCTCATTATAGGCAAATTAAACTACAGCTGGAGAAGCGGGACAATACAAAAGAACAATATAACACTGCGTCTTTCACTGCGGGCAAGCTTATAAAGCCAGCCGCAGTGAAATGAAATCTGAAAATCACAGAACAAAATTAGTCTGTATGACTACACACTATAGGGGAGACTGAGGAGACTTGATCCCCGGGGAGACTTGATCCCATCATTGAAACTCAAAGGCGGATCAGAATACATTAATCGAATATACTAGAAAGTTGCGTAGTTTTATCTAAACATAAGTTTCTTTAACACAAAAAAATAAATTGGACATGTGTTACCGAATTTTTACCGATTTAAAGAAAAAAATCTCAGAAAAACTAAAGAAGATTTATTTTCCAAATTTTCAAACTTTTATACAATTGATAAAGTCACCCACTGCATACTATACTTTTGCATACAGAAATACAGGAGAATGTCAATTATATGAATACGCTATGATTGAGCTGATTTTTTGTTCAACTATATTTGTACTAAAGTTCGCTGAAATAGATGCTATGGGTTCACGTGATCCCTTCAAACTCGTGGAGATTTGATCCCTTTCGCCATGCTTCATACACACTACTGAAAATAACCAAATTCAAACCAGAACAATTGAAGTCATTGTTGCCATAAAATAACAAAAAACCGTCAAAAATGAACGTTTCATCATACAAAAACTTAACTGTAAATGTTTACTACAGCATACATAGCCAGACCCGTCGAGAGGGGGGGGGGGGGTCAGGGGGGGGGGCAACTACCCTGGGGCCCGGGTCTGTTTTGGGGGCCCGCATTTTTAACTGAATTAAATTTATTTTAATTTAATTGATGAAGTTTATTGTTTCTGTCGACACTGCAAATATATTACAATCAACTACTTAAACTTAAGCGGCATTAATTGGGTTCGCAATAATACATCATTTCTGTACCCAGACTCATCACACTCATCAACTAACACGTGTATCACTCAGCTACTCGACGGTTACAGCACCGCGGGGCTAGTTCAACTATGTGACGTCACTAATGACAACAACTGTATTTTGGATCTTTGCTTTGGAAGCCAGGAGCTCTCCGATCACTTTGCCGTTTGTCGTACTCCAGCTCCTCTCGTTAAACTATGCCAACACCACCCTGTTTTCTCCGAAAATGTGTACCTTGTACATTCTAAGATACCACTGAGAAACTGACATATGCCTATCGCAAGACAGATATTCGAGGAATGCACCTTTTCTTGTCTCGTATCAATTGGAATGAAATCTTGCCACAATCTGATGCAAACGCAGCGGCTGAAATTGTTTCGAACGTACTGATTTATGCTATCGACCAGTTTACTCCTAAAAAACTCAATCATGGCTGTGAATATCCTCTATGGTCGAATCGTACACTAAAAAAGTTTAAATCGGCCAAAAGGTCAGCTCTAAAAAAGTTTTCGAAATGCCGAACCGATATGCTAAAGAATCAAAATCTTCTTAAATCATTGTTACAAGAGACTTAATAAGTCTCTCTTCAATTCCTACCTTCATCGTATTCAGAGCCACCTTCGTAACAATCCAAAAAAGTTTTGGAATTACGTTAATGAACAGAGGCGTGAGTCAGGTTTACCCACTTCTATGTCGCTGGGTGATTTAGAAGCGACTTCATTGCCGGACATCTGTGAGTTATTTCGCCAACAATTCAGCAATGTTTTTACCAATGATACTCTTAATAATCAACAAGTCTCCGCAGCAGCCGACAACATTCCCCGTAGGACTAGTATTGGACCTCATTTCACGATATCTTCCGATATTGTGCAAAAAGCTTGCACAAAACTCAAGTGTTCTAACACTCCTGGACCTGACGGAATCCCATCATCTATCATTAAAAAATGCTCGTCGTCGCTTTGCCTACCTCTGTCCGTCGTTTTCAATATATCGTTAAGTTCCGGAGTGTTTCCTACCATCTGGAAATCATTTTACGTTTTTCCGGTTTATAAAAAAGGATCCAAAAGCGAAGTTCCCAATTACCGAGGAATCGCATCTTTATGTGCACTATCGAAATTATTTGAGCTCATCGTTCTCGAGTTTTTGACACATTGTTGTTCTAGATACATCTCAGAAACTCAACACGGTTTCATTCCCAGGCGATCTACTTGCACTAATTTAGTAGCCTACACCTCATTTATCGCTCGCTCGCTACAGGATCGATTGCAGGCTGATGCAATATACACCGATCTGTCGGCCGCCTTCAATAAAATCAACCAATGGCTTCGATCTTACTTGTCAGGCCGTAAAATGTCTGTTAAAATCGGGAATCATTTATCCTCATCCTTCGACGTAACGTCCGGCGTACCTCAAGGCAGCCATATCGGTCCTTATATTTTCCTTCTATACATAAACGATCTGGATTCATTAATTAAGTGCTTCAAGGTGTCTTATGCCGATGACTATAAGTTATTCCATGTAGTTAAAAGTTACTCTGATGCTTTGTTTTTGCAATCTCAGTTAGACATTTTCGCTAATTGGTGCATGACTAACAGGATGGTTTTGAATGCCTCGAAGTGTTCTGTGATTACGTTTGCACGAAAACGCTCCATCGTAACATTCGACTACACTATCTTGCAAAACAAATTAAAAAGAGAAACTACAGTGAAAGATTTAGTGGTTCTTGTGGATTCAAAGCTTACATTTAAGGATCACATTGCTTTTATCTCGTCTAAGGCTTCGCGTAATCTAGAAGTTATTTTTAGGGTTACTAAGCATTTCACTAACGTACAGTGCTTAAAAACGTTGTACTGCTCGCTCGTTCGTTCCACACTGGAATACGCCGCCGTTGTTTGGGCTCCTTTCTACAAGAACAGCATTCAACGCATCGAGAGTATTGAGCGTAAATTTGTGCGTTTTGCGCTGCGCCACCTGCCTTGGAGCGATCCCTACAATCTGCCCAGATACGAAGATCGTTGCAACCTTATTGGTCTTGAAACACTGTCTTTGCGCCGCAATGTGACCAAAGCGTCTTTTGTCTCGGATCTGTTATTGTCTCGCATTGACTGCCCTGATTTACTCCGTCTTCTCAACATTGATATTCGCCTCCGAAACCTTCGTTCCTACTCTTTTGTCCGTCTTCCAGTGTCTCGTACTAATTATGGCAAAAATGAACCCGTCAGTAGCATGTGTAGAGTGTTCAATCAATGTTACAATGTCTTTGACTTCAATTTGTCTCGCACTTCTTTAAAAAAATTGTTTTCGCGCACCCTTTCCCAAACCTGATAGTGTTAGCCAATTTTTATGTTAATGTTAATACTTTACCTATGTAAGATAGAGTTTAAGAAGTGTTTATTTTAAGCAGTGTTTAGTGTTAGTCATTGTATCATTTGGTTTGTTTGTTAAATGTTGATACCTAAAAGATAGAGGTTTTGTGCCTACGGGAGAAGGAGCTTTTGAAAATCCACTCCCGCGGGTTTTTCCCTCTCAATAATAATAACTACGTTCCAATCGTTCCAATGGTTTTCTGAAGTACGTGAACGTAACCCAATTAGATTCATTTAACAGTGCAATAGAACCATTCTGGTTTCATTTATCGCAAGTGTTTGTCAAAGTGTACAGTATGAAGTTGTTTACAATTTATCATATTCTTAGCTAATGTTACTAATAAAAGTTGGATATTTTCGGAATGGGGTTGACGAGTAGATGACGAAAATCAATGAATGAAGCCACTTTGAAAACCAAGATGGCGAATTCCAGTTAAGACATCTCTGTAACCTAAAATATTGACATTTTCGAAAAAAGATAATCATAGAATAGATATAGGTATATTGATTTGTGATGCGGATGATATGATTACAGAAAACTTCTCTGAACCAGAAGACGCTATATTGGCCTTCAAAAGGGCATCGCTCATCCACTCGGCAAACCCGCTTAAAAATACCCTCATAGTTTATACAGATATTGTTTGAAATAGCTCCAAGGTACCATTTCTATCATGAACTCATTAGGCCCGTTTCAAAAATTCCCAAATTGTTTGGGTTATCGAGATTATTGTTCAATCGGAAGTCTCCATCCTGGATTTCAAAAAGGTGCCAAATATCCATTTTCATCATGCACTTGTCAAGCCCGTTCCGGAAATACCTATATTGTTAGGGTTATCGATAATGTTGCTCAACCAACGAATTTTGATAAGAATGTGAAGCGAATTTTTTACGATCTAAATCCCAAAAAACGAACTAATTCAATTTACGAACCCTTGGCTTGGTCCGTAAATAGAGGTTCCAGTGTACACATTTGATGCAGAAAAATGTGGGAATTGAACTAGATACTTATTCTACCTATTAGTATTCACCAAAAGTTGAAACTCTTTCTCTCACAACTCTCTGTCTCAGTCTTTCTAACAGCAGACTTCGCTGTTGGATCCCATTTATCGCATTCGGAATGTTTTCTCTCTGAATGTTAGCGCAAATGTAACAACTGATTCCAAAACCGATTTTACCATGTTCAGAAACCAATAAAGAAAATTCGTTCAGGTCATAGTGACAACTGCAATAGCTGCATCCAGTGCCTCAAAATCATCAACATGTACCAACAATAAGAAACAAGGCAGCATCAGTGGTGCAAAATTTTACATTCAGTTACCTATTTCTGATTAATTTGCTGAATTCAATATTCAGTTTCAATGCTTCCCTCATTCATTCACTTCCAAACTGACTGAAATTTTATGCAGAATCGAATGGTTGAGTGCAGAGGAAATATAAATTCATTCACAAACCAAAGCATTCATTTGTTATTATGTGGACAGTTTGAAGGCAGAAGTTCTTTTACATTTTCGAGCATAACTGAACTGCATAATCTATATCTGGTGCACTTTTGCTTGATGATCTCAGAGCGGACGGACGAGGAAAACAAACAAACCTTCGATTCATCGCGGCGGGCATAAATAGAATTTTATTTCTCTTTCAAGCTCACGAAGGGATGTCAATTTTTCTAAGCTCGGATTCTGAGCAGCATTAACGATGGTAGCATTAACGTGCGTCAAGGGAGCATGAACGATGGCGATATGGACTGTATGGCAATGTCGCAAAAAAGGTTTCCAATTGCAATGGCAAATCGGACGCAAGTCATTCTAATGGCCAGCCACAAACAAATATTCCTTTATTATTTTTATTTTTTTCATCTATTACTTATTTAAAATACTGACGACTCTGGTAAGCTAACGCATTGAATCGTATCAAATAAACAATTTTCATAAAAAATAGTTTAATTGAAACGGTTGCATTTGTATAGTTCCTCTAATCGATGTTGAAATAAGAAGTCATATATGGTACGGCCCGTCAGTACTTCGAACCCCGGGGCCCGGCGCGGCTCTCGACGGCCCTGTACATAGCAACCATGCATCCCACATATGACGTTCCTCAACCATAATAACGACAGCTTCCAAATAATTGCACAGAGATTTGGGGAATTCGTAATAAAAATTAGGTGAGAGATGGGTAATATGTAGTAACAAAAATAGTAATATCTAATCGCAACAATTTAATCAATACCACAATACATTTATAACATTGAATGGAGTTAGGTACCTATTTTTGCCCTATTAGGAAGGGTACCTAATAATTTCATTATTAATTTAATTATTTCAGCTTCTTTGCTTTGTTATTAGGAGCCATCTTTTATTTCGATTGTGGAGGTTTTAGCCTTAAGGTCATTCGCCTCTTATTAAGAGCCAATATAATAACAAAATTGTCTTGAGAATGGTGAAAATCTTCTGTTTGAGCGAAGCAAAAACTCTAATCGAGTACCCCAATTATCGCAACACCATTCGAGCCAATGCGTTGAGCAAAGATTGCAGACGCTGTTCTAACCAAAGGCTTCAGATGGGTAGGATGATAATAGAAACAGGGTAAAGATAGGCTTATTACCATACATGCTCTTTTAAACACGTTTTAAAAAAATAAAGTCTCCCCAAATTAGGGATCGAGTCTCCACTAATCAAAGAATTTTCCATTTTTTTGTTGTTTTCCAAAAATGCTCATATCTCATGTCCAGTATAATATTTCCATGTAATTTTTTTATGATTATCAGTTAACCCTAGAAACAATATAAAACTACAAAAAATACATAGTTTTTTTATCATTCCACGGAGTAGTATTGAAAAATAAAAAAGGGGATCAAGTCTCCTCAGTCTCCCCTACTTATCTGAATGATATTTCGATTAGTAATAGGCGCCCACAAAGTTTTCAACGAATGGTTAAATCACACGATTTAACCGATTGATTCTTACGCACTCTTTCACACAAGTTACCATATTCATTTTCACAAAAGCCTCTGTGCTTGCTTCCCGGGACATCACTCGGGACAAGTCAGTTGCTTTGAACGTTCACATGTGTCGTGTGAACTGTTTGGAATTTTTTTGTGTCTAACTAGTGCTAATTTGGGTACTAGTTTAGATACATCGTCTAACTAGACACCCAGATGGTGCTAGTTACTGACGAGATGAATTCGAAACACAAAAAATGAAACTTAATTTGACTTTCGTATTGTGACAAAATTGAAGTTGATCCCATCGTCGAAGAACTTTTAGATGCTGGAATTATTAGAACAAGCGAATCTCCTTACGCATTCCCGATTGTATTACGGACTAAGAAGACCGGTGAAAAGCGGATGTGTGTGGATTATCGTTCATTGAACAAAGTGACTGTACGGGACAGCTTTCCGATGCCGTTGATTGATGATTGTTTGGAACGCGTAGAAGGAAAAAAATATTTCGCAGTGTTAGACTTTAAGAATGGATTCCACCAAGTCAACGTGAGTGTAGATACCATTCCGTATACGGCTTTTGTAACGCCTAGTGGGCAATAAGAATACGTAAAAATTCCATTTGGGTTGCGGAACGCCCCAGTAGTGTTTCAGAGATTTATTAATTCCGTTCTGAGAACATTCATCAAGGAGGGTTCTTTCACTGTGTACCTCGATGATATTACTATAGCGACTGCTACGATTGAAAAACATTTTGACATTTTACGCCGAGTTCTTAGAAGATTGGCTGAATTTAGATTGGAAATAAAGGCTAAGAAGTGTGAATTCTGTTATACCGATATCGAATTGTTGGGATTTACGGTAAATAAGAATGGCATACGGCCAAATAATTCACATCTAGCTGCGATTGAAACACTACCTTTCCCTTGCGACGTCAAACAAGTGACCAAGTGTTTGGGATTATTCTCTGATTTCCGTCGATTCGTCCCGTCATTTTCAACAATCGCCATTCCGTTGCGTGCTTTGACGAAACCTGGAGTGAAGTTCATCTTTGATGAGGAGTGCAAACATGCTTTTGAAATATTACGGGGCAAATTACTTTCTTCCTCTGTTCATTGTACAATCCGGAGCGAGAAACCGGGCTCCATTGTGATGCGAGTAGTGAAGGTTTTGGTGGTTTACTGATGCAGAAACAGGACGATTCGAAGTTTCATCCCATTGGGTATTTTTACAAAAGAACGACTGCGGCGGAGTCGCGTTATCACAGCTTTCAGCTTGAGACATTGGCAATCATCTAGTTAGTTAGTTGTTTATTGCAGCTTTAACCACGGCGGGTCATTCGCTGATAAAAGGAATAAAGTTATACATTTGATTTGTAAAGCTATACATTTGATTATGTTGTTTCTTATTTCTAAATGTTCTCCAGAGTTCCGTCAGATGCTGTCGTGATATTTGCGCAGGGTTGGTTGGTGGATGGGCCGCGGGAAACCTCCCCACAACTCGGCGGAGTGTGGCGGAGGGCCGCGTTCGGTTTTCATCTGGTTTCGTCGTTAGATGCCGTCGTATAGTCCGGCATCCTTGATGAAGGATAGCAATGCTTGCTCCTTGGCAGGGTCGTTCGAGAGGATGTCTCTGATCGATCGCGGCATGTTGTATTGTTGTCGTAGATTTTCGAGTTCCTCGCAGTTGCACAGAATGTGCTCGACGGTCAGGCGTGTGTTGCACGGGGTGCATTTAGGAATGGGGTTGTTGGCTATCATATGTGCGTGGGTCAATCTAGTGTGGCCGACTCGAAGCCGGGAGAGGATCTTCTGCTCTATTTGGTTGTTGCGGTCGATCCATACGTCGGGGGAACCTTTGATTTTTTGCGTATGGCCGCAGGAGTTTCGCCAGTGGTTGATGAAATTGGTTTGGATGCTAGCGTTGAATTCTCGAATGATATCGGTTGTTGGTGTTTCAGCCAAGAGTTGGGCGCATGTCCGCCTACCGAGGGAGGCCAAACGATCTGCGTCAACATTCCCTTTTATTCCGCTGTGCTCTTGAGTTAGAGAACTATCATTACACTATTCAGCATCGTAACGGAAAGCTTATGAATCATGTGGATGCTCTGAGTAGACTCCCTATGGCAATATTTGATAACTTCGATCAAGTGGTTTCCGTTGTTATTTCAGATGACTTGAACATTCAGCTTCAAGTTACACAAGGCCGTGATAAGGACATAGGTTAACTGAGAGCGAAATTGGAGAATGGAGCTGTTAAGAATTTTGATCTTGGAGTTGGGTTGGTGTACCGTTGTACCAAGGATGGTAAACTATTGTTTTATGTACCAAAAGAAATGAGAACGAACGTGATACGCAGTGTGCATGAACAGTTATGCCATATGGGAATTACGAAAACCTGTGATCAGAGCCAGATGCATTACTGGTTTCCTGGTATGAAGGCCGAAGTGGATAAATATATAAAGAATTGTGTACGCTGCATCGTTTATTCCTATCCGAATTCCGAAATATAAATATTTTGACAATTACAGTCGACCAAGAAGAATTGTTAGGATCGTGGGACCTGTTTTACATCATTGGATTTCAGTTCTTATTTTTTGGAAAATAACATCGAACATGTGAAGATTGCCACTGCTTCCGCTCAGGCAAACGGACAAGTAGAACAAGTAAATCGTATTTTCAAAACTATGTTAGCCAAACTATCCCTATCTACTATCAAACCCCTAGTATGCTTTTATACGGAGTTCCGCAGCGTGGTCGTAACATCGACGTCCTTTACGAAACATTGATACTACTATTGGAACCAAGAAGAAGTTTGTCCCTAAGTTTAGAAGCCACTATCGCATCCATAAAGTTCTTCCAAATGACAGGTACGTTGTAAGAGGCATTGAAAATGGCCAAATCTCTCAACTACCCTATGATGGCATAATCGAATCTTCACGTATGAAGCGGTGGCCTGATTGGCGAGAGGCAGATGCACATTGTTCTGATTCAGTATAAAATTGATTATGAGCGGTTGAGAAAGCAATACTGTTTGTGTATTATATGTCAATTTCCATTTTCCCGCGTGTGCCTCTTATAACCCCGAGTCGACCGCGGGTAACCGGTCCTTCTTTATCTATTGATTGTTTACTAACACAAGTATTTCTGTGATCGAGTGGATCTATAGTCAGACATGGCCGAGTTGTAGTATAATTGCATTGCAGTGTATGTTACGTTCAGTGTATTTTGTATTGTGTATACTGTTAGCTTAAGTAATATTATTTTAGAGTGTATTCTTTTCCGTTCCGTTTTATCCGTTCCGGTTGTTCTGTATTCAGCGTACATAGAAAACCGCCACACCATACCTATATGGACTTTACAACTTCCTGATCATTCTTCCTGTCATCATCTACAAAGGTAGCACATAATAAAAGTTTTATTAAAACCGCGTGTGTAATTTCTTCCGGAAGATCCCTTACAAAAAGGATATGTAACCTCTTAAAAACAGCCTAAATAAATGTAATTTCTCAAATGTTAGGGTGACAGAGGTATTTTGGCCACCCCACATATTTTGGCCCACCCAACCTCTTTTTTATGTTTATTAGATGAATTTACATAGAATTTTCAAAATATAGAAGTAGTTTAATCGAAAAATTCTTATTACAGTTTTTGTCTATCAAGATTATTGTTGATCTGCAACATATTAACATTATAAATTACAAAATGGTAAAAACTCATTAACCACTATGCCGAAATGAAGAAAAACTGGAGAAAGTATCAATATTGCGAACTACTTTGAAAACATATTGTAATTTAAATACGTCATGGTTTGTTGAACTATCTATGTTACTGTAGTTATAACCAAATACAAATAGGAAGACATTCCATTCCTCCATCATCGACGTAACATTCTGCAGCGCGTCGCTGATGGATGACATGAATTGGCGAGTTAGTGAGCAGCACACACAAAGTGATCACCAAGCGATCCACCATTAGTCGGCGAAATTGTACTGTAACGCCGAGAGTGAGGACTGGCGCTTTTAAACGTGAGATAGTGCTAAGCAAGTCCACCTGCTACAAGGAGCGATGCAGAGAAGTAGACACTAACCCCTGGGGAAATGCTTACCGTGTCGTTATGGCCAGGATCAAGGGTCCAATGACGCCAGTCGAAATGTGCGCCGACAAACTGAAAACTATCGTGCAGGGCCTTTTCCCGAAGCACGACCCAACCGCATGGCCGCCTACACCGCACGTTGCAGCAGATGGTGGAAACGCAGGTGACAATCGAGTTTCCAACGACGAGCTCCTTATAATGGCAAAAGGGCTGAAAGCGAAGAAAGCTCCCGGACCGGATGGTATCCCCAACGTGGCACTGAAGACTGCGATCACGGCGGACATGTTCAGGATAGTCCCACAGAAATGCCTGGACGATGGCTACCTCCCGGATAAATGTAAGATCCAGAAGCTGGTTTTGCTGCCAAAACCAGGGAAACCACCTGGAGATCCAGCATCGTATCGGCGTATATGCCTGCTGGATACTCTCGGTAAACTCCTGGAAAGGGTCATCCTCAACAGGCTAACGACCTACGCTGAATGTGAGAACGGACTATCGCAGAGACAGTTCGGGTTCCGGAACGGAATATCGACGGTGGACGCCATCCGCATAGTCATCGCGAACGCGGAGAAAGCATTAAAGCAAAAGAGAAGGGGTAATCGCTACTGCGCCGTGGTAACGATAGACGTGAAGAACGCGTTTAGCAGTACCAGCTGGGGGTATCGTGGAAGCCTGGATGGCTAACGTCAACTTGCAGCTGGTTCACCACAAGACCGAGGTAGTGCTGGTCAGCAACCGTAAGCAAATCCAGCGTGTCGAGATCAGCGTCGGGGGACAATCCATTCCATCGATGCGCACGCTGAAGCACCTGGGTGTGATGGTTGACGATCGGTTGAATTACAACAGCCATGTCGACTATGTATGTGAGAAGGCTGCGAGGACAACTAGCGCATTGGCAAGGATCATGCCGAATCACGGAGGAGCAAGAAGCAGCCCGAGACGTCTCCTGACGGGTGTCTCATCCTCAATACTGAGGTATGATGTACCGGCCTGGGCTACTGCGCTGAACTCAAAGCAGAACCGGACGAAGTTAACAAGCACTTTTCGCCTAATGGCGGTCCCTGTCGCGAGTGCGTACAGAACGATATCGTCAGAGGCAGAATGCGTAATTGTTGGGATGATTCCCATCTGCATCACTCTGGCTGAGGACGTAGAATGCTACCAGTGATTCGAGTGGACTCGTTGGCTAAATGGCAGCAAGAGTGGGATACCGCGGAGAAAGGAAGGTGGACCCACCGACTCATACCAAATGTGTCTACTCTGGTACATAGGAAGCATGGAGAGGTGAACTTCTATCTGACGCAGTTTTTGTCCGGGTACGAACGCTTCCGGAAATACCTACATCGGTTTGGACACGCTTCGTCATCCCTTTGCCCGGAGTGTGTGAACGTGCAAGAGACACCGGAACACGTGGTCTTCGAATGCCCCAGATTCGAAGAAGTCCGAAGGGGTATGCCTGATGTAACAGTGGACAATATCGTCGAAGAGATGTGCCGCGACGAGCATATCTGGGACGCTGTCAACAGAGTGGTTACAATTATACTCTCTGAGCTGCAAAGGAAGTGGCGAAGGGACCAACAAAGTAACGACATTGGTTAGAACGCCGTAGTGGAACCACAAATAGGGTTTCGGGAGAAATTCCGCCGCCGGGAAAATCACCGACGTTGTAGACTGGATCCACCGCCGGGGACCAGTTGAGTGGTACGCGATGTAGCATCGGGCTCGGGTCGTCGGGACACCAGCGAACCGGACGTCAGGCTTCACCGGAATCGCCGGACCGACCTCGACACTCTACCGGGTAGCTCGTGAGTAGACTAGATCCACCACCGGGGATTAGACCGAGTAGACCGCGTCGAATAGCCAGAAGTGGGTCGTTGAGGCGCCAGTGAACCGGAAGCTACGCTCCACCCGGAATCGCTGGATGGACCTCAGCACCTACTGGCTGGTCGTTGAGTAAGCTAGGTCCACCGCCGGGGACTAGACCAAGTAGACAAAGCCGAGAGCTTAATGGCTCACAGAAACGTACATCGGTATCGGGAGCAATCTACCGCCGGGGAATTCACGATAGGGTAGATTCGGCACCGTGAACTACCTGACAGAATCGTTACGAAAAGGGGAGCTAATTGGTTCACGAAACAAACACCGGTATCGAAAGCAATTCCGTTGTAGGGGAACTCTCAATCGGAGTAGGATAAGCGGTAAAGCTGGGACCTAAATGGTTCAAGAAAGCGAGTATCGGTGTCGGGGGAAATTCCTCCGTCGGGGAACTATCGGTCGGAGTAGGATGAGTTCACCGTTGAGCATTATCCAAGCAGATCGTGATAAGGCCGGAAACTGAATGACTCACGGAAACATGAGCGAAATGGCTCAGGGAATCAGCACCTAAACGGCTCACCACAGGGACGAAAACTAAACGGCGACGTAATAGATGGAGACAAGAAGCAAGAGAAGAGTCGAGGGTTAAATCAAAGCTCTTAGGTCGTGCCACTCCGTGAACCAAGCAAGGCTCCGAGATAGAGCAGCAGAAAGAGGTGCGACGAAAGCGCAACGAACCCCCCACGAAGTAATACGTTAACGTAGTTCCGTGGGGAGGAAGGGCGTAAAAAGTAAGGAATGTTTTAGTGGTTGGGCACGAACGTGGGTCGTGAGTCCTACACAGTGCCAATACACTACATGCCAGGCTTTTGAAGCTTTTTTAACCTTACTATATAAAACACACACACGACACCTTTCGTATTTGAAGATCGGCTCACACTCGGCTAGCTTCAAAGCACAATCAGAAAAAAACCGACTTGCAATAGTGGTGGGGTATTTCGGTCGGTGTTAAATTGAAATTTTTTCACTATCACGGACGTCAACAGCAAGATAGTGACTGCACAAAGCATGCACAGTCCTTCCTGTCATGTACAGGGTTACCACATATACAGATTATTCTGTATTTTACAGATTTTTCATGATAATTTACGACCAAGATTCTGTATACACAGATTACATATTTTTGGCTAAAATACAGATTTTACAGATTTTCAGTGTAGGTTTGTAGTACTCAGCCTATCAGAATTTCGAACTATGCTTAAAAAGCATTCTATGCATTTCAGACCTTAAGCAATCGCTAAGGTGTGGAACAAAAATGCCAAATTTAGATATCAGTTGTTCTCCAAATAAAGGATACAATCAATCTGATTGTTATATTTGTCATCGGTTATCACAATTAATTTTTCATTGTCAAAATATTGTTTGCCTTTCTCAATAGAAAGGTATTGCAATTGCTCTCAAAACCGACTTTTTAACGGAGGCCCGGAGGGACGAGTGACATATACCATTCGATTCAGCTCGTCAAGTTCGGAAAATATCTGTATGTGTGTGTATGTATGTGCGCATGTGCGTCTGTGTGTGTACGCGAACACAATCTCACTCACTTTTCTCAGAGATGGCTGAACCGATTTTCACAAACTTAGTCCCAAATGAAAGGTGCAACGTTCATAGGCTGCTATTGAATTTCTGATGGATCCGACTTCCGGTTCCGGAATTACAGGGTAATGAGTACCATCACGTAGAAAATGTCGATTTTAATAAATTCTGCAATGAATGTATAATGGTGAAATTTTTCCAAAATGTGACCACAACTGCTTCGATTTGTAGTACTAGGTCACTCACAGCCATTCAAAATCTTTGTGATCACATTGGCCACCATCATCGGTTCCGGAAGCACCGGCGGAAGTATCCAAATTCAGAATAACAGTCACATCGGTTTGTCGGAGATGGCTAAACCGAATCAACCAAACTTAGCCTCAAATCAAAGATGTTGCGTCCCCGTAAATGGCTATTAAATTTCATCCCGAACCGACTTCCGGTTCCGGAGTTACGGGTTACGGCGTGCGATCACATAGCAAATTGTGATTCAAACCGATACTCCGATGAAAGCAAAACAGGTAAAAATTTCGCTAAATGTCTCTCAAACAACTTAAATTTGCAGTTCTAGGTCACCGACGGCCAACCAAACTTTCGTTGACTACATTGACCACCATAGACGGTTCTGGACGTGCCTGCATCGTGTCATCTTTCAAAACTAGCAAACTCATCAGTTTCTCGGAAATGGTTGAGCTAGGGTTGCCACCTCTGGAGAGGCTTTGATCCGGAGATTTTCACTGATCTGGGGGGTGGTGGATTTTGAGTGAAACGAGACAGAAATTAAAATCAAAGCGATTGCTCGACATTTTAGTGCACTTTAATCGCTTTTTATTACCACGTTAAAGTAAAGCTGTAAATTTTTCACGTTTGAGAACGGTTTTATCAGTTTAATGTAGTTGGATTAGAACAACTCTGCCAGACCTTAGTGTTGCTGGTGATAAGCACTAGCGCGACTGCCGGAAGGTTAATTTGTTGTAATTTTGTTTGTTTTTCATTTTCATTGCATTGTGAAAGAAATTAGCAATATTTGGTGAACTCATCTTCGCTACCTTGAAACGAAGGGTTAGTCGGGCAAAATAAATCTAAACTAGAGTAATAGTTAACTTAGACTATTTAAATATTTTGTAAAGAATCAATAATTTCCAAAAAAATAATTAACGTAAGCTTCTTCCCACCAAACCTGGAGAAATTTATGTAAAACCCGGAGATCGCTCCCAAAAACCGGAGTCTCCGGATCAAACCCGGAGGGGAGGCAACCCCAGGTTGAGCCGATTTTCACAAATGATAGCTATATTATCCCCATAGATGTCTAAAAAATTTCACACGGATCGCTTATATGGTTCCAGAAATATAAACTGAACCGTCCGGTCACATATGAAATTCGCATATAAGCCGGAACTCAAAATTTTTTTCGAAGGGGGGACCCAATGAAATTTCAGAAATCGAATTCGTATTTTTAATGCCAAACATCTTTAAAATGCATGAAACGTCGAGATTTTATGTTATCACAAAAAAAATATTTTTTTATAAAAATCGACTTTTTGGGATTTTGCCGATTTCGCACCTTTCAGTTTTTTTCAGTTCAATATTACCGTGGCTGTTTTTTCTTTTACAAAATTTTAAAACTCAAAATTTTGAACACAGATTTTCGATTCAGAATTTTTCTGCCGCGATGCATATTTCCAGATTTTTTCACGAAAACACACAGATTTCAATGTGGCAACACTGGTCATGTACATTATCCATTTCATTATCCAACCTACCCAGTAAAAAAATCAATAATTCCGGCTGGTTTATGCCAATATTGGGGCAGATTCCGGCCTGAATTTGGACAGAAATCCGCCAGAATTCCGGTTGGTTTGACCCGATATTAACACTATGGGAGAAATCGACAGAATTATCCTACATGCGAACAGAGCCGAGGTTGACACATACTGAAAAAGTGTTTGGTTGTGTGATACACATACATGGTCAGTGATCGAAATTCGTCATTCCACCGTTTATTACCTTTGCGGGAATATGAGTTTAATACCGCAATGTGCAATTGCGTGGTCTGTTACTGAAAAGACCGAAAAAAATAGAAACATGCCCGTCGGATTTTGGGTGTATAGAACTAGCAAGTGAAACTGGTCAGTGTTAAGTCAGACCGGACTAAGTAGCAAAACATCAAAAAATGAGATAACGATAGCACTGGATAAAGAATTTCGTCAGCTACATTCGACTTTTACCAAATTTGAAATATGTAATAAACAAGAATTATGGTAAAAATTAATTTCCAATTGTAATGTGAAGGATGCTGCGATTCAAACTTTAAACTCGTTTTTCTCAAAATCAATATTTTGTCACTTAGTCCGGTCTGACTTAACACATTTTATTCGTTAAAATAACTTTTCCCACAACCACGTATTTTTATTCTATTAATATGTCTTCGACAGTATGTACAAATCCGTTATTTTTTGATAGCCATTTAAACTACGTTTTTTTATTATATTGCCAGTATACGACGAAAGTTCATTAAAAAGTCAACAAGTCAGTCTTCACGAATGTTGATAGCTCGCACAGTTGAAATATGATATAGTACGGATCAATGTTTCCAAAAAAATTTATTTTAGCGTTGTACCATGATGTATCAATCGATAAATAAACTTCCTGTTAGCTATTCTTAGATTTTACAAATCGGATGACAAAGATGTTACAAAAACAGTAATATTAATTTAACCCACAAATATCAAAATGTTCTAAATAAAAACTCTAACACGCAGAAAAAAAATACTAAAAATAAACAAATTTTGGTTTTAAATAACAATTTTCCCGTTTGATATAGTGACAAACAAGATTCAGGTTTGATTCAATCAATACTGTTGATTGAAATTACCAACAAATTCATTTGTTGGCTTTTCAGTAGTTTCAACAAATATTTCGTTTGAAACAACAAAATCATGATAAGTTTAACAACAAACAAGTTCGAAGAAGCAAAAACAAGTCTTTTGTATTAACCAAAGGAGAGAACAGCTAAAATTTAGTTGAAATTAAACAAAGATTCTTTTGGTTTTTAACAAAGGGATCAGTTAGATCTAACAAATTTTATTTTGATTCAACAGTGTTTCTATTTAAAATGTAAACAGTAGTATTTGTTGAACTAAACCAAATACACGCTTTCGAAAAATGCCCATTTCAGTTTGAAACAGTCATTCGCCATGTTTTAGATTCAACAAAACGTTTTATTGATTCAAAAAGGCCTGATTCTTCTGCGTGAACCAAAGCTACTCTTCGTTGACCTACACACAGAAAAAAATATTGGTAAAAGTAAGAGTGTTCGGCTCTTAGCAAAAAACAACCAACGCCAACTATTAGGTTGAAAGTAAAATCAGTAATCAAAGTGAAAGTTTTCCTTTTAAGCAAATAAAGAATAGGACTAAAAACAATTAAAAAAAAAAAAAAACTAAGAGTATGCGTGGGTTGTTTTTTGCTATGAGTGAAAAACTCTTATTTTTACCAACATTTTTTTCTGTGTGTAATATTCAGTGCAAACTAGCAGATTGTCGCATTTAATAAAATTACAAAATTTTATTTAATTACGAGAAATTACTACAAATCGTATTAACCAAATATAAACAACTGATCAAAACATTGGTCGCAGTGCAAAATGTACCCAACAAGCAAAAACAGCTGCCATTCCACCCGCAGTAAACGTCAAAGAATTTTGTTTCGAGAGGGGCTTAAAAATTATCGTATAAATGTATTAATTCTGATGACTTGAGATAGTCACTGGAAACTGAACGTAATTATGAAAAGTTCTTAGTGAAAACAATTTCAAAACTAAGAAAATAGACACTAAAAACCCTAAAAATACGTTGTCTGTTACAAGAAAGACTATAGTGCATCGACGAATTAAATTTGATTATTATTAATAATTTACAAGTTAGAAATTTCTCTAGGCACAAAAATGAATATTTAAGAGTTCAAAGTATTTAGGGCTGCTTGAAAATGGTACGAATTCTAGACTACACGTTTACAAAGTGTAAAAGACAATAAATTGGAATGAGTAGAAAAATATCAAAAAACCCATCTCACGAAACTTTACACGCATTTGCTAATCAATAGAACGAAACCAACGTCAAGGTTGTCTCCATGGATAGGAATATATCAGTGTGAAATCCAAGTTTACCACTGCAAAGAATGTCCGAACAAAGCGAGTATCCAAATTTGCTTCAAATATTTTGATAAGGTAGGCGATTTGTAAATACAGAAAATAGGTTCAACTCCTATTTTCATGATCAGGTGTCTTGCTACTATTACTAGTTCTGTGACTTCATCCGAAGTTTGCATTAACTCAACTTTATGAAATTTTCAATTTAAATGATACTAATCATGTCGTAATTATAGCAATCCTAAGAAAAACACATGTTTTTGCCTTTCTCAATAGAAAGGTATTGCAATTGCTCTGAAAACCAACTTTTTAACGGAGGCCCGGAGGGCCGAGTGACATATACCATTCGATTCAGTTCGTCGAGTTCGGCAAATGTCTGTGCGTGTGTATGTATGTGTGTATGTATGTGTGTGTATGTGCGTCTGTGTGTGTATGTGACCAACAATGTCACTCATTTTTCTCAGAGTGGCTGAACCGCTTTTGACAAACTTAGTCCCAAATGAAAGGTACAACGTTCCCATAGGCTGCTATTGAATTTCTAATGGATCCGACTTCCGGTTCAGGAATTACAGGGTGATGAGTACGATCACGCAGAAAATGTCGATTTTAATAAATTCTGCAATGAATGTATAAAGGTGAAAATTTTTCCAAAATATGACCACAACGACTTCCGGTTCCGGAGTTACAGGTTGTGGCGTGCGAGCACATAGTAAATTCCGATTCAAACCGATATTCCGAAGAAAGCAAAAAATGTAAAACATTCGCTAAAATGTCTCTCAAACAACCTAAATTTACAGTTCTAGGTCACCGACGGCCAACCAAACTTTCGTTGACTACATTCATGTAGATGGTTCCGGAAGTGCCCGGGAAAAGCGGGCATCTTTCAAAATTAACGAGCTCGCATCAGATTCCCGCAACTGGTTGGGCCGATTATCACAAACTTAGTCCCAAATAATAGCTATAATATCCCCACAGATGTCTATAAAATTTCGTATGGATCGCTAATATAGGTCCGGAAATATAGACTAAACCGTCCGGTCACATATGAAATTCTCGATAAGCCGGAACTCAAATTTTTTTTAATTCCCCATGAAATTTCAGAAATCGAATTCGTATTTTTAATGCCAAACATCTTTAAAATGAAACGTGGAGATTTTATGTTATCTCGATAAATTTTTTTTATGAAGCTCGACTTTTTGGGACGATTCCGCCCCTTTTTGCAATTCAATATAACCGTGGCTGTTTTTCTTTTGCAAAATTTTAGAGCTCGAATAATGATTTCTTTTCTTGTATAAAGTCGAGTCGAGTCATGTATAATAAAATTGTAATGTATACATTTGAAAGTTTTTAATAAATATAAGCAACTAAAAAATTCTCGTGTTCATGATTGAGAAAGGCACAATTGCACCGCTAGGTGGACTAAAACAGGTTTTTCATTTTACTCTCGTGGGGAATGGGTTAAAGACTATCTTCGGCAATATTATCAGGCAACTGAGAATAACTATCTATTTATCTATTTAAGTACATTCTTTTTAGATACTTTTAATATCATCGGACTTACGAATTAAAAATATCGAAGATTGATTTTCCTAGATCCCTGAAACTATAGTAAAAGTCAAAATGTAAAGTGAGTGCAATACTGATTTCACTACAAAGCAAGAATAAGAACCTTAGCTCTATTGACTTTCAGCAATCTTGCAAAACCGTTGGAGCTCGAGAAGATAACCTAGATTAAGTAAATATTATATTTGAACATTTGAAGGTTTTATTTCGGAATTCATGGGTTTTTGGACAGCACTATATATATATATATATATATATATATATATATATATATATATATATATATATATATATATATATATATATATATATATATATATATATATATATATATATATATATATATATATATATATATATATATATATATATATATATATATATATATATATATATATATATATATATATATATATATATATATATATATATATATATATATATATATATATATATATATATATATATATATATATATATATATATATATATATATATATATATATATATATATATATATATATATATATATATATATATATATATATATATATATATATATATATATATATATATATATATATATATATATATATATATATATATATATATATATATATATATATATATATATATATATATATATATATATATATATATATATATATATATATATATATATATATATATATATATATATATATATATATATATATATATATATATATATATATATATATATATATATATATATATATATATATATATATATATATATATTTCGATGATTTAATCTGATAATGGACTACCCAGAATTTAATCTAGTGAGCGAAACTGCTCAGAACTTTTTCCCTAATCGAAAGACAATTACTTAGCATTGATTACTGAATGCTTCTAATTTACGTAAAATTTGGTAAATATAACATTGATGACACCACCACTAGTAACTATAAGCATAGGTGAGCTTAATTTTTTTTTTATTTCGATTCTAGAGGTTTTAACCTTAAGGTCATTCGCCTCTTCGGGTTAGAAAAGTCTCTTATGAAAAGTTTCTAACCCTATGTGCGGGGTTGGGACTCGAACCCAGGTGCGCTGCGTACAAGGCAATCGATTTACCAATACGCTACGCCCACCCCTAATGAGCTTAATAATTTCAGCATCACTTGCTTCCGACACATGGAAGAGAACACATCGCACTTGCATCTAATTTGCCGAAGAGGCTTTCTTTTAGAGTTGTCTGTTTTTAAATTACAGCAAATTATCCGTTTCCTGAGAAACTTTTGCAAAACTTTTTGTCAATTCGTTAAACAAATATGTCGACCAGGGCCGCCGAGAGAGGGGGACCGGGGTGTTCCCCACCCCCTCCCGGGCCCGGAGTTCTGAAGGGAGCCCGGATTTTTAACAGAAACTAAAATTTTGACAAATACTTTCTCGACAAATTTTTTTTTGAGAATACAATTAAAAATTCAATATCTTGTGTATGAGGTAACTAGAATAGCGAAAGTTCTAAACTACTGCATATTTGATATCAAATATGTTTATACCAACTTAATTATCGCATCGAAATAAGGTCAGACTCGAGCGGGCTTAGCGGAATTTGTACATTGAATGTCATGTACGCAGCTCACCTGAGTTCGAATCCCAAACCTTCACACAGGAATAGAGATTTTTTTATAGGAAAACTCCTAACCTGAATGAAGAAGCGAATGACCTTAAGGTTAAAATACACTCGAAACAAAATTCTGATCAGACTTGTTAAGGTTAAACTATAAAATGGTTTGATTAGAAGTCATGAGGTTGTCTTCAAATTTCACCAATATGAATTTGATTTTTTTGATTTATTGAATTTCCAATCTTCGAAAGCGCTGGAATAGTATCGAAAGTAATTATTGAAAGAAAAAACCCTGCTTAGGGTTGCCACACCATTTTTTGGGCGAACTCCGTCCTTCGTTCAGGTAAATCCGAATTCGCCCGTAAGAATCCGTTGGATTATTTTGCAATTTTGCGTTGCCCTTTTCTTTACCAGGAACCGTCCCACAGAGTATTTGTCCGAAAAAGCTGGCCGAAAGTCATATTTTCAAAAACCATTATCAAGGACATTATATTATATCATGATATTCCCTAGTAATTTCTGCATTAGATGACAGCCACGTTGCGTGTATTTACTAAAGTTTGGCAACGCTGTTAACTGTCAAAGGTAGGGATTTTTATTACCCCAGGCTGATTAAAAGTTGCGCGTGGAAGCAAAATCTTCCAAATATTATTTATTCGAACTGTTTCGACTCAAATATCGTATGTTTTGAATAAACCAAGGTCAGGGTCATATTTTGGTGTAGATGGATCCATAGACTCTAAAAAATATTAGTCTTATTAAACTTAAATACAAAGAAGAAAAAATCCGCCATTTTCTCACTTTTCAAAATTGAAAAAGTTCATGTTCCCAATCCGTCCCAGTGAAAACTCTTGTGCCCTGATTAAGTTTAACCCAAATACTAGTAGATCGGCGAAAAGAAACTTGCGCATAATTGCTTCTTTTTGAATGTGAGCTATTTGAAAAATTAGATATTTTGACATTTTTCCTCGTTTTATTACATTGTCCGTGCTAAGTTCAAACTTTTACAAGGATATTTCTTTTCGAGATAATGTGTAATTCTTGGCAAGATTAAGGTTTAGTTAGCTGGGAAACAAAATGATGGTTTTATTGAACCAGAGCGCTTCAAAGTGCTTCGAATCGATTTGTTTTCGTGCAGAATTGAACTACATATGTTGCTTGAACTGTGTTTTGAAATGTATCAGCTGGTGCCGAAGCACTTTGATGCGCTCTGATTCCATAAAACCATCATTTCGTTTCCCAGCTAACTAAACCTACATCTTGCCAAATATTACACATTATTTCGAAAAAAATATCCTTGTAAATGTTTGAACTACGCACGGACAATGTAATACAACGAGGAAAAATGTCAAAAATGGCAAATTTTTCAAATATCTCGCATTCAAAATGGAGCAATTATGTGCAAGTTTGTTCGCCGATCTAGTAGTATTTGGGTTAAACTTAATCAGGGAACAAGAGTTTTCACTGGGACAGATTGGGAACATGAACTTTTTCAATTTTGAAAAGTGAGAAAATGGCGGATTTTTTCTTCTTTGTATTTAAGTTTAATAAGACTAATATTTTTTAGAGTCTATGGATCCATCTACACCAAAATATAACCCTGACCTTGGTTTATTCAAAACATAGGATATTTGAGTCGAAACAGTTCGAATAAATAATATTTGGAAGATTTTGCTTCCACGCGCAACTTTTAATCAGCCTGGGGTATTAAAAACCCCTACCTTTGACAGTTAACGGCGTTGCCAAACTTTAGTAAATACACGCAACGTGGCTGCCATCTAACGCAGAAATTACTAGGGAATATCATGATATAATATAATGTCCTTGATAACGGTTTTTGAAAATTTGACTTTCGGCCAGCTTTTTCGGTCAAATACTTCACGCGTCCCGCACCCAGTCCTCATAAACATCATCCTCGGGTTGCAGGCCCTAGTTGTTAATGAGGGCTCCTTTTGGCGTTGACAAATATTATTTTAAAAGTGCCATTTGGGTTTACTTTACCCCATTGAACCTTCGCTTCAATGGATCAATGTTCCTCACAAAGATTCTAGAAAAAAACTGAAGTGTGATTTCACACCCCGTGTTTGTTTACTGAGGAGCAGAGCAAAGCTCGCTCGGGTTATCCTTCACAGCGAGAGTAGCTGGTGCTTTTAGATTCTTTGTGAATATCCGTAGAAGCGAAGTACTACACCCAACTATATCAACAAAACTGTTAACAAATGCAAAAACATACAACAAAATGTGAATGGCACAGAATGGTGGTGTGTTTTACCAAAACATTACACTCTACGGTGAAAGTGAAGAAAATAAGATATTTTTCCTCTAGTGTTACGAGCTACATATGAAATAAAACACTGCATATTTATTTGTTTTTAAGCGTTTCATACAATAAAAAGCAATGGAAGTGCTCTAAAATTCTGTCGAGTGATCACTTGATTTCGAAATTCTAATTGATTTCACCCACGTGTCTCTTGAAGTCTATTTCCTGCTCAGTAAAACTCTGCTGGTCAAAGTACCACTAGAGGCTGTAACCCTACCTCTATTTGAGAGCTCAATTGGTCCAATGAGTCATCAAAAACTCTTGATATACCAAAAGAATTTGAAATTAATCCAAAAATTTCAATTTAAAATTTAATATATTTGGTTTACCGTTCATTGTCACAAAATCCATAAAAAATCATATTCAAATACGAGATGATACTGAGACAGTTTTGTCATGGTGTCGTACTAAAATGACGTAGTTTTTTTTGGCGATTTCCGACTACCAATTCTCCCTTGCAAAGAGGCCAGGGATGGAAAAAAAATAAATACGTTTAACAATTCTTTCAAATACGGCTTTTTATCAACATTTTCATTATAACAGCAAATTGCGTACACAACAAGCTCATGACGAGTAAGTGCTAATAGTTTTGTTTTAAATTTTATATGCCAACTCTGCTACCAAACTAAATCAACTAGTTAGCAAGATTAGCTAACTAATGTAGCAAGTTAAATCCGCATACAAAATCTTTTCGTTTTGGAGCTATTTACTAGAAATCGGTTACAACATTCTTGTAAAATATTTCAAGTTGTGCTAACACACCAACACAAATAAAAAATATTCATGTTTTTATAGGATTATGAATGTTTTCGAAACAAGCATAGCGTAAAATCCAACCTTAACCCTTATTTGAATTTGATCCATGTGTCTCATTTTTTCCCATTTTTTTCTTCCTACTTGGATTTTTTTTTATTTTGTTAAAGTTTCATTGATCTATTTTTTCAAGTTGTGGATTGTATTTGTATTTCTATAATTTTGAGATTCTGCCTTTTTTATCTATTCCATACTTTTATTTTATTCATTTTTTTTACGTTCCTTACTTTTGCTTTTTTTCTATTGCTATCACTATCACTTACATTAATTTATAGTTTTTTCTCTGTTATTTCATTTTATTCGCAATTTTTCGAGAAAATTCTACTTTCGTTATTTTATTTTTCTTATTGTTTCATATTTTAATACCCTTCTTTTTTATTTGTTTTTTTTGTCATTCCATCTAATTTTTAGAATTTTTCTATTTGCTACATTTATTCTTATCATAGCCTTTTCTATTTCCCGCATTCTATTTTTTTTGCATTTCCAAAAGCAATTTCACTTATTCAAATTCATTCCAATTTGTCTTATCGTGTAATGTTTTATCTTTCTCCTATTTTGTTCCTTATGTTCTAGTTTTTAGCTTTCCGTTTTTCGCAATTTTATTTTTTCCCATTGTTTATTTAATTTAATTTTATTTATTTTTATACCTTTTTCTTAAGATTTAATTCGTTATTGTTATTTCTTCATTGTTTCCATTTAACCTATTTTGAAAGTACTTTTTCTGTTGACCATTTTTCTATACGTTTACATTGATTTTTTTTTATTTTCCTAGAAAAACATTTAATTTGTCTTTTTTGACACTATGCGCACTTTTTCTTCATTTTACATTTAGTTCGTTGTTTGAATTTATTTCAAATTTCATTTCTAGTGTTTTTTCTATTTTTTAACTAATTTAATCTATTTTATTCATTTTCTTCGTGTTGATTTCTTCATTTTTTGTGTTTCTATAGTTCTATAGTTGACCTTTTTCTACTATTTTTTGTTTTCCATTTTGCCTGTTTGTTCCGTTTTTGTTCAATGCCTCCAATTTTCTTTACTTTTTCGTCTTTTCATCATTCCATTTTTCCAGTTTTCAAAATTTTCCAGTTCGTCCATTTTTTTAATTTCTCTATGGTTATTTTATTCTTGTCTTTTATATACACTCCTCTAATTTTATGCATTCTTAACGTTTTATTTATTTTTTCTATTGCTTTTAATGTGTCTTCTTTTTAATGTTAAATAAATTTTATTATTCTTGATTTATCGAGTTTTTCAGTTTTATGCATTTTTATAATAAAGTTTTCGGTAGTTTTTTTTCATTTTCATTACTTCTTAAAAATATCCTACTTTCTTTAATCTTCGCAATATGTTTTTCTAGTTTCCTGTTTTCTGTTATCAATTTTTATAGGTTTCGTTTTGGTTTTTTTTAATAAACATTTTTTGACAATTGACATTAATTTGTTTATTTGGTTGATTTTGTTGTTTTTAGCTCTTTTGTACATTCTTTTAATATTTAGTTTTCCTATTGACAAAAAGGCGCTTTTCAAAGCCACCAAAACTGTCGAAGAGGCATTAAAAAACTCCCAAAGTGTAAAAACTACGTTTTTTCTTTCATTTGGCACTACAAACAACTAGAGCAAAAAACTGGTACATGAATAAAAAAAAATCAATGTACTATACACTCAGGTTTTTTTACGCGGGGGATACAGGCCGCGTAAATGAAAACCGCGTAAATTTCAAAATCCGCCAAAATGAAAACCGCGTAAATTTCAAAATCCGCGTAAATGAAGACCGTGTAAATGTAAGAATCGACGTTAATGGGAACCTCGTTAATGGATTCCGCGTAAATTAAAAAATCCGCGTAAATGAAAACCGCGTAAATTTCAAAAAACCGCGTAAATGAGAACCGCGTAAATTTCAAAATCCGCGTAAATGAAAACCGCGTAAATTTCAAAATCCACGTAAATGAAAACCGCGCAAATTTCAAAATCCGCGTAAAAAATACCGCGCAAAAAACCGCGTAAAAAAACCTGAGTGTACATAATATTAGTGAACTCCAATGGATTTCAAACATTAACTTTTTTTGTACTCAGGCAATACATAGTGGTGGGGCCCGTACGTTGGACCCCCCGGGCCCGCATTTTCTCTCTGCGGCCCTGATGTGGACACTAATCTGCTCAGTAATTGGTTTGCTTTTGAATAAAAATAATTAGCTCTTGATTTTTTAACAATCATCATCAAGATTGGAAGAGATTTATGACTTCTTGAAGAAAATTGTAATGTTTGTCTGATTACAGGTTTGTTTTACCACTATTTGGGAAAAAGTTTCAATTAAAGTTGTTGCACCTAACGCATCAAAGTTGTACGGTTAACGAAGACGAAATGAGAATATCAGAGCGCAATTCCGAAAGCACTCGTGTTGAGTGTATAGAAAAGATAAAAGAGTGATCTTGAGTCGATTTCGATTGGTTGATTGTTTTCCTCTCTTTTCTCTCTTATTTAAGATTATCTCTCTCATTTTATTCCATGACGAGCAAAAACAGAACGAAAGACTGTCATATACTGAAGACATGAAATCGAAACACTTATCCCAATTTATTGGCTTATAGATTCAATCAGTCCCAACATTTTAGTTGCTCTTCGTGATTGTCTATTGTTTTACCACTTTCCGACCCCTCCACTTATAAAAGAATTTTCTTTTACACGTTTGTTGCAGATATCACGGATTAACAGTTTATTAGCACGGAACGAGTTCCTCGGAAAATGAAATGAAGCCTCAATAAAAATGGTATTGCGTCAAAATTACGCGAAACAAAAACAGTCTTATCGGCTGAATCGTTCACAGACAAATTGTAATACTTTTTGTGTAGCACAGTACAGAGTACAGAGTACACAGTGTGCACTGACCTAATACAGAAATTCCAAATTGTGCGCAATTCAAAAACTTATCATTTAAAAATAACAAACGGGGTCGTGGGTCTTTTATATATTTCCTTTTGTAAACAATAAAAATAATATAACGAGTTTAAATGGTTGTCTGGCAGATCTCGCATAAACACTTAGCCATTGCACGAGGAAACCTGTTTACGAGGCGAGGAAATATTTCCTCAATATGTCTTGGGGGCGGAAAGGGGAGTTGTTCATCTCTATCTCGCTATCGTACATTGCCGTGCCATCATTGTAGTTGCTGCCTTTATGTTCGCGAATATCTGATTTCTTCCTTGCTTCTCGCCTTTAATAATTGCCCTTCCGAATGGATTCCATTTCTCCCAAATGTGACATTAATCTGCGAGTAAGTGGTATCCGATCTTGTAGCGGAACATTGATTTTCTTATCGTCTATATATAGGATGACCTTAATTATAGCATTGTCACACACAACCATGTGTTTTAAGTTGTTCGAAATGAATGGTTTCGTCTGGGCTAATTAGGGATCATCCATAAATGACGTAGCATTATATGTGGGAGGGGGGTATCTTGTATTTTGTGATGATGTGTGACGACAGGGGGGTAGGGGGTCATGTCATGCTACGTAGCTTTTTTAAAGGGGAATAACTAACATCGTTTTTTATTTTTTTAAATTTTACGAGGATAAGGGGGGGGGAGAGAATTACCGTGAAGCTACGTAATTACCAGGGGGGGTATTTAGAGGTTTGTGACGAAATGCTAAGATGGGGGAGGGGGGGTGTTAAAAATCACTCAAAAATTGCTACGTCATTTATGGATCGTCCCTTAGTTGAGCGCTAAATGCCTGACATGGCAGAACTCGATAAAGGCGGATTTCGAAAGTCTAACCTCCATTTACACCTTCAGGAAATGTTCCACATTATGAATGCTCGATCCTATTCGAATCGTCAATAATTTTATAATCACCGTATTTGGCTGGGGCACCACTTCTTGCTTCTGCTACTCACTGATCTGGACAGATTAGTACAGCAGAAATTATAGTAACAGTTTATTTTGGAAAAAATTCGGGAGGGGCTTTAGCCCCCCCCCCTCTGGCTACGTGCCTGGCCGGGAAATTGACTTCGTGGATTGGACTATGTGAACATCTCACGAGCAGCGAGATATTTGTTACATACAGGACACGGTCTGTCTCGCTTGTTCATGTCCTTTAGAATTTAAACGCTTCTATCAAAGTATAGCAGTACACTGATCAGTTTTCCGACCCGTTTTGCCTTTCTCATATAAAGAAAGGCTATGCAATAACTGAAAAAATCAACTTTTCAACTGAGGCCCGGAGGGCCGAGTGTCATATACCATTCGATTCAGTTCGTGGAGATCGGCAAATGTCGGTGTGTATGTATGTGTGTGTCATTTAAACTCGCACCATTTTCTCAGAGATGGCTGAACCGATTTTCTCAAACTTAGTTTCATCTGAAAGGTATAACGCTCCTATAAGCTGCTATTGAATTTTTAGTTGGTCCGACTTCCGGTTCCGGAGTTACGGGTTGAAGAGTGCGGTCACACAGCAAATTCCCATATAAACTGGTACCACCATGATGTCCAAATGACGTAAAACATATTAAAATGAGTTCAACATTACTCTAGTTTGCGGGTCTGGATCACTAATGATAAATCCAAGAAGCTTTGGCCACATTGGCCACCTATGACGGTTCGTGATACCTCCGGGGAACTCGCCAAGTTCCTAATCTAATATCACACCTATTACCCAGCGACTTCTCTACAATAATGCCATTGACTGCTGCTGAATTTCATTCGGTTCTGACTTTTGGTTCCGGAGTTACAGGTTGGTTAGTATACGGAAAACCGATTTATCACAATTTCAGCCAAAAAATTAGTTGATTTTTGGGTTTCGTATAGTTGATATTTGGGCGAACTAAGTTTTTGCTGAAAACAATAATCCAGCGCTGTTGGTTTGATGCTGTCAGTCTCAGTCTGGACACGAACGAAACGCTTTTTTAATCTTGTAACGTTTGTTTTAGCCCGGACACAATTGCATATGCGATTACATTACCATTTCAGCCAGACACAAACGAATGGAATTCAACTGATGTCATTGATGAATTAAACTGCTTCATCGTAAACTACAACATAAGATATTTCAAACGTTTTGTTTCTCTGACCGACGGATGAAGGTATGGAATTAAATTGTTGAAATACTCCGTATGCCAGTAATTTGCACGTGAATATAATATTGAATTATGTTTCTCATAATATTATCTTTTTATGAACTGCTCTCTTCCAAGAGACGAAATGGCCAAAGGTATTTAAGGATTGTTGGTAATTGATTGATGATTTCATTTTCGGATGAAAAGCACAATTTTTATTTCTTTTTTATTTAGTTAGCCAGCACTACAAAAAAAAATCCATACTTATTTCACATCTAGTTTGGCATCTCAAAAGATGCAAAATAATTATATTGCTTATGATTGAAATTTTACGGTATAATCAAATAAATCCGAAATAGAAAGATTTTGACAATTTTCGCAATACTTTCAACCTTCAGTAGTATACATGTAAAAAAATATCAATCAATTTCATCCCTTTATTTAAATGTTTTTAAAGATAAACTAGTTAAAATCGACAATGAAGTTAAGAATTTCTGTTATTTGTGTATTGGTACAGGTAGTTGAGTGCAGGCTAAAACAAGCTTTCCAAACTGAGACAGCAACCTACCTGCGTAACCGTTATGCCCAACGTGTATGAACCTTGTTGCTGTCGCTACCTTGATGTATTTCGGTAAGGTGTGCATCTTGGCTAGTTTGCTGTCATTTTGTACGATGTGCGTCTTGACTCGAAATCAATAATCATTTTCAATAACTACTATTTGAGAATCTCGCAAAATTAAAGGAAAAGTTAGTTACGTTTTTCATTTTTGTGTTGAAATTAACTAAATAGGAAAACAAAAATTTGTTTTGTTATTTTTTTCATCGAATGGCTTTCAGTGTAAGGTTACATTGGAATTTCCCATATAAATCGGTAAAATCGTAACACTGCAGAGGTTAAAAACTATTGAAATGGTCACCAAATTACTTCGATTCACACGTCTAGATCCCTGATTGCCAATCAAACATTCTTTGGATATATTGTCTACTATCGACGATTCCGGAAGTCCCGGATTCCGTGAATTATTAGATATAGTGTTCCCTCTCATTGTGTAGCTCAAGTTATGTGAAACCCATTATCCAATGTGCTTTTGTTAAAAAAATATTATGTTTTGTGAAAGTTGTGAGCCATATTGTGTTTTCGAGCATACCAAGTATTTTTTTTTTAATTTTAAACACATTTGTATTATTTAGGTTGATTTTCAATCTATTTCCCAATTGATTTTATTTTTCGATAGCGCGTAAAAATAACTTTCAGTATCCGTATAGATATTAAATCTATCCATGAATTAAAGTTATTTTTTAATAGTTTTTTTTGTAAAATATGCGGTTGGAGTAAATTGGCGGTGACGCACGCGGGGTAAGTTGGCGCTACTATTTATAGTGCAAATATAGTCATCAAATATTTTTATTTTTGGAATTCACTCCAAAGTAAAACTTTGTGTATCTCGTCAATGCAGGGGATATTTACTTCGGCCGATCGCCTGAAGAATTTCGAAAATATGCTTTTGAATATGAAATACGCATCAAAGTAAAATGCCGGGGTATTGAGACTGAAATATATTGTCGGTTAATATACAATTTTATTGAAAAGACATTCGGCACGAACCTTTGGCATAATTGAATCTCCATTTTCTGGCGTATTCATACATACCGCCAACGTACCCCGGGGTAAATTGGCGGGTTTTCCGCGTCACACATTTTTGTTCATAAAAACAAAGACAATGCAACAAACACTTTGATAAAATTCAGGGATGTTGGCAACAGCCACATGTTCTATTTTTCATCTACATCATTATCTACATCAAGCGGTAAAAAATGGAAACTAAAAACACCGCAAACTAGCCCCGGTCTCCCCTATACTTTTTTGTTTAAAGTGAGTCTGCGTTCGTGGTAGTCGTGGGATACGTGCTAGGTGAAATAAGAACGTAGTAGACATTTCCACAATTCTATTGAAAAAAACAGCTAATGAATCATAGTTTGGATAAATGAGAAATTGCACCACTAGGTGGATTAAAACAGGTTTTTGTAAGTATGAACACCGAAACATTCATTATCACTTTATCTACTACAAGTTTTACCCACAGTGTCGGTTTTACCCACAAAAAAAAAAAACACCGACACCTTATGCGCAATAATTTTTCTAAAATTCCACAAAGCTCCTACAATTGTATATTCTGGGCATAATCCTTGTTTAGGTGGTTCTTAACAAAATATAATTTTTTCCGCGTTTCAAAAAATTGAATTCATTAAAAATTATTGGTTGCCAAAAAATGGAGAAAAATGACATTTTAAAAACGCTGCGGGTAAGACCGACACCCCAAAGGGGCAAGAGCGACCCCCTTTTGAACTTTCTTTTTGTCCAATTTTTTCCATTAAAAATGTATTGTGTATGTGTGATAAAGTACAATTATGTGTATATGAGTATGTGTGATGCAAACGCATGCTTTCTGTAGTTTCATCGCGTAGTAAGAGGAAGAACATTCGAATGCGTGGTGTTATGAATAAATAATGTTTAACGCATGGTTTATATTACGGTACGGGTTTTCTCATGTAATTCTTTCGATCTTTATTGCCACTTGTATAGCCATTATAACGAAGAAGAGCTGTTCTGCAAGCAGATTATATACGCTGTTACTAGGACTCATTCACTTAAAAGTGACGCACGCTTCGTAGTAAGCTATCCGATTCGTGTTGTGATTTCGGAACACTGTTGATCAATAATCCGGCGGTCAATGAAAATTTTTCATCAATATCATTTCAAAATCTCATATTAGATTATACTTTTCCTTTTTTTTTTGTAATATAACTATGAATTACGTTCAATTTAATTCTAATTTTTTTGGTCGGCTTGAGATAATACTGATAAATAAATGCAAAAAAACATAGTTTCCGTGTATTTCAATTATTACCATGACATAATTATAGTATAATTGAACACAACAAATATACCCAGTCGTTTGTATCGAATCAAAAACGAACCCAATCATCTAAACACCGTGTCGGTCTTACCCCACCCAAAAACTGTCGGTCTCACCCCAACAGCGCACATTTTTGTTAAATGCTCAATTAATAGTATTGAAATACTCAAACTTATCTTCAATACACACAAATAACGATATGGAGAGTAGAATAGAATGTGTGACACAAAAACTGGTTATTTTCAAAGCTTTTGTGTTATTAAAACTTTACAATGTATCAACTAAAAATAACATCCAAAAGCGCTTCTACTTTGCTTTCGCTTGTTTTGTTTATTTCGTTGACGTTTAATGAATCCATATGGCATCGATGTGTATCGAAATGCCTAAAATAATCGTACTAATAATATCATGTCATTATTGTATGATTAAAATTTGATATCTGGGAAAAGTCGTGGGGTGTCGGGCTTACCCAGGGTGTCAGACTTACCCCCAGTTCCCCTAACGGTCTATTAAAAACTAATTGGGATATCACCACTAGCTGCGGTACGGTCGCCATTTCGTTTGGTGCATAGATTTCACTGATTTCAGAGTTGATCATATAGATATTTCAAAATGGCCGTATCACTAATTTGAATATGTTAGTATGGTAGCATTAGTGTATTAATAACTATTTACTCAAATGATTACACATGTATTATAAACTTATTTGTTCAAGCATGGATGTCTGTTCTCTATTTTGGTAACTTGAAGCAAACGTTTATGCTAAATGACTAAAGTTGAGTTTTATCTTTTAGTTTAGTTTTTTTTCATATTCAAACTTTACGATAAACCATTTAATAGAGATACAAAGAGTTAAAAATATTACAAGATAATTTTTAAACATAAAAATGTAGTATTACGATAAATGTAACTTAAACTGCTCTGTTTCGGCAAACCAAAATGCATGTTCTTGTACCTTCCTCTTCCAATGCTCCGTGAGGTCATGATATGAATCTCCTGTTCCACCAAGCTCGGGAGGCAAATTAACAACCTTCGATACATGAGTGCCTCGTCTGGAAATTTTAACACGTGATTTCATTTTCGCACTCATGAAACTTCTACAATATATGCTATTAATTCTGGGGCAAAGCAATATAAGCACATTTTACCTGAACACATTTAGTACTACATTGACGTGAATAGGAGCATTCACAAACTCCAAAAGCTGCGGTCGACATGGATAATTTTCCCAGCTTTCAACAGTCCTACAGCGAGATTAGATCATTGAAATATAATCCCAATAAACACATATTAATACGCTAATTACCTTTTTATTAGAGAAGGCGGTAGTTGTAGGGCATGACTCAATGTTACATGTTTCATATCAAAAATTGCCACGATACCGTAGATGGAGATAGTTTCATCCAAATATAACAGCAGATCTAGGATCATTTTATCAACTTTAAACACGTTATCTTGGCTGTGGCGCTTCGGATTGTGCGCTGCGGTTCTTATAATCACTACCTGCCGGTTATGGGCATCTTTTTGCCGCAACGGTAGAAAAACACCAATGTCGAGTAATTCCTGAAGCTCGGGTAGAAATGGATCACGATTCTGAAACCATTCTGTGCGATCCGCGCGAATTTTAAAATACCTGAAAGTGTGAATATACTACAGTGTACTTGAAATAAATGTGCGTTTTAAAGAATTATTCAGTACAAAGTATTAGGTTTCTGCGCATTGAAATTGAAACGCACTCTAAATGCTAAGCGCAAAACGGAGTTTATTCCGTTATTCATTAGGAACAGTACGTACGGTAAGCTTATTTATAACAAGGCGTCGAGAAACAATCGAGAAAAATTTATAATCGCTAGATTTTGTGAGTAAAACACCAAATCTAGCGATTATAAATTTTTTGTCCGGACTTTGTGCTGCCACCTCCAATATTTACACGCAGGGAAATTTAACATTTTTAAACCAAAAATATGTGTTATTGAATCCAAGCATTTACTGCTTATCACATTAACCAACAAAATTATTGGCTTGAAAATATTTTTTATTAGAATAACAACAAATGTCATACGTCTCCCAACCTTTGGACAGAACGGATCGTTATACTTCACAGTGGTGTTCGGTGTGTAAGTTTCAATGAGTGAAGGTCATCCTTTGTTCGTTCGTTAGCTGCCGTTCTGCTGGTGCCGGTAGTAAATCCAGTACATTGTTTTCGCTGGTGCGGAACAATCGAGGTTGTTTGCAGATAAGTTTTGTTTGATTTTTTTCCTCGTTTGCTTTCTTTCCTTTTCCCTTCTTTTACCCTACCTTGTAATCAAATCATAAGACACATCCCCGTTTATATAACGCTCTGCCCTCGTGCTTAAATGGCCGAGGGCGAAATACCATCTGATGTTATCATGGAAGTCCCTGATCCCCCTAACACTGCTCCCCGTATAAAGCAGTACCCACCGGGCCTGAAATGCGGAGAACTGTTGGAGCACGGGGTTGGCTGCTTTAAGGACCCCTCACTTCAACAGATTAAGATCTTGGAATGCAAACAATTGTATACCGCCAACACCGCGGGTCATGAACTGCAGCAATTGCAAGCAGTTGGGCCACACAGCCACATATTGTGAAAATAAGAAACGATGCGGCAAATGCGAAGGAGAGCATGAGGATGACTCTTGCGGCAAAGAAACTGAAAAGTGTATTTGCTGCGGGGGCTCTTCGTATGCTCTTAAATCATGCCCTGCGTACAAGCAGCGTGGGGATAAAATTAAGCGCTCCCTTAAGGAACGCTCGAGGCGCTCCTATGCAGAAATGCTATGCTGATTTGGCTAACGTTGAGCAAGAATCTGACGACCCACGAGAGGGAACATCTTTGGTTAACCCAAGGAAATTCAGGAAGAGGAGAAATCTAGCCTCCCCTAGATTGCCTCGTAAGGGTGCTAAGGTGTCGTCCCCTCAGAGTGCGCCAACTACAATCAATAAATCCAACGGAAGTGATGCACTAAAGCCGAAGCAATTTGCTCCAGGACTTGGAAATATTAATTCTAACAAGGAGTATCCACCACTTCCAGGGACACCAAAAACCCGAAGTGTCCCCTTTTTTCTAACAGACACTCAGTCCAGTAACGGACCAATGAAATTTTCTGACATAGTGGTCTTAATTTTCACAATTTTCAATGTTACTGATCCTCTTAAAAGCATTCTGATACATTTTCTCCCTATAGTACAAACATTTTTGAAGCAGTTGACTGCTAAATGGCCCCTCCTTGCAGCGATCGTATCCTTCGATGGCTAAGTCATCAAACGAGGTCACTGATTCGATCACTGTCTTACAGTGAAATTGCAGAAGTATCCTCCCGAAAATCGATTCCTTCAAATTTTTACTAAACAGTTGAAAATGTGATGTTTTCGCATTATGTGAAACTTGGTTAACTTCCGTTGGTTAACTATAAATATCAACTTCCACGACTTCACATGTAATATTGATTGGAAGAGTTACGCGACCGCGATATCCGTTTAAATCGAATCCACTCAAGAGCTTCCTCCGGAGGAAGAGTACAGGTTTTTGGCTGGCTTGATTCTCGACAGTGCGAATCAAGCTCAGACTAAACCAGTACCCAGCGTGAATACCCATGGACGGTCTCCCACTCTGTGGTGGGATAAAGAGTGCTCAGAGCTGTACGCGGAGAAGTCCACTGCATATAAGGCCTTCCGAGAAGACGGGTTACCCGGTAGCTATCAGCAGTACGCGTCGCTAGAAAGGCGAATGAAGAGTTTAATGAAAGCCAAAAAACGCAGTTATTGGCGCCGGTTCGTCGAAGGGTTAACGAGAGAAACAGCGATGAGCACTCTTTGGGGTACGGCTCGACGTATGCGTAACCGAAACAGTACCAACGAGAACGTGGAATATTCAAACCGCTGGATATTCGCTTTCGCCAAGAAGATCTGTCCGGACTCTGTCCCGGTACAGAAAATGTACCGCACCGCGTCTCCTCACAATACCGCGAACGAAACACCGTTTTCGATTGTGGAGTTCTCACTTGCTCTCTTATCATGCAACGATAGTGCCCCAGGGTTAGACAGAAGCAAATTCAACTTTCTGAAGAATCTGCCTGACACTGCAAAAAGGCGCTCGTTAAACTTATTTAACAAGTTTCTTGAGGGTAACATTGTCCCTCATGACTGGAGGCAAGTGAAGGTCATCGCCATTCAAAAACCAGGAAAACCAGCCTCCGACCACAACTCGTATCGACCGATTGTAGTGCTGTCCTGTATTAGGAAGTTGTTCAAGAAAATGATCTTGTTTCGCCTCGACAATTGGGTTAAAGCAAATGGCTTACTGTCAAATACACAAGTTGGCTTCCGCAAAGGCAAAGGGACGAACGATTGCCTTGCGTTGGTTTCTACAGAAATCCAAATGGCCTATGCTAACAAAGAGCAGATGACATCAGTCTTCTAGGATATAAAGGGGGCTTTTGATTCAGTTTCTATAAATATTCTGTCAGAGAAGCTGCACCAACATGGTCTTTCACCAATTTTAAATAACTTTTTGCTAAACCTGTTGTCTGAGAAGCACATTGCGATTTAGCTACATGGGTCTTCCCCAGGGCTCATGTCTTAGTCCCCTACTCTACAATTTTTACGTGAATGACATTGACGGTTGTCTTGCCAATCCATGCGCGCTAAGGCAACTTGCAGACGACGGGTGTGGTCTCTGTTACAGGGCCCAAAGCTGCCGACTTGCAAGGACCATTACAAGATACCTTGGACAATTTGTCTGCTTGGGCTCTTCAGCTGGATATCGAGTTCTCCACGGAGAAAACTGAGTTGGTTGTTGTTTCTAGTAAGTGCGAGCCGACGCAACTCCAGCTTCTATTAATGAGTGAAACGATCAATCAGGCCTTCATTTAAATATCTCGGGGTCTGGGTCGACTCTAAAGGTACCTGGGGATGTCACATTAGGTATCTGAAACAGAAATGCCAACAAAGGATCAATTTTCTCCGGACAATAACTGGAACAAGGTGGTGTGCACACCCAGGAGACCTGATCAGGTTATACCAAACAACGATATTGTCGATGATGGAGTACGGGTGTTTCTGTTTCCGCTCCGCTGCGAACATACACTTCATCAAACTGGAGAGAATCCAGTATCGTTGCTTTCGCATTGCCTTGGGTTGCATGCACTCGACCCATACAATGAGTCTCGAAGTGCTGGCGGGCGTTCTTTCGCTAAAAAATCGGATTTGGGAACTCTCATATCGATTGCTCATCCGATGCGACATTCTGAACCCGTCGGTGATGCAAAATTTCGAGAGGCTCGTCGAGCTTAATTCTCAAACCCGATTTATGGCCTTGTACTTCGACTACATGGCACAGAGCATTAATCCTTCTTCATATACTCCCAACCGTGTTCGTTTCCTAGATACTTCTGATTCTACTGTATTCTTCGACACATCCATGAAGGAAGATATTCGTGGAATCCCGGACCATATACGTCCGCAAGTGATCCTTAATATATTTTATAATAAATTCCGAGAAGTCGACTATGACAAAATGTTTTACACTGACGGATCAAATCGCGATGGGTCCACTGGCTTCAGTATCTTCAACAATACTATCACCGCTTCATTCAAGCTCAATGATCCCGCTTCAGTTTACGTTGCAGAGTTAGCTGCAATTCAGTACACCCTCTGCCTACTCCCTACTCGACACTCTGCCCACAGATCACTACTTTATCATTTCGGACAGCCTCAGCTTTATCGAGGCTCTTCGTGCGTGGAGCAATGGAGAACTTGGACGATGGCTACATTCGATTATCTCAAAGGTATCAACGAAGCCTTGGTTCAGGGGGATGGATGTGGGTCGGGATTTTATTCGTGTAATGTCCCGACTTATGTCCAATCACTACACCTTGGATGCGCATTTGCGGCGTGTTGGGCTTGCGGAAAGTAGTCTGTGCGCTTGTGACGAGGGCTATCACGACATCGAGAACGTTGTCTGGGTATGCGCCGGGTATTTGGACGCCAGGTCTCAGTTAAAGGATTCCCTTCGGGCCCGAGGTAGACCACCCAATGTACCAATCCGAGATATGCTGGCAACTCGTGATTTCCCCTATATGTCCCTTATTTATACTTTCATAAAAACGATAAATATCCCAATTTAGCCCCTCTATTTTATTTCTCGTTTTTAGAAGTTTCCTCCTGCCCTGTGGAACCGATCAGCTCCAGAGTGCCACTATGTTACCGCCTTCGCCCTTACCACTACGCCTGCATAGAAGGAAACTGAAACAAGAGCGACTCAAGGTCCGATGACTTTTGAAGGATTCCCCGCGGGTCCGAAGAATACCATCCGCCCATCCGGTACTCGACGACTTACTAGACTGAGGCGCAAATTTGTTTCGCTGATTTCCCGTTTGAGCGAAAGTTGCAAGTTTTGCTCTTCTTTCCCTGTCACCATACGCCTTCTCTCTCCTGTCCTTGATACAACTACTGCCACACTGATGTGGAAATAAGCCACCCTCTGAATATCTTCACCAAGCAGAAGTCTTCGTTAAAAAAAATCAAATTTGTATTCTGTACTCCTAGTTTTAAGGTAGCTGTAATTTTCACTCTTTATTGAAACTCTTGTCCTCCATCTTGTAATTAGACTTGTATCCCTAGTTTTAAGATATCTGTGAAATTTTTCATAAATATTGGTTCCCCCTTTTGTGTACTAAACTATATTGTTAGTTTTAAGATAACTGTAAAATATTTCGTAAAATACTATTACTCCCCCTCTTGTATATCAAACTGAATCCCTTGTTTTAAAAAATATTTCAATATTGTAACCTCCTAGCTTTAAGATATCCAAAATGTAAAAACAAAATAATTTGGCACCGCCAAGCTAACGCATTTGTGCCTATCTAATAAAACGAAATGAATAAAAAAAACAACAAATGTTTGCGCTCAATAAAAATATTTTTAAATTCAATAATTCTGTTTTAATTTCAATAAAAAAATTATAAAAAAGAGAACGATATTTTTTTCATTGAAACAATAAATAAAGATTATTGAATTCAATAAATAAATGTATTGTTTCACGACCAATAATGTTATTTATTGAATTTAACCCATATTTTTATTGAACCTACAAATCTTTTTTCTGTGTGTTACAGTTTTTGGGCTACTTACTTGCAAGTTGTACGACTGGCAGATCAATGCCAAATACTTGACCATGCACTATAGCGGCAAAATTAAACTTAGTCATACGACACCTATGTTGAACTGGTAAAATGATGCGGTTTGTTTTTTTTCACTCGCAAGTGAGTCGCGGTTTCCAAAATAACCTTCATTTTATTCTCGAAAAAACCCTATTGTCGCACTTATAATAAAATCTCACATTGCGAGCGTCTGAAAGGCGCATCAAAGATAGCCGCAGTGGCTCCGCAAGCCGATTTCAGTGCACTGAAAACGGATTTATCAAAATTTTAACTAAAAATTCTCTTAATTTTTTGAGAACTGATTTTTTGTTAAAAACGCTATGCTGTCATTATTAGTTTAGCTCATCTTGAAAATAATAAAAAATGTTGGAATTTGGGTTTTTACGTTTAAACAGACGAATCTGTCAGTTTTAGCTTGGACACTCACTCTAAGAAACCTGCTTGGTTAAGGTTTAAGAATATTATTATTAAGGAAAATATGGAGCAATGCGCGTCCTCTACGGAAATATGATCATAGATTAGCCACAGACTAACAGACATAACACTATGAGGGAATTCCCTCAAAAAACATCGATCTGACAATTTTCCCAGAACACTAGCTCCACCTTTTATTCACAGTCCCAATCACTCATTTACTGGTGGGTTACCCCTCAGGTTTTGGAACAATTTTTCACTAGTGGTCTATCCCCCATATGCTTGTTCATATGTCAGTGGCGCCATAATTTCAAATGTGGCCACAGTCCCAACTACAAATATATTTAAAATGACCGTTAAAGCGGGCGAAGCTTTATTTTTGAGTGTTATGTCTGTTAGTCTGGGGATTAGCTATAGAACATTAATCGGGAGAATTTAATTATTGATATCATTTCACCAACATTTTCCCCTGTAGTCGCAATCAACGCTTCGCAAAATGCAAAAACATGTAAAATATGCAATGTTTCAAAGTCATTCAAATGACGCTTTAAAAAATTGCAAAACGCACATGTGCGGTGGTAAACTTTACCACAACAAGGAGGCAGAAGCTCGTTGGACAAACACGTAATTTTGTTTTCTGTCGGGATTTCACAAAAGTTTAGCTTTAAATTGCCTTAGGTTATGCAATTATTAGGTTTTCAGGACAGTTTTTTAGTTTTAGTTTAGAAAAATGGGTAGCATATGTCAGAGACATTACCGAAATGAAGTATCATACCCGAATAGAAATGTACAGTAACAAAACCATGATTACCACTGTGACAGTACAGTAATCTACAGTAAGTTCTAGTGTTATGATACAATACAAAAACAGTAAACTTTAACGTTTCTACAGCAAATTTCAATGTAAACTCGGCTTTTACAGTAAAAAGGGGGTGGTTATGTATCTTAACATTGAAAAAATCGAATGAATACATTTTTTTCTCGAAAACAGCAAAATTTATTGTGAATTTACTGTATTAGTTTTTTTGCTGAACAGTAAAATTAATTGTTACATGAAATTTTATTGTTAATCTACTGCAAGAACTCTGCGTCGAACAATGTTGAAACAGTAATACCTGTAATATTTAATGTTTTATGATTGTTTGTAGGGTAAATGCTATTGTAAAATTCTATCCGGGTACGCTTTAAGCTGCTAAACCGAATGCTACAATTTTTACTAATTTCTGAAAGGTTTTACAAAAATAAGTTATTTCGGTATTTCTAATGGAAATAGCGAAATAACGGTACAAATCCGATTCTCTGTTGTTGCCAAATGAATTGTGTCACTCTCATTAGATACTCTTTCCAGGCTTACCATATGAGGATAAATATGTTCGAATATTTTAAATTTCGATGTACGTATACCGATATTTCAGTGTTTCCATTAAAAATAACGGAATAACTGGTTTTAACACAACCTATCAGAAGATAGTCAAAATTGTTGCATTCGTTTTAACAATTGTATTCTACTTCACTCCGGTTATGTCTCTGGCATTACCCACCATTTTTTTTTTAAATCAATTGAAATTTCTATAATAAATATTCAATGTGGTAGGTTTTGTTTGTAATTGCAGTTTTCAATCGTATTGGAATGCTGACCACTAGTTGTTGTGTGTATTTAACTTAAATTTTATCCCATTCTTCTTAATAGTAGTTTCTAAGATCATTCTCATTATAATCCGGATAGTTTCGCACTTTTTATCCAAATACTCCCATTTATTTTTATAATCAGTTAATAAACGGGGTGGGCAGTGGAGAATCCATAACATTTAAACAATTATAAATTTACTCTAAACGTTTTATGCACGTCTTATGCTTTAGGTTCTTCTCCTGATCGAATTTCCAATATCCACCATTTCTTAGTTAAAAAGTACCATTGTACGGAAACCTTGCTTTAAAACTTATTTTAAGATATTCATATTAAAATACACATTGTGATCCATCATTCCATCAATGAAGACCAAATTTCTAGTGGACATATAATATCCCATACAATAACTCCCCTATCCCTGCGCTTAGCTGCTTTTATAAGGCTTGTATGTCCAGGTCTGATATTCTCCACTCGTAATAACAGCCATTTGAGTCAAAGATGTTGAAATTGGACTCGTAGACAAAGTTTACAATCTTTCCAATACTCCGATAAAATATTTCAATGTTGTTTAGTAAATTAAAAATCAATTCTTTGTTCTTCTCATTGATGAACACGTCAGAACACAGGCATTGTAACTGTCCGTTCTCCATACCTTACGAACCGTATTTTTCTAATTAAAAATCGTTTACCCCTCATCATATTTTTTTTTACAGTTCAAGTTTTTCGAAATATCTGCTCTAGGTTTCGCCACATCAAAGTTTTTAACGACAAGTTAAATAGTTAGACGCAACCTTTGAACAATGTCAAAAAATTTCATGAAGTGATTTAACTTTATTTTGGTGACTAATAGTTAGTTTCTGTCCCATAATGGCAATTAGTTGACGTTTTTTTAACCATTACGTTAATTTGAGGGGATTTCTTAAACTAGTGTAGAGGAAACTGTGCCAATAAACACTTTTCTGTTGTCATAAAATCTATTTTTCTAAGTAAAACAAAAAATAAAGAAATAACAAATATTAAATTGAGCCATTTTCACGCAAAGTAACGATTTTTTAATGTGTAATGTGCGGAAACTATCACACTTTAGATTGTTGCGAATCTTTTCTTAAATCCACATTGCGACTTTTGAGCCATGCGCCAGGGGGCCGTGTGTTGAGTTACGCGCCCATCTAGTTTGCAATTGATAATAAACGCTCAAAAACGTCGAAAAATATGTATTACCAAAGGTTTAATGTGTGCTAATTTTTTACTGTAACTGAATTTGTTAATAAAACTGACTGAAAACTATGCTTCTAAGGGCATGTTCAGGAGCGTTTTATTTTATATAGGAGTTTCAACGTAGAACTGGAACTGAAACATTCACATTCCCAGCAGAGCGTTTTGTTTTATAATTTCGAACAGTTTTGTTTCAAAATTTAAAACGGTTATACGACGCCGTTCTATTTGTTGATGATTTTAAAACACGTTTAGAACTGTGTTTTTAATACATGCAAAGTTTTCAGCACAGACACTTAGACCCGATGGACTGGGGAAAAATAAATTTGAATGCAGTTACGCTGCATAACATAAATAAATTTTAAACTGAATAGAACACCCGCTAAAACTACCGCTGGGGGCAACAAGTTCTAGTTTTAAAATTTTCTGTTTCATCTTATAGAACTGTCAAAATTATGAATCTAAAACTGAAACACTCCTGAACATGCTCTAAAGTTTCAGGTTTTTGTATGTTTTATTTACAAATTGCACCACCTCTTATTAAAGTGTCATTAATACATTGCGATGAATCGTGCGCCGAATAGCGCTACGAATCTTGCTGCGACGAAAAATAATCCTTTGAAAAAGTACGGACAATACCTATATTAAATAGCGCAAACATTTATGAAACAATATTAAACATATACACTAGAGGTGTACGAATATGAAATTGTATCACTGTACCTATTTTCTTTTGTTCCATTTGTCAGACCTCACTCTTATTCCAATACTTTTGTTCAATTGTCAAAGGATGATACTTACATAAAAATTTTACGTTTAGCTTTGTCGACATCATACTTTGTTGTTCGTAGAAAGTAAATAATATATCGTACATCGTTCTGCATATGAATATTGGGTTGTTCTTTACACAGCCACCGTTCGATCTCTGCTAATCCATGGTTCCTACTTGCGATCGTCTCTCCGAGAAGCTTCTCTGCATCATGGTAACACGACTCGGCCAAGGATGATACGTACTGCCTTTTCATCACTGCTTTTCAATACGCCACGGTTTCCAAGGCTAATTCGTATACGCACTATGCATACTGCTCGCATTCTACCTAATTTCTTTAAATCATTATAAGAGCACTACTATCAATAGTAGATTGTATATAGGTGTGGCAACGCTAATTCTCTTGCTAGATTTCTGAAATTTTATGACGAAATAAATTTAGGTTTCCATATATTTTCATCGATCTTTTCAGTTCGTAATACTTTCAAATATGATGTACACCCCATCTGTTAAACACATCGCATTGCACTACTATCACTTGATAAGTAAACTCGCTTAGCTGATAAGGCGGATCCTACACGTGACAAAAAATATTGTCTGCAAAAGTACTCACTTGACTGAATGAATAAATTAAGGGGGTGGCCTTCTGTACAATATGGAAAAAACTCGAGTATATTACTGCCTATGATAGCAAATCTGTCCAATTAAGATAGGAAAAACGGTCCTTGATCAAGGTACAACTAATGTAAAAATGCTGCGAAAGGCAGGGGTGACTGAAAAATCCTGTTTGGCGTGTGGATGACAAAGAATTAACCGTGATGTTTGATAGTCCACATTTGCTTAAAATGCAAAAAACATGCTCTCAAAACAGTAAGATTTCTGACAGCTCATTTACAACCATAGATGCAAGCCAAAGGAATTTGTTTTGTTTTCAAAACGAAATACCTAACGTCAATCGATTTTCGCAGTGCAAAATATTTTGTTTTCATCACGAAATAATTCAGCGTCTTTATTATCAACAGGAATAGAAAGGTCAATAACGCATTTTTCAACAAAAACATTGCCTAGGCTTATAGAGCTCTTATGGACATATTCAGCAACCCTTCCCACACAAAAAATCATCACGTTCAAATTACGTGATTAATCATATAGACTTAGATTTAAGGTCAACCTTTATGTTTCATGTGTCTACAGTAAATATTAAGTGAATATCTTCTGAAATCAATGGTGTCGACACGTATGATTAAAGTGACTCTTGCAAACGTCAAACAATCTATGTGAGTTTCAAGTGTGAAAAAATCAAATCTCAATATGACGGAAACTATAATGCCAGGGACATAAGTATTTCCAAATTTCTGGATAACTAAACATTAGCAAATATTTAACATTATTTAAACGATATACAGGGACATTATAAGGATTCAAGATTCCTATTTTTTTAATCTGAAGTCAACAATATCTGAGTCTGAACCTTTGAGGATTTATGATATGACTGCTATGGATACCGCGGAAGAGGTAATAAAAGTGGAACAAGTCGATCTTCTATGGTCGATTTTCGGGATAGCCTGCACTCCGAAAATGTAGCCAAATTTAGGAAGAAAACACCGAAATTAAAACACTGGCTTCAATTCAAAGTCATTATTGATTTGTATGTTTATAGTTAAGTACTATGCGTCCCAGATTACACGTGACAGTCCCATATTCAGTTGAGTCATCTCGCATGGCCGAACGTCCCAGAAAGTTCCCCGCTTATTCAAATTCTCACCAGGTTTGTTTAAACGCATCCCGTTTTTGTCTGGTCACCTTAGTTAATAGAAATCCCTCTAAGAACGGTTGGTTTCAAAATTGTCCAATGAAGGGCCAATTTAGACAACGTCCAAATAACCGTTCAACAAACGTCCATCGTTGGACCCGTGTTGAACGATTTTGAAACAATTTTTTGGACGTCTCAGTGGGATGTATGTGTTGATATATGGAAAAAAAACCCTGTTTTAATCCACGTAGTGGTGCAATTGTGCCTTTCTCAATCATGAACACGAGAATTTTTGCGTTGTTTATATTCATTAAAAGCTTTCAAATGTATACATTACATTTTTATTATATATGATATGACAACTATATACAAGAAAAGAAATCATTATTCGAGTTCAAAAAATTTTTAAAAGAAAAACAGCCACGGTAATAGTAAACTGAAAAACCTGTTTTAATCCACCTAGAGGTGCAATTGTGCCTTTCTCATTTCTCCAAACTATGATTTAATAGCTGGTTCGTACAATATAACATTATGGAAATGTCGTTCATTCTTATTACAATTGGTAAGTATATATAAGAGCACCTTTTTGCATTCATCGCGGTATCGGTTTGAATCGGAGTTTTCTATGTGATCGCCCTCTACAACCCGTAACTCCGGAGCCGGAAGTCGGATGGAGATGGAATTTAATATCAGTTTCCGGGGACGCAACACCTTTCATTTGAGACTAAGTTGATCAAATCGGTCTAGCCATTTTCGAGAAACCAATATAACCGTTATTCTGAATTTGGATACTTCAGGATCCGTCGATGGTGGCCAGTGTGGCCAAAGAGACTTGGAATGACTGTTGGGGACCTAGATCTACAAATTCAACAATTGTGTTTACATTTTGGAAAAAATTTCACCTTTTTACATTCATCGCAGAATTCGTTAGAATCGGGATTTGCTGCGTGATCGTACGTATCACCCTGTAATTCAGGAACCAGAACTCGCATCCACACAAAATTCAACAGCAGCTGATGGACCTTTCATTTAAAATTAAGTTTGTCAAAATCGGTTCAGAAAATTCAGAGAAACCGATGTGGACAAATCAACAAATTTTGTTTTGTAACCATACTCTTCAACTCGTAATCCGGAACAAGATGTCGGTTGAAAATGAAATTCAATAGCAACCTATGGGAATATTATACCTTTCATTTGAATCTTAGTTTGTAAAAATCGGTTCAGCCATCTCCGAGAAACCGATGTGGACATTCTGTTACCAAATCCGCACATACACACACATACATACATACATACATACATACATACATACACACATACATACACACAGATATTTTGCGATCTCGGCGAACTGAGTCGAATGTTATATGAGACTCGGCCCTCCAGGCCTCGGTTAGAAAGTCCGTTTTTGGAGCAATTGCATAACCTTTCTATATAAGAAAGGCAAAAGAATAATATTTAATTAGCTTAATAAGCATGAGTTCAATGTTATCTTCATGTGATTATAATTTGGAAAGGTTGGTAGAATAGGTTTGAACGTGTAGGGAATGGGGGGTTAGTAGAGTGGGAGTGGAGGATGCGTCAGAAATCCTTCATCTTATTTCGGTACACGGGGTGGATGAAGGAAATGCGGGCGTGAGGGTGGTCCAAGGGGAGGGGAGTGATGAAGGAGGGAGGTGTAAGGGCAAGGCGGGGGGGGGGGGCGGCGACGCAATACTCAACTGCATATTTTGCCTTCCATTTGAGACTTGGTTTGAGAAAATCGGTTCAATCATCACCGATGAACCGATGTGACTTTAATTGTGGAATATGCCCGGAATTCCGGAATTCAGGACTTCCGGAATCGTCGATAGTGGACAATATATTCAAAGAATGTTTGATTGGCAATCAGTGATCTAGATCTGCGATTAGAAGTAATTTGGTGACCATTTCAATAGTTTTTGCCTCTGAGGTATTACGATTGTACCGATTTATATGGGAAATTCCAGTGTATCCTTATTAACACCCCTGTAACTCCGGAAGCAAGAGTCAGAACCAAATGAAATTCAGCAGCAGTCAATGGCATTACTGTATCTTTCATTTGAAATCAAGTTTGTAAAAATCGGTAGAGAATTCGTTGTGGAATGGGTGTGATATTAGCTTTGGAACTTGGCGGGTTCCCCGAGGGCGTCATGAACCGTCATAGGTGGCCAATGTGGTCAAAGCTGCTTTGATTGATCATTAGTGATCCAGACCCGCAAACTAGAGTAATGTTACATCAATTTTAATATGTTTTACATCATTTTAACATCATGGTGGTACCAGTTTATATGGGAATTTGCTGTGTGACCGCACTCTTGAACCCATAACTCCGGAGCCAGAAGTTGAATCAACTAAAAATTCAATAGCAGCTTATGGGAGCGTTATATCTTTCAGATGAAACTAAGTTTGCGAAAATCGGCTCAGCCATCTCTGAGAAAATTGTGTGAGTTTAAATGACACACACACATACATACACACACAGACATTTGCCGATCTCGACGAACTGAATCGAATGGTGTATGACACTCGGCCCTCCAGGCCTCGGTTAAATTTTTTCAGTGATTGCATAGCCTTTCTTTATATGAGAAAGGCAAAAAGGTGCGAAATCGGCAGTCCCTAAAAGTCGATTTTTATAAAAAAAAATTTTTTAGAGATAACATAAAATCTCGACGTTTCATGCATTTTAAAGATGTTTGGCATCAAAAATACGAATTCGATTTCTGAAATTTCATGAGGTCCCCCCTTTGAAAAAAAAATTGAGTTCCGTCTTATATGGGAATTTCATATGTGACCGGACGATTTAGTCTATATTTCCGGACCCATATAAGCGATCCGTACGAAATTTTATAGGCATCTATGGGGATATTATAGCTATCATTTGGGACTAAGTTTGTGAAAATCGGCCCAAGCATTTTCGGGAAACTGATGTGAGTTCGTAAATTTTGAAAGATGGCCGCTTTTCCCGGGCACTTCCGGAACCGTCTATGGGGGTCAATGTAGTCAACGTAAGTTTGGTTGGCCGTCGGTGACCTAGAACAGCAAATTTAAGTTGTTTGAGAGACATTTTAGCGAAATTTTTACCTTTTTTGCTTTCATCGGAGTATCGGTTTGAATCACAATTGGCTATGTGATCGCACGCCACAACCTGTAACTCCGGAACCGGATATCGGATCGGGATGAAATTAAATAGCCATTTACGGGGACGCAATACCTTTCATTTGAGGCCAAGTTTAGTCGAATCGGTCTAGCCATCTCCGAGAAACCGATGTGACTGTTATTCTGAATTTGGATACTTCCGCCGGGGCTTCCGAAACCGATGATGGTGGCCAATGTGGCCAAATAGACTTTGAATGGATGTTAGTGACCTAATACTACAAATCGAAGCAGTTGTGGTCATATTTTGGAAAAATTTTCATCTTTATACATTCATTGCAGAATTTATTAAAATCGACATTTTCTGCGTGTTCGTACTCATCACCCTGTAATTCCGGAAACAGAAGTCGGATCCATTAGAAATTCAATAGCAGCCTATGGGAACGTTGCACCTTTCATTTGAGACTAAGTTTGTCAAAATCGGTTCAGCCATCTCTGAGAAAAATGAGTGACATTGTTGGTCACATACACATACACACATACACACATACATACATACATACACACATACATACACACACAGACATTTGCCGAACTCGACGAACGGAATCGAATGGTATATGTCACTCGGCCCTCCGGGCCTCCGTTAAAAAGTCGGTTTTCAGAGCAATTGCAATACCTTTCTATTGAGAAAGGCAAAAAGGTACGAAATCGGCAAAGTCCGAAAAAGCCGATCTTCATAAAAAAATATTTTTCGAGTTAGCATAAAATCTCGACGTTTCATGCATTTTAAAGATGTTTGGCATCAAAAATAAGAATTGTTTGACAGCTGCACTCTAACTACACTGAGAAACAAAAATATGCATAGTTAGCATACTTTCTATTCCCGTCTCTTTTCTTCTGCTGTAATTTTTATGCATTTTCATGCATAAACTTCTAGTAAGCATTCAATGAGTGGATAGACCGAATATGTCTAATGCATAAAATTTACAGCAGAAGAAACGAGAGGCAGATAGAAAAGTATGCTATCGATGCATAAATAAAATTCTGCGTGTACATTGTATTGATCACTGCGCCATCTACAAACGTTTGCCAAACATGTTTCAGACGTCTGATTTATTCGGAATTTCAGTAGCGGGTGTTTACACACGATTCAAATCGAGCCTAAACGTCTGTTATCTGTAGTTCGAGTGCAACGGGCGCTCATCTGTTACAATCGAACTCACGTAACTCACACGTAAACAAACCACCGATAATTAGGTTCTTTACTGACACAGTTAACCTCACTTTTCTTGACAGTTCGCTTGTACTGTTTACATGGACAAAGAAAAATTTTGTCGACGACTAGATTCGCTTGAAGCAATTCGCAAAGAATTTTTCTAAGTCCATGTAAACAGTACAAACGAACAGTCAAAAATGAACACTTGAGTTCATTTTTGACAGTGAACTGTCAATAAAAGTGAGGTTAACTGTGTCCGTAAATAACCTAATTGTCAAACGAAGTTCATCCGGCTCATTTTGTGGGGTTATGTCTGTTGGTGTAAAACCTAAGGACATGTTCAGGAGTGTTTCAGTTCTAGATTCAACATTTTGACAGTTCTATAATATAAAACTGGAACTTTTAAAACTAGAACTTGCTATCCCCAGCAGCAGTTTTAGCGGGTGTTCTATTCAGTTTAAAATTCATGTCTCGCCATGCGTTACTGCATTCAAATTTAGTTTTCCCCAGTCTAACGGATCTAAGTGTCTGTGCTGAATACTTTCCATGTATTTAAAACACAGTTCTAACCGTGTTTTAAAATCAGCAACAAATAGAACGGCATAAGGGCAGGTTCAGGAGTGTTTCATGTCTAGATTCATAATTTTGACAGTTCTATCACAGAGAACAGACGTCCATCTTCAGCATTCAATTTGTGTAAAATCTCTAACGGTTTCGAAGGTAGTTTGGATATCTAAACCAGGTGCGCTACTGTCGTCATGTTTTTTTGTGGCTGAGTGCGACAGAATTGACAGCGGTTATTCCTCTACCCAGTCAAACTAGTCCGGAACCGATTCGGACTTCCAGCATGAATTCCAGCTCAATTGCGTCAACCGATAGAGTCGGAATCGGTTGTTTTCTTTGATCTAGATTCCATGCTGAATCCATCCAGGATTTCGAACCGGTTCCGGAATGGATTTGACGGATAGTTGGGATAGGTTGGTGTGGCGGCGCTAGTGTTTTTCGTATATTAATTCAAATGTTTACACACGTTTTTTAAATATTTTTGTTCGATCATGGATGTCTGTTCTCTGTGGTTCTATAATATAAAACTGAAAATTTTAAAACTAGAACTTGCTGTCCCCAGCAGCAGTTTTCGCGGGTGTTCCATTCAGTTTAAAATTTATGTCCCGCGATGCCTTTAGCGTTGCAGCATTCTAATTTATTTTTCCCCGGTCTATCGGGTCTAAGTGTCTGTGCTGAGTACTCTCCATGTATTTAAAACACAGTTCTAAACGTGTTTTAAAAACTAAGGGCATGTTCAGTGGCGTTTTATTGTGTATTGGAATTTCAAAGTAGAACTGGAACTGAAACATTCACATCCCCAGCAGAGCGTTTTGTTTTATAATTTCGAACAGTTTTGTTTTAAAATTTAAAACTGTTATACGACGCCGTTCTATTTGTTGCTGATTTTAAAACACTTTTAGAACTGTGTTTTAAATATTTGCAAAGTTTTCAGCACAGACACTAAGACCCGATAGACTGAGGAAAAATAAATTTGAATGCAGTAACGCTGAAGGCATGGCGAGACATGAATTTTAAACTGAATAGAACATCCGCTAAAACTGTTGCTGGGGAGAACAAGTTCTAGTTTTAAAATTTTCAGTTTTATATTATAGAACAGTCAAAATTATGAATCTAGAACTGAAACACTCCTGAACATGCTCTAAAGTCTTAATGAAAGTCAGATTGCGGCAAGTTTTGGTGCGCAATACCAATTTCACCATTAACTCTTCCTATAGTTTGGTGGTGATTACCTAGTATACTGTTAAGATTATGTGAGTTGATAGTGAATCCGAAAATAAGTATTATTTGTAATTTTACATATTAGGCAATCAAGGGCGATTAAATGGCACGTTCCGTGGGTGGTTTAAGGAGGCGATTTAAGGGCGAGTAGAGCGGCCAAAAAATGACGGCGGCAAATCGCCCACATGTTGAATTTGAAATAGCCCCCTAATTGCCAGCAATTTGCTGGCAAATTGAAGGGCAATTAGCGCATCCGAGTTGGCAAATAGCCCCCCATTAACCAGCAACTTGCCCCTTTTGACTGGGTTCACATCCCCAGCAAAGCGTTTTGTTTTATAATTTCGAACAGTTTTGTTTTAAAATTTAAAACTGTTAGATCATGTTCAGGAGTGTTTCAGTTGTAGATTCATAATTTTGACAGTTCCATAAAATAAAACTGAAAATTTTAAAACTAGAACTTGCTTTCCTCAGCAGGAGTTTTAGCGGATGTTCTATTCAGTTTAAAATTCAAGCCTCGCCATGCATTCAGCGTTACTACATTCAAATTTATTTTCCCCAGTCTATCGGGTCTAAGTGCCTGTGCTGAAAGCTTTGCATGTATTTAAAACACAGTTCTAAACGTGTTTTAAAATCAGCAACAAATAGAACGGCATCGTATAACAGTTTTAAATTTTAAAACTAAACTGTTCGAAATTATAAACCAAAACGCTCTGCTGGGGATGTGAATGTTTCAATTCCAATTCTACTTTGAAACTCCTATACAAAATAAAACACTCCTGAACATGCCCTTAGAGCATGTTCAGGAGAGTTTCAGTTTTAGATTTATAATTTTGACAGTTCTATAAAATAAAACGAAAAATTTTAAAACTGGAACTTTCTGTCCCCAGCAGCAGTTTTAGCGGGTGTTCTATTCAGTTTAAAATTCATGTCTCGCCATGCCTTCAGCGTTACTGCATTCAAATTTATTTTTCCCCAGTCTATCGGTTCTAAGTGTCTCTGCTGAAAACTTTCCATGTATTTAAAACACAGTTCTAAACGTGTTTTAAAATCAGCAACAAATAGAACGGCGTCGTATAACAGTTTTAAATTTTGAAGCAAAACTGGTCGAAATAATAAAACAAAACGCTTTGCGGGGGATGTGAATGTTTCAGTTCCAGTTCTACTTTGAAACTCCTATATAAAATAACTCGGTCAGCGCGGCAAGCAGAAAGTTAGCAAAACTTGAGAAAAGCGAAATTGATGCTGGCAGAGTTTCTGCGAGCACTTTGCCCGATTTGTGCGAGAATTCTGGCAACGAATTCGCTCAAATGCAACAACCGTTTCTGACAGAAGCGGTTAAACCAACCGATGCTGCTCACTTTTATCCAGAATCCAGCCAGAAATGTACGGCCAAGATCTCTGCATGCTTCCTGCCACATCTTTGTCAGATGTTTTGCTCAATTCGTGCTAAATTCTACCAGGTAGGAATTGCCAGAATCTTTGCACAGTTTTTGTCCGAGTTATGGCAGGGTTTTGCCCGGTTCCTGTCAAAATTTGCCAGAAAACGCGAGCGAAACCGAGTTCGCTCTAGCTCAACTAACCCGACAGGATACGCGCAGAAATCTGACAGGGCTACCAAACCAAGACTCGAGATGCATTATAGAATAGGTGTTCACATTCGTCAAGTTTGAGTGTGTTGGTTTGTTGCTAGTGAAATTAATCATGGCGGCCCAGGACCGCGAAGCACATAATCAACAAACCGACCAATCGAAACGAAACTTGTAAGCACGTGGTAAAAATAAGTATGGCGTCCGGGATCGCAAAAGAGCAAATGTTTACATCACTAACCAATCAGAATGAAGTATGAGACCACGTGCTTCTGTTTTCTTCTTCATTCTTCTTGTTTGCCCGAAAAAAGTGACAGCTGATGCACACATAGAAAAAAATGTGTACACCTGTATACACCTCGACCAAGACTTACAGAAATCTAGCAGAGCGGTCTCTGCCAGAAAATTTGCTCACTGGGAAAACGCTCCTGAACATGCCCATGTTCAGGAGCGTTTTATTTTATATAGGAGTTTCAAAGTAGAACTGGAACTGAAACATTCACATCCCCAGTAGAGCGTTTTTTTATTATTTCGTAGTTTTGTTTCAAAATTTAAAACTGTTAGGGCATGTTCAGGATTGTTTCAGTTGTAGATTCATAATTTTGACAGTTCTATAAAATAACACTGAAAATTTTAAAACTAGAACTTGCTGTCCCCAGTAGTCGCAGTTTTAGCGGGTGTTCTATTCAGTTTAAAATTCATTTCTCGCCATGCCTTCAGCGTTATTGCATTTAAATTTATTTTTCCCCAGTATATCGGGTACACTTGTCTGTGCTGAGTACTCTCCATGTATTTAAAAAAACTAAAACACTAAAACACTCCTGAACATGCTCTAAAGTCATGGCGAGACATGCATTTTAAACTGAATAGAACACCCGCTAAAACTTCTGCTGGGCACAGCAAGTTCCCGGTCAAACCATTCGGAATTTGATTCGGAATCCTGAATGGAGTCAGTATGGATTCCAAATCAAATGCAACAACCGATTCTGAGTCGGAATCGGTTGTTGCATTTGATTTGGAATCCATAATGACTCCATTCAGAAATCCGAACCGGTTCCGGAATGAGTTTAACTGGGTTCTAGTTTTAAAATTTGCAGTTTCATTTTATAGAACTGTCAAAATTATGAATCTGAAAATTGTTAGAATCGCTTGTGTTACTGGTGCCGGAAAACGAATTAGAACCAGCTAGATTTCCGGCTCCTTTACGGTTGAACTTTACCCTTCAGGAACCTCTGTTTAAGGGGTACCATTTCAATGCGGCTTAGACGCATAACCGATGCCTACCCTCTAAGAACGGTTGGTTTCAAAATCGTCCAATGAAGGACATTCGTTGGACCAATTTTGACATCGTCCAAATAACCGTTCAACGAACGTCCATCGTTGGACCCGTGTTGAACGATTTTGAAACAATTTTTTGGACGTCTCAGTGGGTAGGAACCGAAGCGGCGCAAAGCCGCATTTGTTTTTTATCGCTCTGTAGAGAATATTTCGGGACGTCACGAGTCTCGTCACTTGTAATGAAAACGTTTCATCAAACCTGCCCTCTAAGAACGGTTGGTTTCAAAATCGTCCAATGAAGGACGTTCGTTGGACCAATTTGAACATCGTCCAAATAACCGTTCAACGAACGTCCATCGTTGGACCCGTGTTGAACGATTTTGAAACAATTTTTTGGGCGTCTCAGTGGGTGGCAACACTCAGAAAATCACTTACCATAAATACCCTCTAAGAACGGTTGGTTTCAAAATCGTCCAATGATGGACGTTCGTTGGAACAATTTGGACAACGTCCAAATAACCGTTCAACGAACGTCCATCGTTGGACCCGTGTTGAACGATTGTGAAACAAATTTTTGGATGTCTCAGTGGGTATAATTGAAGAAGAATGTCATAATATTCGCAATTAGATAATAGAGTGTTTCGTAACGTTCCGTTTGTGAATTTATCAACTATGCAAAAAAGGGAAAATAAGCCTGATAGTCGTTCAATGGCACTGTAGAGGTTCGGTGAATCAATTGAAATATGCATTCATCACGTTCTTGTTAACTTGCTGATTTTTGTAAGCAACATAAGAAATGAGAAAAGGTAAATATATAAACAAATAGTTTTTCACTCCTATTATTGTAATATTTTTCCTGTCAATAACAATACTCCCCTTGCGAGCACGCATGATCGCATTGCTAAAGAAGTATGTTTGTTTACTTTGCACGATAGGTAGCCGGTGACATGTTCGATTGGTAGATTTGAATTCATTCTGTGCGAGCCTTTATATAAGTAAACAACGCCTTTGGTATTGGCAACCAAAAATATGTAAACAATCCAGAAGCACATCGGGTCAACGTCATAGCGTTCACACGATTCAATTGGCAATTTGCGGCAAAGCCAAAATTAGTCATGCGACACCTATGATTCAGCTCATGAACTGGCAAAGTGATACAGTTTGCTTTTTTTCACCCGTAAGTGAGTCGTAGCTTACAACAAAATCTTCATTATCTTCTCGGAAAAAGTTTACCACTGCCAAAATATAAATGAAACGAGTAAGAAATTTAGTTTTATTTGCAATTATTCTGAAATTACAGCCATTTGCCATTCACTCATACATTTCTTCGAAATGTAATCGGGGTATTATTGTGGTTATAAAAAATCGTTCCATAAATAAAGTTCCAACTCGAAACCGAGACCCAATCAGTACCAATGTCAAACTCCTTCATATTTTGAACTACGTAGGAGATTCAGTGAAGACTATCGGAGAGAAGGATCGGCTGTGCATGATACAAAGCTGACACTTTCCTATTAGCCGGATATATTCTTTCCTCACCTGATCTGGAGAGTTTCATGAATTTACACCATCTCATGAAGGTTTAGCTTAACTTAGGACGAACGGGAAATGCTGTTGCGGCGGCTACGGTGCTCAACAAAATACATTTCGAAACAGCGCGCATATAGCTCTGCGAATAATATTAGAAACCACTATGTTTTACACTCTTTTCGCAAGATGTTTACTCATCATCTTATAGAATGATGGTTTTCCTTCATTTTCATAAACAATTATCAACAAATTGATCGGTAATTTGGTGTTTAAAAGTCATTTTTTACCAATGTTTACAGAAAATATATGCACTATGACAGAACAGAATCAAATCAGTAACACTTTCCTTCCAGCGCTATCTGCGAGCGGTTTCAACGTAGAATCGCCAATGGAAGCGGAACGAACGGTATGACGAAAGCTACACTGAAATGAAAATATCTTTTGTATTTATTAGATTTGTCATATGAATCATACCACTATTCTTTGTGTAGAATTTATATGAATTCCTACACTGAAAAAAATCCAAACGTTAATTCTATTTGCTTCAAACCGCTTAAAATTCATATGAAGAAGAAATGCTATTGTTATCTCGTGCACACATATCTTCTATGTGTCAACTGTATAAACTATGTATGAACACACATAAGTTATATGTGCATATTGTTATAGAATGGGGTTTTATGTGCCCAATAGTTATGAAATGTGAATGTAAGATTAATATTTCTTGTAAATACACACATTAGGTTTATGTGCCAGCAAATAGTGTCTATATGCCTCCGTTAATTGCAAAAATCTATGTGTAAAATCAATAGGCATAACGTTTACTTTTTTTTGAGTGTATGAATGTTACACAAAATTCATGTTAAACCTCAGTGATATCCAATAAATTTGAATCCTGCGCGGTCAATATGAATATGATTAGAACAACATATTCAAGTTATATGAATAGCTAATGAGCTCAACCATCTCGTGGGTGTAAGTAGTGGGTTGTAAAACGAAGCCTGACAAGAAAAACGAAATGACGGACCGGAAGCAAATGTTTTTGTTTGGTAAGGGTTTTTATCAAAATTAAAATGGTAAAGATGCGTTCTAATACAATTTTTTTTTTTGATTTCCATCAGGTAGTGGTTTCAAATTACACGTGTTGGTATTCTCTTCAACAACTAACCACAGAAAACAGCCGTCAATTTCGAGATTTTAATTTGTTTAAAAAATAAAGGCCTATTCAAAGGTAATTGAACTATCACCACCAAATTCAAAACTGTCGCAATTTCGTTTAGTAGGTGAGTGTTGCTGAATTTAAAGGTGATCATATAGAAATTGAAAACGGACAACATAGTTATGCGCTAGGTTAAGCGCCTAGTTAGGATAGGCTGGTATGGCGGCGTAAAAGTTTTGACATATATCAGTTGAAATGTTTACACAAGTACTTTAAACTTGTTCGAACATGGATCTATGTTCTTTGTAATACAACTATCCACGCTCCTTATTACCGTTGATAACCTGCCAATTGAAACTACGCTATCGTGTGCAAAGGGTGATTCCAGATAACCTACAGGTTTGCCGAAATGGTAATTGAAATTGGGTTGTGTACAGGGCACAACCACGGTGACATGAAAAATTAGTTTTTGAAGAGAGTGTGATGTAATTCACAAATGAACTTTAATCTATCAAACAAAACTATCGTCTCATCTCAGGACGGGAGACTATATAGTAGACCGGTAACAATTTTGACTTTTGTTTCTCGGAACACTGCTAATTCAAATGGTAATCATATGCTTTAATACGTTAAACATTCCCTATACATTTAACAAAGTGCCTTATACATTTCATTGGACCACCTAATGTTTTAATATGATAATTATCAGATAGTTATTATATAGTGCGCTGATAGATTTGGGTCTAACACTGGAATTTAAATATTATATGGAAATCTGATAAAATTGAATTTGTGAGGAATGCAACATTCAACATGATAACCATATAAGTTTGATATACTTTTGAAAGTCTAATGTAGCAATCATTGGAAATTCCAATAGTGCTGAGTTATATGAATATCATATAATATGGATATAGCGATTCCGCTCAGTGTATGACAAGACGTGACAATAGGGGGGTGGGCCAGAGATGCCAGGTACTTTTTTCAAATGTCTGCAATAATAATTTTAAAAGTCTGGGAAGAACAAAAAATGTGAGACAAGCTAGTGTAACCAAAAGCCTTTATATTCAAATATCTGCAACCAAACTAAAAAATCTGCAAATATCTGCAACCAAACGGAAAAATCTGCAAATATCTGCGTCATCGAAAAAATCTGCAGCTTAAATTAAAAGTCTGCGAATTTGCAGACTTGTCTGCAAATCTGGCACCTCTGGGTGGGGCGTTTTTGTTCCAATTTTACGTCAGAATGGTCCACACTGAGCGGAATCGCTATATCCATATTATATGATATTCATATAACTCAGCACTATTGGAATTTCCAATGATTGCTACATTAGACTTTCAAAAGTATATCAAACTTATATGGTTATCATGTTGAATGTTGCATTCCTCACAAATTCAATTTTATCAGATTTCCATATAATATTTAAATTCCAGTGTTAGACCCAAATCTATCAGCGCACTATATAATAACTATCTGATAATTATCATATTAAAACATTAGGTGGTCCAATGAAATGTATAAGGCACTTTGTTAAATGTATAGGGAATGTTTAACGTATTAAAGCATATGATTACCATTTGAATTAGCAGTGTTCCGAGAAACAAAAGTCAAAATTGTTACCGGTCTACTATATAGTCTCCCGTCCTGAGATGAGACGATAGTTTTGTTTGATAGATTAAAGTTCATTTGTGAATTACATCACACTCTCTTCAAAAACTAATTTTTCATGTCACCGTGGTTGTGCCCTGTACACAACCCAATTTCAATTACCATTTCGGCAAACCTGTAGGTTATCTGGAATCACCCTTTGCACACGATAGCGTAGTTTCAATTGGCAGGTTATCAACGGTAATAAGGAGCGTGGATAGTTGTATTACAAAGAACATAGATCCATGTTCGAACAAGTTTAAAGTACTTGTGTAAACATTTCAACTGATATATGTCAAAACTTTTACGCCGCCATACCAGCCTATCCTAACTAGGCGCTTAACCTAGCGCATAACTATGTTGTCCGTTTTCAATTTCTATATGATCACCTTTAAATTCAGCAACACTCACCTACTAAACGAAATTGCGACAGTTTTGAATTTGGTGGTGATAGTTCAATTACCTTTGAATAGGCCTTTATTTTTTAAACAAATTAAAATCTCGAAATTGACGGCTGTTTTCTGTGGTTAGTTGTTGAAGAGAATACCAACACGTGTAATTTGAAACCACTACCTGATGGAAATCAAAAAAAAAAATTGTATTAGAACGCATCTTTACCATTTTAATTTTGATAAAAACCCTTACCAAACAAAAACATTTGCTTCCGGTCCGTCATTTCGTTTTTCTTGTCAGGCTTCGTTTTACAACCCACTACTTACACCCACGAGATGGTTGAGCTCATTAGCTATTCATATAACTTGAATATGTTGTTCTAATCATATTCATATTGACCGCGCAGGATTCAAATTTATTGGATATCACTGAGGTTTAACATGAATTTTGTGTAACATTCATAGGAATTCATATAAATTCTACACAAAGAATAGTGGTATGATTCATATGACAAATCTAATAAATACAAAAGATATTTTCATTTCAGTGCAGCTCCTGACTGGATGTTTCTGACTTTTACCCAGTAAAGTTCAGCCGGAAATGAACTGGAATTCTGGCTGGTTCCAGTTCGTACACCGGCTCCAGTGACACAACCGATTCTAACTAGAATCGGTTGTGTCACTGGAGCCGGAATGCGAACTGGAACCAGCCAGAAGTCCGGTTCATTTCCGGCTGAGCTTAACTGGGTAGCACCGTACCGAATGTTACTGCAGGGATAGTGAAATGATGGTTGACAGTGTTGCTATATTTAAAGGAAAAGATTGTCATTATTATCTTTAAAAATGTAAAAATGATTAAATTGAACAGAAATTGTGTGGTAAAGTGAAACAAGTATTTATCATGCATTTACCGTATATGTGGTTGATTAACTTTAACAAAAGTAAGACAGAAACCATATCATAATCTAAAATTTTTCAGAAAATTGTTTCATTAAACCTTACTAAACACCCATGACATGGAAAAACGGTGCCCTTCATCAGTACAATGGAACAAAAATACAAAATATTGCCGGCATAAATAAATTAACAAGACTTCTTTTTTATTAATAAAAATAGCAACACTGTTCGGAAGATTTCGGCAGGGTGAAAATGTGCGAAAAGACGAATGTCGAAGGAAAAATAAGAAGCCGATTGTCACGTCTTGTCTTAGCCTAAGACAAGACGTGACAATAGGGGGCGTCGTTTTTGTTTCAATTTTACGTCAGAATGGTCTAGCTCCTGATTGGTTGATTCTGACTTTTTGCACCGTACGCAATGTTACTGCAGGGATATCGAAATGATGTTTGGCAGTGTTGCTACATTTATAGGTAAAGATCGTTGGCCTGACCATGTTCGTCCGCATTATTTTTTAACGGGAGGTCTTAGGACGAAAGCAAGTCGATTTATTTGTGATCATTAACACTACCCCACCCACTGAGACGTCCAAAAAATTGTTTCAAAATCGTTCAACACGGATCCAACGATGGACGTTTGTTGAACGGTTATTTGGACGTTGTCCAAATTGGTCCAACGAACGTCCTTCATTGGACGATTTTGAAACCAACCGTTCTTAGAGGGCAGTTAAACTCATTCCGGAACCGGTTCGGATTTCTGAATGGACCCAGTCAAAAAGGGCAAGTTTCTGGCTAACGGGGGCTATTTGCCAACTCGGATGCGCTAATTGCCCTTCAACTTGCCAGCAAATTGCTAGCAATTATGGGGCTATTTCAAATGCAACATTTGGGCGATTTGCCACCGTCATTTTTTTTGACGCCCAACCCGCCCTTAAATCGCCCAGGGAACGCGCCATTTAATCGCCCTTAATTGCCTGATATGAAGTTTAAAAATAATAATTATTTTCGGATTCACTATCTACTCACATAAATTTATCGGCACACTAGGTAATCACCACCAAACTATAGGAAGAATCGATGGTGAAATTCGTATTGCATACCAAAACTTATCACAATCTGTTCATTAAGATTTTAGGTCAGAGATCTTGTTCTACTATACTTACACACGATTCCACAATTTCCCACATTGGCTGGTTAAATGAAGTGCACTAGACAAACTAAGTACAAGTGAGAACACACCAATTATTCAAAAAACAATTTTAAGCTTAAGCTAAACATGAACCGCCATGTTTGAAAAACGGGACAAACAACCAAGTTCATTTCAGCCGCCAGAAAATTTGTCTAAGTGTTGAAATTGCCTTTAAATCGCATTCGCAAATTGCATTTGTTCCTACACGCAGAAAAATTTAGCATATTTAAACCAAAAATATGTCTTATTGAATCCAATCATTTATTGTTTATCACTTTAACAAACAAACTTACTTTTTATTAGAACAACAACAAATTTTTGCTTTCAATAAAACATTTTTAGTATCAATAATTTTCTTTTGATTTCAATAAAATAATTATTGAAAAACGGAACGATAATTTTTTTTTATTGAAACAATAAATAAATTTTATTGAATTCAATAAATAATTTTATTGTCTCCCGACCAATAATTTAATTTATTGAATTTAATGCATAATTTTATTGAACCTACAAATCTTTTTTCTGCGTGTAGGGGCAATTAGCACAGGCGAGTTGAGTTAAACGTCAAACTGTTTAAATCGCCCGACCATGTTCGTCCGCATTTTTTTTTTTTGATCGGGGAGTCATTATGGATTCCAAATCAAATGCAACAACCGATTCCGACTCAGAATCGGTTGTTGCATTTGATTTGGAATCCATAATGACTCCATTCAGGATTCCGAATCAAATTCCGAATGGTTTGACCGGGGCTCATGTAAGATTCATCTTACGAATACCTAAGACAAGACGTGACAATAGGGGGGGGGGAGTTTTTGTTCCAATTTTACGTCAGAATGGTCCAGCTCCTGATTGGTTGATTCTGACTTTTTGCACCATACGCAATGTTACTGCAGGGATATCGAAATGATGTTTAGCAGTGTTGCTATATTTATAGGTAAAGATTTTCATTCCTTTTGACAAATAAAATTATTATCGTTAAAAAAGTAAAAATAACTAAATTGAACTGAAATTGTGCGGCAAAGCGAAATAAATGATTATCATGCATTTACCGTATACGTGGTTAATTAACTTTAACAAAAATACGACAGAAACCACACTAGAATCTAAAATTATTCAGAAAATGGCTTCATCAAACATACATAGTTTATACAGTTGACACATAGGAGGTATGTGTACGCGCGATAACATTACCATTTCTTCTTCATATGGATTTTAAGTGGTTTGGAGCAAATAGAATTAACGTTTGGATTTTTATCAGTGTGTATATACGACATCCCAGTCAAAAAGAGCAAGTTGCTGGCTAGCGGGGGGCTATTTGCCAACTCGGATGCGCTAATTGCCCTACAATTTGCCAGCAATTTGCTGGCAATTATGGGGCTATTTTATATGCAACATTTGGGCGATTTGCCTCGTCATTTTTTTGCCGCTCTACCCGCCCTTAAATCGCCCCTAAATCGCCCAGGGAACGCGCCATTTAATAGCCCTTAATTGCCTGATATGAAATTTAAAAAAAATAATTATTTTCGGATTCACTATCTACTCACATAAATTTATCGGTACACTAGGTAATCACCACCAGACTATAGGAAGAATCGATGGTGAAATTCGTATTGCACACCAAAACTTACCACAATCTGACTTTCATTTAGACTCAGAGATCTTGTTCCACTATATTTACACACGATTCCACAATTTTCCACATTCGTTGGCTAATGGCGATTTCGCTTGAACCTGAAACTGAGTCAGGTTCTAACCCCAACTGCTGTCAGTTCATACATTTTGACAGCAGTTGGGGTTAGGAACTGACTCAGTTTCGCTTCAAACGAAAACCACATAAATTAAGTGCACTAAACAAAAAAAATACAGGTGGGAACACGCCAATTGTTTAAAAAAACAATTTTAAACTTAAGCCAAACATGAACCGCCATGTTTGAAAAACGCAAAAAACAACCAAGTCCATTTCAGCCGCCAGAAAATTTGTTTAAGTATTGAAATTGCCTTTAAATCGCATTCGCAAATTGCATTTGTTCCTAGGGGCAATTAGCACAGGCGAGTTGAGTCAAACGTCAAACTTTTTAAATCGCCTGACCATGTTCGTCCGCATTTTTTGGACAGGGATTGATTGAAACTCACTTGACAGTAGAGATGCCAGATTTGCAGACATGTCTGGAAATTCGCAGACTTTTAATTTTAGTTGCAGAATTTTTGATGACGCACATATTTGCAATTTTTTTTTGTTTAATTGCAGATATTTACAGATTTTTTAGTTTGGTTGCTGATATTTACAGATTTTTGAAAATAAAGGCTTTTGGTTTCACTAGTTTCAAATTACAACATTATTTACTTAAGGTTTTTCTTCAATAAGCTATTTTGCTCTACTTATCTTGGGCTATAAATGCAATATTTTCATTTAATATAACACATCATTAATAAGTCATTTTTGGTCAAGAATAGTTTTTCTTACAATATATACGCGAACGGAGGTCTTAGTGGAATGTACGTAATATTTCAAAGGTTTTCTTCCATTTAATTCCACTATGTTTTAAAACATAGTGGAATTAAATGGAAGAAAATCCTTGAAATATTAGTTTTCCTGATATTTTTGGCACTTCCCAGACTTTTAAAATTATTATTGCAGACATTTGAAAAAAGTATCTGGCATCTCTGCTTGACACAGCAAAGGAAAAAAAAAAACAAACATAATATTATAATGTCTTGTGGATTGCCTAATATCAAATTTATACAGTTCCGTTGACTTCAAGTAGCACCAATTATTTCAATGGCTTGTAATGGGTGTACGAAGCGTTTTGGACTATTATTGAGAGAAGTAAGAATGAAATTTTCACGGTAGCAGAATCAACAGTTTGCGTTTTTCAGCGCGGTTGCCCTTCTTGTAAATATTCGTTTTGCTCGAAATGCCTAAGGTTTCGGATAATACTAGATAACCAGCATAAAGATGTATGCTTGCGATGTCACGAACTCTCGAAAAATGGCACTGTGGAAGCCAAAAACATAGATAACCAAAGCAGGTAATTACACGCAATCCTTAGAGTAAGTGGGGGCAAATTTGGAATTTTATTAGTGTTAACGAGAACCTGGTAGTGAAAACTGTTTTTCAGGTCAAGGAAAAATAACATTACACTTTTAACAAATAGAAGTACTAATATACACGTCAATAAGTTCTGGTTTCTGATAGCCCATTCAGATCTCGTTTAGTGATTTCTTGAAGCTAGTGATTGTCGGCTTAAGCCGAATTTTCACCTATCCGATCCGTTTCAGTGCCGGTTCAGTTCCGTGCACGGACGCCAAAATTCTTTCATAAACTTCAAATGCAAGCATTCACACTTGTCCGGGACGGTGCCGTGCCGGACAAGTGTGAACGCTTGCATTTGATTTGTATGAAAGAATATTGGCGTCCGTGCACGGAACTGAACCGGCACTGAAACGGATCGGATAGGTGTAAATTCGGCTTTATTCTTTGTTTCCGTTGGAAGCGCGTTCCAGCTAAGGGCTCCGTAAATCAGCACACTTTTTCTGCTGCTGGTAGTGTTCATTGGGATGTGGAATGAGCTTGTGCGCTCAGAGAAGCTTTTCTGAAGATGTTTCAGGATATATCCTGGGTGCGATTCGTAGAACACGCTATGCATGAAGCAGTTAATGCGGAACTGGTAGTGCTGCATGAGGTCCCGCCCTAGAATTGTGTTGCGGACAGCGGCTGTAGACTCCCTTCTCCGGATGTTATACACAAAGCGAACTCCGGCTTTAAAGCATCTTAGTAGTTGTTCTTTTAACTGAGTTGATAAACCTGGAACATATACCGTGTCACTGTATGTGAGATAAGGTACGATAACTGCTAGCATCAGCTTCCGGCGTGTGGGTGTCGAAAGGACAGATGCGAAACGGCGGAAAGTCCTTAATGTGCCGAATACTTTCTTTGTGATATCGTTTACCTGTGTCGCCCATTTTAAGTTGCAGTCCATTTTTAATCCTAGATTGGTGACTTCTTTGGACAGCGGGATAATCTCTCCGCAAAATGAGATCCTGCTTTGAGGTGTGATGTTACCTTGTTTGCAGAAAATTATACCCTGGGTTTTGCGTGGGTTTGGGAAAAGTTTGTTGCTCGCTGTCCACTGTTCGATTGCGTTGAGATCAGCATTTAGTATATTGATCATATTTCGATATTGCATATCGTCGGCGTAACAGTGCACTGAGGCAGGATCCTTGGGGAGTTCCATCTGTGAGAACTCTTTCCGCTGACTTCTTCCCATCCACTTTGACAAGCAGAGTACGGTGCTTCAGGTATGATGTCAACAGGTCGCATGCATCAGCATAGAAACCAAACTCTTCCTCTAGCTTTTTGCGGAGTATCCGGTGATTTACGCAGTTGAAAGCGAGCGACAGGTCGACAAGAACCATCACAGTACAGTTGCCTTCGTCTAGGTTGGTATAGATATCGTGTACGACTTTTGTTAGGGCGGTGGTAGTACTATGACGTTTTCGATATCCTGATTGATGTTTGGCAAGCAGCTGTAGTTGATGGTTGTCCAGATAGCTAGAGATCTGGTCGAGCAGAATTTTCTCGAATATTTTAGAGATGGTTGGGAGGACACTAATTGGTCGATAGTCTTTTGGCTCGACGGGATTGGCAGATTTTGGAATCGGCGTTATGATGGCCTTTTTCCAGATTTTCGGAAACCTGCAACTATCGATTATCGTATTGAAGAGGTGAACGAGGATCGGAAGGATGTGAGGGCCTAATAGCTTGATGAATGAGATGGGTATGTCGTCGATTCCTGTTGCGCATGTTGTAATTTCGTATATCTTCTTAGACACATTGATCGAATTCGTGTGTTCAAAGCGAAATCCATTATTAGCGAAATCCGGAAGCGCTCTTGCTGGCGAATCACTTAGGTGTACTGTTCGTGTACGTAGCTGTAGGTGCCCGTCAGTGAAGAAGTCGTTGAGTTGTTCGATGCGGATGCTTCCGGCAGCAGGGTCTGTATTGTTTTTGTTATTGTGGATTCCCTCTCGGCGAAGGTTGTTCCAGAGTTTTTTCACAGGTATTTCACAACCGAAATTCCTTTCTGCGTATCGCTTCTTTGCTGCTGAAATCAGGATATTTGCTTTGTCGCGCTTGCTTATATAGTCCCGCCACTGTGCGTCTCCTCTTCTTTTATTGGGATTGCGTGCGTACAATGTGTAAGACAGGTTACGGAATTTTATCGCTTGTTCGACCTCCCGGGAGATCCACGGCGTGCGTTTGTCCTTAATGACAATCTCTGTTTCGGGTGCATGTTGGGTAAGAAGGTTTTTAAGGAGTTCGGTTACCATAAGACCATTGGTTTCTATGTCATTTTCTTCAAAGATGTCTTGATTACCTCTTGCAATGAGGTCGGCTTGTAGGCGTACTGGATCTACACGTCGGAAGTTACGGATTTTTATGCGACGTGGTAGCGACTTCGCTACTCTTATGTCTGCAATTAGGTAGACTACCTCGTGGTCGGAGATCGTGTTTGCTGTAGATGTCTTCGAAACCTGAATTGCGTTTGGACAGTCCGTAATTAGGAGGTCGATGGTGGAACTGCTGGTGTCGGTGATTCTTGTAGAGTTGGTCGGCAATATGTGGAGATTGAAAACGTTATGGATGTTAGTTAGAGCATGATTGTTTGCGGTGGGCACAGTGGTATTAACATTAATATTGAAGTCGCCAACAACATAAATTCGATCGAAGTTGAAGTTTACTAAATCGAACAGCAGTTTCTCGTAGTTTTGTGCGAAGAGCTGGTTGGATCCAGAGGGATTGTAGATAACTACGATTCCGATGTTAAGGTTATTTATCTGTGTTTGAACTGCTAGAAACTCGAATCGATGCGCAATAGGGATACTGGGAATGAAGTCTGATTTTGCTACAGGAACAGCGCTTATTCCTTTCTGCACGTAGATACCTACACCACCACAGGTTTTAGTGGCGCGTCCACGGTTTGTTGGCAAGGAATGACGTAAAAAGTTATAACCGTCTACACGAATAGGTCCTACGGGAGCTGATATTTTTAGTTTTGTTTCAGTGGTGGCGAAAAAGTGAAAAGTGATTGCGATTTAGAAGGAGCTTCAGGCCGTCAACATGACATTCAAGCCCTCGAACGTTAAGATGTCCGATTCGGAGATTCGAAAAGTTAGGCATTGTTCGATGTACTGTCTGTGTCGGTTTAGGTAGGATGATTGTGGTTTATTGCGAGGAGATGGCAGACTCATTCGCCAAAGCATGAAAGAACATAGACGAGTCGTCGGATTCCTGCGAAGCACCAGTAAGTTCTATTAGATGATTTGTATCTTGTACACGGGTGTAATGGTTTTGTCCAGCGATCCGAATAGATACTGCGTTGTTTCGAACATATACGGATTGTAGTACTCCTTTGTGTTTTAGGCGAAGGGCTAGGTTACGTGTGCGAAACACGTCGATGGAGAGCACTTCGTTTGCTGTGAAGCGATATTCGAGCGGAAGATCGGGTTTTAGGTTACACAGTGTTGCGCGCTTGTGTTGTTCAAAGTAGCGACGTAGTACTATGTCTTTCGATTCTTTGCCGTCAAAAATGACAATGATGGTCGGCGTAAGTGTACGGTCAGACCACTTAGAGGGTTTTATGGGAAGACGGAAGCAATTCACAACGTGTGTTATCACTTTCTGGATCCCTAGGAATCGCAGGAAATGTTCAACCAATTGACGGACGTTTTCACCTTCGTGGACAGGAATTTTATTCAGCGCGATACGACAGCTGTTGACGTTTTGGGAGCAAGTGTTCGCTAACTTAGCACCGGATTGGATTACTTCAAGTTTTTTCTCTAGCTCCTCCGCGAATTTGTTCTGAACAGTACGTTTTTCTTCCGTTCGGTCGGCGGTTTTGATGCTGTTATGGAGTCGATCAATTTGTTTTTTGTTGGTGGAGCGGAGGGTATGTAATTCGCCCTGTAGTTGCTGGATTGTGGTGGAAAGGTCTTGAATTTGCTTATGTTAGCTGTATAAGTGCTAACACTGACATCATTTTTTGGAATGAGACTTCCACGAATTGTACAGTTTTCACAATAGTACCAACATTTAGATGTTTCCTTAGCAATTTGCTCATTAATTCGGGCGCATACAGTGTGTACCCATTCTAGGCATCTGTCGCAGCATATCCAGCCAATGGTATTCTTGTCGTCTGTTTGGGATTTCTTGCCTTTCTTTCGTGGTGGATTTACTTTGTTGCAAATGTTGCAGTTTTCTTCTTTCGGCATTACATAGGCAGTTGGGCTTTGGATTTGAGGTTATGTAACGCGTACCTAGGCAGCCTTCGGTACGGTATTAGAGTTCCAAATTTCGGCAGTTTTGGGTTTAGAAACTCTATTTCCGGTGTTGATTAATTTAGTACAAATGGGAATATGCAATTATTACAGCTTAGAGCACGAAAGTAAATTGCAGAACGATCACTTCCGGCGTAGTGAGTCACACACACGGCAGCTAAAAACTTCGCGAACGACCGAAAACTTTTGACGAAAACCTTTAAAAGCGGACGTGGACAGTGTTTCCACAGAAGCGGCACGCACACTAGAGGGAACCGAGACGTTTCTGACGGAAAAAAACCCACGGAACACAGGAGCGAGAAAAAAACACGCGACTTTGTAGTTTGCAGTGTTGCCGCTTTTATATCCGACCCTAGGATAGGATCCGCCAGCTCTGTCCCCTGTTTTTGAACCAATTCTGAACCAGCTCGTGATTGGACGAAAGTGACATTGGCAAACGTTCGGCTTGGAAACTAAAAGTACTAAAGGGCTGCTTGGAAGTGTTGTCGTATTGTGATATAAAACGTAAAACAACGTTTGTTTACCGTTTTGTTTTTTTTTTGTTTTCTTGAGATTCCGCTTTCTTTCCATAACGTCCGTCTGTAATTATGAAGTGAAAGGCATTTTCTGGCAGACGAATTCAAACATATCTCTCTTTTCGAAGCCTAACCGAGTAACTGACTATTTAGCCTAAGTATGAAAATTATTTCAACTTCATGTAAAAATTGTCTTTGTTCCAGCGCCGAGTAAATTGGGAGTATTAGGTTTGTTCCAGTACATGGAAGTTACTCCCTGTTGCTCCAGAGCAAAAAATTCTTGCTCCTTTTCACTCCGGTTTGCCACCAGAAGAAGAAAAAAGAGAAGAAGATAGTACAGGAACGATTTTCTCCCTGTTTGCTCCGGAGCACTTCCAGTTTCTCCTGGTACTGGAACAAACCTATTGTCTATCGCGAGATAATATAGCATTTCGTCGAGTTTTTGCTATATGGGATACACACGAGTGCGGTCGAAACAAAAACAAACGTCAAAATGTTTTCTCACTCGCACTGATGCAAACTAGATGGACGCGTAATTCAACGCACGGCCCTGTGGCGCATGGCTGAAAAGTCGCAATGTGGATTTAAGAAAAGATTCGCAATACTTTGGGGCAAATCGTGAGAGTTATCCTGGAAATCGCTTGTTGTTCTTCTTTTAGTATTATCGATACAGTTGAATTTTACAGTTTTCAACTGCATCAATCATCGGTGGAAATAGGAGCGTGTTATTTTCTACTGCTGTTTTCTCCGAAAAAATCACATGAAGTACTGGAACAAACCTAAACACCTATACAAACTAAACAAAAATTAAGCCTTGCAAAAAAGTAGTTTTAGAATATTTAAACCAAAAGCGAACAGAGAAGGTTGATCTTGTGAATGAGGTTGCTCGACTCAAAAAGCAACTTACAAAAATTAAGAGCATGGAAATATTTTTCGTAATGGCCAACAACTAATATATATTATTTTGCTTTGCTGTATTCCGATGGAAGACCCGTAATGATCATTTAAATGCGGATATAAAGACTAAATCATTGGTTTTTCCCGGAGCGTGAAATTGATACATAATATAGAATATTTTAATCAGAACAATTTAAGCATGATTTTTGAAAGCAGCGAAACTCGCATTTGACCCAAACAGAGAAAATGGCGATGACATTTTCGAAGTTTTGTTTTAAATGTTATTTAAAAACCATGCCGATTATTACTCCAATTATTCAGTCAAAATGCTCACCAAAGGTGCCTTTTCATTGAATGGAACGAACATTCGCGATCAAGACATTCAAAAGAGCGTTATGAAGAAAAATTAAAGTTACGATGTTATTACTATCACGCTCACAGTTTCGTCGTTTTACTTTCGTTAGTTTTGGTATCTTTGTTGCACTTACGTTATTTCAGTTTCGTCAATTGTGGTAACCAATCTTATCAATTTTTAATCAATACTACGACTGAACTGTTTCGCCGAGGCAGTATGCCGATGAGGACAACCAACATTTCTAGTTTGTCACTTTTGAGCAGTGTGTTGAAGACAAATAAAGGTTACGTTATTCTGAGCATCACTCTTACACTTTCGACATTTTTCAATTAGTCGAGTTTAGTATCTCATTTTTGTTCGCATTGTCACAAGTATTTAGAGTTGATCTTCTGTAGGATAGATTTAAAGAATCAAATTAAAAATGTGCTGAAAGTGTATTAGTGGTGCTTAGAGTAACATAACTTACATTCTTTTCCTCTAAAATATTGGCTAGAATTAAGGAACTGCGTGCTCTTGTTCCTCTTATAGAAACATTACCTATATTGAGCATTTTAGTAGAACGATTGTAGTATTTTTTAATGATTTAGTTACAAAAACCGATTAAATTGAAATAACGTAAGTGTTACAGCAGTACCAAACCACAGATAACAGACGTTTAGGCTAGAACAAAATTTCTTCAAAAACCTGTGTAAACTTTCAAATTGATATACGTTGAAAATCCGTGTTTCACTATTGCCATCTGCGCAACTGTTTGCTACACGTGTTTGACAGCTGCACTCTAACTGCATTGTAGTGATCACTGCGCCATCTGCAAACGTTTGCCAAACATGTTTCAGATGTCTGATTTATTCGCAATTTCAGCAGCGGGTATTTACACACGATTCAAATCGAGCTTAAACGTCTGTTATCTGTGACCAAACCTAACGTAACTAACATGACGAAACTGTATTTATGCACTGTTGATGTGTCAGTTGTTTGTTCGTCATTATTTCGATTACGCATTTTTCAACTGCATTACTGAATAATGAAACGAAAGTTTGTCAGCATGTACATTAAGATGCGCAGAATGCGGGGGAGTAATAATCTCAGTTTGTTTACATTTGTTAGTTACGGTGTTTTTAAAAATCATGCTTGAATTTAAGTTTTGGACACGACTGTAACAAAACAAATATTTTGGCAACATTGGTCGAGTGGGGGTATGTCGTTTTCAGCAGGGATTAGCAAAATATAAGAAGCCAGCTGGCGGCAGCGATGCCAGATTTACAGACATGTCTGTATTTTACAGACTTTTGATGGCCTCCTACAGACGTAATCAGAAATCTACAGACTTTTAAAAGAGTAACAGTGTTTAACAAAATTGGACTAGAATAATTTGACCTGAATACGAGTGATTCCTTTACAATAGTTTACTAATTTCAAGCTACTTTTAAAGTAACAACCTAGTGTAAATAGGATTTACACAACTATCTACGGACTTTTGCAGACATTTTAATTATTATTCTACAGACATTTCACAAAAACGTGTGGCATCGCTGGCTGGCGGATCCTATCCTAGGTATAAACCTAGGATAGGATCCGCCAGCTCTGTCCCCTGTTTTTGAACCAATTCTGAACCAGCTCGTGATTGGACGAAAGTGACATTGGCAAACGTTCGGCTTGGAAACTAAAAGTACTAAAGGGCTGCTTGGAAGTGTCGTATTGTGATATAAAACGTTAAACAACGTTTGTTTACCGTTTTGTTTTTTTTTTTGTTTTCTTGAGATTCCGCTTTTTTCCATAACGTCCGTCTGTAATTATGAAGTGAAAGGCATTTTCTGGCAGACGAATTCAAACATATTATCTCTCTTTTCGAAGTCTAACCGAGTAACTGACTATTTAGCCTAAGTATGAAAATTATTTCAACTTCATGTAAAAATTGTCTTTGTTCCAGCGCCGAGTAAATTGGGAGTATTGTCTATCGCGAGATAATATAGCATTTCGTCGAGTTGTTGCTATATGGGATACACACGAGTGCGGTCGAAACAAAAACAAACGTCAAAATGTTTTCTCACTCGCACTGATGCAAACTAGATGGGCGCGTAATTCAACGCACGGCCCTGTGGCGCATGGCTGAAAAGTCGCAATGTGGATTTAAGAAAAGATTCGCAATACTTTGGGGCAAATCGTGAGAGTTATCCTGGAAATCGCTTGTTGTTCTTCTTTTAGTATTATCGATACAGTTGAATTTTACAGTTTTCAACTGCATCAATCATCGGTGGAAATAGGAGCGTGTTATTTTCTACTGCTGTTTTCTCCGAAAAAATCACATGAAGTACTGGAACAAACCTAAACACCTATACAAACTAAACAAAAATTAAGCCTTGCAAAAAAGTAGTTTTAGAATATTTAAACCAAATGCGAACAGAGAAGATTGATCTTGTGAATGAGGTTGCTCGACTCAGAAAGCAACTTACAAAAATTAAGAGCATGGAAATATTTTTCGTAATGGCCAACAACAAATATATATTATTTTGCTTTGCTGTATTCCGATGGAAGACCCGTAATGATCATTTAAATGCGGATATAAAGCCATTTACCCGAAGGACATTTGCCCGAATGTCACATAAACCCGAATGTCATTCACCCGAATTCCACGAACACCCGAAAGACATTCGCCCGAATGCAACATAAACCCGAATGCCATTCACCCGAATTCCTTATACCCGAAAAACATCGAAATGTCAATCGAAAAAATTTAATTTATTAAGATGAAATACAAATTTTACATTTGATGCTATGAAGAAATTAACACTAAAGCTATAGGTACTGCTCATAACATCATAAGAGTCCCATGTTGAAAAACAGCAAGCCGAGAAAAACGCTGTTCAAGATTGTCCCATCCATTGAGCCAAATGGATGGGACAACCATGTTTTGGTATTTTTTTTATATTTTCTGAACAAACCCGGTAATCTTATTTGTGCAGTGTGATTCAGTGGTGATACAGAATACAATCCAACGGATAACTCATTTTCGACAAAAATCCACATGGGACTGTTATGCGTTTATGGGCAGTATACCAGTCAAATAGTTAATCCAATCACCTGGTTTGTATCATTTAACTAGGGTTTCCAGTTTTAGGTCCTTTCGTGAGTTCTTTTAGGAATTTTTAGCTGTTGGTTCCGCTTGTAGTGTACGTAAAACATACGTGCTAGGATTTTTCTCTTCAAGCCGCAACTGCCTCAACACACCATAGAATTTCCACGGCTTAACAAACCGTTCCATTTATTGTGCTAGTCTTCCACATTATTGGTGGTTCTAGGAATCTTTGTCACATTTTCGAAAACTGACCACGAAGCGGGGGGGGGGCAAAGAAGGGTTATCGAGAAACTTTTTGATTAGTTTCCTTCCTACCAAAAACACAATTTTAACTAATGTAATACAAAAAATCGTCGAGAGCCTTTGGACAACTTTTCTTAAATTCTTCGAGTGCCATTGGAATAGCTTGATGGGTCAAGAAAGCCGAGGCAACAACTTGTTTGTAAATTAGTTGTATTCAGTGATCTTCCGAATATTTTGTCTGACGAACAAGTTGTTTTATTTTTCTGAAAAAAAAACTTTGGTTTAGATGGAAGAATCATCCGTGAATCAGGTGGAAGAATCATCCTGTCTCGAAATCTTGGTAGCTATTTGGTATATAGATTCAAGAAATTGCTCTTGTTTTGAAAGAAGGAATCAACCCTTATGTTTGAGTATACCGGGCAGACGAGTGGATCAACAGTTTCTTTGCAAACTTATTTGGCATGCAGATCCAAGGATTTGTCATGTTTGAAAGAAGCAATCAACCCCTAATTGTGGGAAAAAGAGCTGCTCATGTTTAAAAGAAGGAATCAATCCCTAAGTGTGAGTAAACCGGGCAAACGAGTGGATCACCGGTTTGATTGCGAGGGTTATTTGGTATACAAACTCAAAGAACTGCTCATATTTAAAGAAGGAATCAACCCCTATATTTCAGTAAACCAAGCATACCAATGGATCACAGGTTTGCCGAATAGGGACCTCCGCTTCGGTTCCTCGACCTCGGTAATTGTGGCAAAGCCGCATCAGACTAGCTTCGCCAAATAACATTTATGAACTACTATTTACCAACGGTGTTGTGCCAAATGGACTTCCACCATGCAAGATATAATTACTAATTTAATTGATTCAATTCGTTAACGGAACATCTTAATATATATTTACCTCGATCGATGGTGTTTCCGAAAGATTTCTTATTATTTTGTCCGGTTTATCACAAGATTTCACCGCTCGAGCTGACAACTGCGTCCTATATGCATCAATTTGCACCTGAAGAGCATTTGTGGCTTTGGCAACAGAACCTCAGTGACGTCGGATAGTACACCTAAAAGCGATGTCGCATAGCCACATTGGTCAGTGAACGGTTGACTAATGTGGCTACGCCACATCGCTTTCTGGTGCACTGTCCGACTTCGCACCGCTCAGTCGGCTTTAAACTAGCTATAGCCCCTATGTTTGAGTAAACCGGGCAAACAAGAGGATCACAGGTTTGCTTATAACTCCGGCGACGGCTGGATCAACGCCTCGTCCAACGGAACCTCAGCGGCTTTGCGCCGCTTCGGATCCTTGGCCTCGGATATGCGGCCAAACCGCATCCCACTAGCTCCGCTGTATAAGCTCACTTGTTATTGTTCAGTTTATCAAACTTTGGTTAAAGATTTCACATTTCCCGCTCGGATTTTGTTTATTTAGGTTAAAATACATCCTTTTGGCAAAAAACCGCATTAAAGTCGGACTTCTATCACTAAAGTCACTAAACTAGACAATTACCGACTTTATATTATGCTTGAGTGAATGTTGTATTCGGGTTAATGACATTCGGGCGAGTGGTCCATTCGGGTTGATGGCATTCGGGTAAATGGTCCATTCGGATTAATGACATTCGGGTAAATGGTCCATTCTGGTAAATGGTTTTCGGGCGAACGTCATTCGGGTAAATGACTTTCGGGCGAATGTCATTCGGGCGAATGTGATAGAACCGTTTTTGGTTGATTTAGTAAAGAAAATAACCAAATTTTTATGATTTTTCAATGATAAATCAATGAATGTAATGTTTTTGATTGGTAATAAAAGAAATTGGAATTCAATGTCCATCTCGGAATTTCAAAATCACGAGCTGCAGCGCGTATAGATATTCCCATTTGCATCGCAGCAACTGCTCGACGAATACTATATTCATCATGTTTTTTGTGTCTTTCGTTTATACCCTCTTAGAACGGTTGGTTTCAAAATCGTCCAAAGAAGGACGTTCGTTGGACCAATTTGGACAACGTCCAAATAACCGTTCAACAAACGTTGGACACGCGTTGAACGATTTTGAAACAATTTTTTGGACGTCTCAGCGGGTAATTACGAACCATTGTGCTAAAACGTATAAAAAATAAAGATAGCGTTAAAACATATTTTCACTCGTAGTGTGAACATAGTATCACAGAGAACAGACGTCCATCTTCAGCATTCAACTTGTGTAAAATCTATAACGGTTTCGAAGGTAGTTTGGATATCTAAACCAGGTGCGCTACTGTCGTCATGTTTTTTTGTGGCTGAGTGCGACAGAATTGACAGCGGTTATTCCTCTACCCAGTCAAACTAGTCCGGAACCGATTCGGACTTCCAGCATGAATTCCAGCTCAAATGCGTCAACCGATAGAGTCGGAATCGGTTGTTTTCTTTGAGCTAGATTCCATGTAGAATCCATCCAGGATTTCGAACCGGTTCCAGAATCGATTTGATGGATAGTTGGGATAGGGTTGGTGTGGCGGCGCTAGTGTTTTTCGTATATTAATTCAAATGTTTACACACGTTTTTTAAATATTTTTGTTCGATCATGGATGTCTGTTCTCTGTGATAGTATTAATTTGATAAACAATTGCGATACTCTACACAACACTGTTTGCCCGCCAGATGGCGCTTCGGAACAAATTGTGTTTTCCTCGTTTTTTTGACAGTTCCCGGAATTTGATTCGGAATCCTTAATGGAGTCATTAGGGATTCCAAATCAAATGCAACAACCGATTCTGAGTCGGAATCGGTTGTTGCATTTGATTTGGAATCCATAATGACTCCATTCAGAAATCCGAACCGGTTCCGGAATGAGTTTAACTGGGTTGCAGCTACACGCGATGGGTATTCAGCTTCCCGGTCAAACCATTCGGAATTTGATTCGGAATCTTGAATGAAGTCATTATGCATTCCAAATCAAATGCAACAACCGATTCTGAGTCGGAATCGGTTGTTGCATTTGATTTGGAATCCATAATGACTCCATTCAGAAATCCGAACCGGTTCCGGAATGAGTGTAACTGCCCTCTAAGAACGGTTGGTTTCAAAATCGTCCCATGGACGGACATTCGTTGGACCAATTTGGACAACGTCCAAATAACCTTTCAACAAACGCCCATCGTTGGACCCGTGTTGAACGATTTTGAAACAATTTTTTGGACGTCTCAGTAGGTGGATTTTTGCTGGCGGCTGCGTTTTTAAATGCGCACTATTTTGACAAGTCGTCTGTACCAGCTCTCTGGCAACCCTATACCATCATATGGAGTTTGACAGCGACCTACGTATATAGGGCGTTATAGCTATAAAGCCCCAAACAAAGTTTTATGTTCGGCAATATACACGACATTCAAGCATTCCACACGACGTTTTGCACCTTGTGGGATGATTTGACACCGTATTATTCAGAAAAACTACGTTTATTAATTAATTACAGCTTTTAATCAATCGATTCAAAGTTAATGTTTTGATTTCCATGGCAGTGATGCTGACTGCACGATTTTGACAAGCGGTCAAGCATGGTGGTGTCACTCCTGTCACCCGCTATGGAGATATACAGACTTTCACAATAGTCAACATGTGATGGGCCTAGCCGCTTCTAGGTCCATGTCGCCCGTACAATAACATTGGGTTGTTTTGATTTTAGCAAAGGCAGATGTTAAATAGTACAAAATGGCTGCCTAGCAGCCAACCAATCTTTCAAGGCTATCACATACCTTGCTCATTTATGTTCTCAATTCAAATGTTAAACGTGAAATTCGTTAGTTTATTTGAAAACCTCTTTTTTCGATGATTTAAATTTCTTCCCCAAATTATTTATAAGCCGATTCTCGAGAGAATTGTGGGATTATAACCTCTGCTCTTACCTAAATTCATCACACAAAAAATGACCAATAATAGCACGTATGAAGCTTGCCTTTAAACCTCCCGGAAAAGCGTCTTCTAACGATACAGTACCTAAACCTACACCTAAACTGCTTATTAACATCTGATTTTGTATACAAATTCGTAGCAAAATTTACCACTAAGAATTGACGATTGTCAGCTACAGTTGCAGCTGCGTTTACGGAAGAAATCGGTTGCAATTCACCTGATATAGTGTCGACTAGATTGAGTATCGCTGATTGCTTTTCCTCAGTATAATAATCGCCCAATTACATTATAAGACTGATTAATTCCCACTGAGACGTCCAAAGAATTGTTTCAAAATCTTTCAACACGGATCCAACGATGGACGTTTGTTGAACGGTTATTTCTCGACGAACATATGTTTACGGCTTAAAAGCCAACTGTCAAAATTCTCTTTGAAAGGAAATTCCGGACAAACCATTACTGGCGAAACAGTTCATAGCAGTTAATAAAAGAAAAAACATTTCTCTTTTTTTACTACCAATATCTGTGATTAGCGAGTAACGGTTTGTCCGGAATTTCTTTTAAGAGAATTTTGACAGTTGGCTTTTAAGCCGTAATCATATGTTTTGCGAGATTTGGACGTTGTCCAAATTGGTCCAACGAACGTCCTTCATTGGACGATTTTGAAACCAACCCTTCTTAGAGGGTTGCGGTATTGAACGCTGTTGGTCGACCAATTTTTGTAAAGGGCGAACACGAAATTATTGCGACACATTCAACAAGGCATAACTTTTTGACCATTGGGTAAAAATCAACCAAATTTTGCACACTTTCTCATTGATGTGTATTGTTTACATGCTGTCAAACTCGAAGTCGTGTTTTTCGATTCAACGAAAATGGAGGTAGACCAACGCGAGTCGAGAGAACAAATTCTTTCCAAACACCTGGAATTTACTGATCTTTCGCACCGGCAGTTGGGAAAAATGTTGAACATTCACCATTCAACCGTCTCCAGAGTGTTGAAGCGGTTCCAGGAGCGGTTGACGTTGGACCACGGCAAAGGAGCTGGAAGAAAACCGGGACCGAAGAACAAAAAGACGGAGGGAAAGGTGAAGCGGATGATTAAAGTAAATCCCAACGTCTCAAGCCGTGATTTGGCTAAAAAGATCGGCATGTCGCAGAGCTACGTCCAGAATGCAAAGCAGAGAGCTGGACTACATACATACAAGGTGCAGAACTTCCCAAACCGCGATGAGCGGCAACAATCGACGGCTAAAACTCGGGCACGGAAGCTCTACGAGAAGATGCTGACAAAATATGGCTGCTGTGTGATGGACGACGAAACGTATATAAAAGCCGATTTTAAGCAAATTCCGGGGCTGGAGTACTGGTACCGGATGACACTGTAAAGACTTTGATGGTGGGCATCAAGCGAAAATGCGTTCAATTTTACACTCAAGGCTCCATCGATTAACTTTTCTTTTGATTTTTGAAGTAAGTATATGTATAAAACTACCCTAAAATTTTGGTTTGATTTTAAACATTATAAGAAAATTGGCATGACATTTTCGGTATCGCAATAATTTCGTGTTCGCTCTTTATTAGGCTGTGCACACTGACGAAGTCGACTAGCAAGTCAACATAAATTTGACTTTTACTGTGAGCCGTGTTTATCAACACTGCCATTAAGCTGTGAAGCAATGTTGGTAAATACGGCTCACAGTAAAAGTCAAATTTATGTCGACTTTGTCAGCGTGCACAGCCAGTAGATACAGGATACTAGATTAGGATTGTCGCTGGTATCAGTGGTAGGAACATCATTGTTTTGATTCCGGTATATAACTGTCAAATGGGCCAAATAGAAAAAGCAAAAAAAAATCTCTATCGTCGTTTCATAGCGACTAATTTTGGTGTGTTATAGCCAGCAAAATAATGGCCATTCGTGGCTGGTGTATTTTCATTACATAGAATGCAAAAATTGTCTAAACCTACATTGAATTTTGATAAGTTTTCATTTCTTTGTGCGGCATTTACAAAATCTTTCATTTCATAACAATAACAGTCGAAAATTTACACCGAGAAAATTCGTTATATTGAATCTATTGATTTCACACATGACTTTTTGCAATTTGTAGCAGCACATCAAAATTATCTGTCACACATAAATATCATGTGAAAAGTATTGAAATTGCCGTGCCGTAAATCAAAATTATAATAGTATGCCACATAGAAGTTTGATTCATAGCAAATTTCACATTATTTTTCGGTCTGCCTCTCGTTTTTTCTGCTGTAAATTTTATGCATGTCTTGTATGCATAAACATCACAGCAGTATAAAAGAGACGAAAATAAAAAATATGCAAACTCTGTATTTTACCAACTTGAACATCAACTAAACAGTTTGTTTTTGCAAACAAGCTAATTTTTTCTGCGTGTACCAAGAATGTGGACCGAAGACTTACCAGATAGACGTGCGGCACTTTGACAGATATAAACCGAAAACAAAACAAACATGCTTTGAAGCGAAAACAATGGGAACACCAGCGAGAATCCCAATCTAGTGTTCTGTATCTACTGCTGCTGTAAATGTTTTCTTGGGTTTTTTGCGTGTCTCCTTTTTTCAAAGGTTTTAAGGCATTTGTTACGAAGCTTTCGCAACACCGAAGTGTATTCGTGATTTATTTGTACGTCTTATCTTCTTGAACAAAATTTCTTAGCAAAACTCGTTCCACTTGAGTACAGTGAGCTGCTCGACACATTCTATAACAAATTTTTGACTTATTTAACATTCAAATGCATTTATTAGCACGCCGAATACAAACTTTAGCAAATAAAACGTTTAATGGAATTATGTAACATAATAACCCGTTAATATATTTCACACACCTATTATATTGACCACACAAACAAGCCTGCGGCAATCTTATTTTGCATCTGTACAAAGATTGCAAATATAATCAGCGCCAACAACCCACTAATAACTTGACAGCTACCAAGGCTCTTATGTGCGGTTGGTGTGATTAACCCATTATTGCCCAACCTACTATATATAGTAGGTGCTAAGAATAACTCCTATTACTCAATTAATAACGCAGAACAGGCATAATCAACGAGTTAATATTGTTCATATACTCTTGCAGAATATGTTTAGAGAAGTTAGAGTGGTTAAACCGGTGTTTATGTTTTGTTTTTAATCAATTTTCACTTAAGGGGTTACACATTTTTGTTAGGATGAAAAAATCGAATTTTTGTAAATTAGATATTCTGAAACTACATACACTGAGGAAAATTTTCTCAAAGTTTCATTAAGATCGGAATACGACAACTTAAGTTATAGCTATTCATAGACCTCTACCCATTCACCACTTGTAGGCGGTACGTAGTGTTTGATACGCTAGACCGTTGACTCGCTGCACTGATAGTAAAACTCGATTACCTCGGAGTTGTATTTTGTTGAAAAGTTCATCCGCGGCGATCACGATATCTCAGGATCCGATTAACCCATCAATCTTAAATTTTCACTGGTTGTTCCTTATAATATCAGCTACGTTGAGTACAAAAATAATTATACTGGAATGATCACATCATTTTTCTTCGATCGGAAAACACAATTTGTGATGCGCGTGAAAAATAAGTTGGGCAATAATGGGTTAAGACTGTTTTAACTTGGTATGTGTAATTGAGAGAAATACACAATAATCTATCACACACCTACTTTATTGGGCAGCAGTGTATATGTATGGTATTGTGCACGTGTACACAAAAACATTTCGTTCAATCCAACACTTTTCTTTTGGAAATATCTTTGCATGAATAAAATAAGTTAAACGAATGATACGAATAAGATGCATGAGCATGAGATAATAAACTGATCGGAATGCATACAAAGAATGAAATGAATACAATACATACCGGCTTGAACCTTCGTTCGAACCGGTCACAATCTTGATAGCTCCTGATTGACCTAGAGTTTTTCAACAGCAACAGTCTTTCTCAAGACAACCTATATTTTTTTCGACAATTAGTCTTTCTCAAGACTACCTACTTTTTCTACTCAATCAGTCTTTTAAAAGACTTAAACATTTTTCAAGAACAATTCAGCCTAAAGAAATATTTAATTCTTCCAACATGCCTGGGTCCTCCCACAAAGGCCGGGTTCCAATTTTTAAAAATAAACGAAAAAGGGTGGCTTCTCCACCCGATAATTCAATTAATTGCAGCAACTCATTCGATGTTTTATCCGAATGTGAAGATAACGAAATTTGTAAATTTCCTCGCGTTGTGCACAATGCCAATAAGAAGAAAAAGCAACCACCTCCGCCGGTAACAGTGATGATCTCCGACTTCAAGGCCTTTCGAACTGAGCTTTTGACGTTCCTTCCGGACATGAAAGACTCTTTTCAGATTGGCCGAAGAGGAGAATGTAGAGTTACAGCGGAGGAATTGATTGGCCACAAACGACTACTCCAGTATCTTACGGAGAAGTTATATAAATTTTATTCAAATGACTTCAAGACAGATAGACCATTCAAGGATGTCTTGAAAGGGCTACCACAAGGTCAAAGTTTGGATGAAATATCCAACGAATTGAAAAATTTACTTGGCTTTTCTCCTTCACAAGTTATTCTTATGAAGAGAAAGGCTAGCGGCGATAACACGCCAGTACGCTCTGGAATTATCCAGGAGCTTTATTTAATTCATTTTAACGGTAATGAGGTTAATAATTTGAAAGCATTTAAAAAGCACGTATTATGTTTCACGTCCGAGTAAAGTGGAAACATTATAGGCGACATGGGGGCAGAATTCAAAATAAATTGAAGAGTAACTCTAATTTTGTTATTCATCGATTTGATCGAATTGTTGGATTCGGCGGAGGAATAGCAATAGCGGTTGATCGTAGGATCAAACATTCCGTTACGCCATCTCTTGACACCAAGGTGATCGAGAGTTTGAAACTGATCTTGTTATCATTTTTATTGCTGCAGCCTATTTGCCTTTTCAGTGCACTGGCTAGCAAATTAATTTCTTGAAGGGAGACACACAAAAACTTACAAGAAATCGGTCGAAACTCTTCATAATCGGTGATTTAAACACCGAGCCTGGAATAATGCTCAAAGCAATTCCAACGTTATACTACTTTTTAATGATTGCTCTGCTGGTTATTATTCAATTTTGTTCCTGAATGGTCCTACGTGCTATTCGTCTGTAAGGAATCTGCCAACAATTGATTTGGTTTTGACAGATCAAAGTCACCTTTGTAGCGAATTGATTACACATGCTGACTTTGATTCTGATCATCTTCCAGTAACTTTTTCACTTTCTTAAGAAGCTGTTTCCAATCCCATTAGCTCAGTGTTCAATTATCACAAAGCGAATTGGGAAAGGTACAAAACTCATATTGAGAATAATTTTAATCATGACCTTGATTTACAAAATAAAGCTGACATTAATACGGCATTACAAAATTTAAGTAATTCTATCGTTGATGCTAGAAATTTATCAGTACCAACAACACAGAAAAAAATTATACTCCTATTATTGACGACGATCTTCAACTTCTGATTCGCTTGAAGAATGTTCGAAGACGTCAATATCAACGTTCTCGTGATCCTGCTATGAAATGTATCTATCAGGATCTACAAAAAGAAATTAAGCATAGATTCACACTCTTAAGAAACGAAAATTTCGCGAAAGAGGTTGAACAAATCAAGCCAAATTCCAAACCTTTCTGGAAACTTTCTATGGTTCTTAAGAAACACTAGAAACCAATTCCAGCTTTGAAGGAAAGTGACCACATACTTCTTACAAACGAAGAAAAAGCTCGAAAACTTGCTCAGCAGTTTGAGAGCGTCCATAATTTTAATCTCAACGTTGTAAGTCATGTTGAAGCCGAAGTCTTACAAAAATATGAAAACGTTTCAAATCAAGTATTGTCTCTAAACAATATTGTTGAAACAAACTATGATGAGATCAAATCCATAATGAAATTGTTAAAAAATATGAAAGCTCCAGGTTATGATGGAATTTTCAACATTCTTCTTAAAACCCTTCCCGAAATCACCATGAGATACTTGGTCAAAATATTCAACGAATGCTTTGAATTAGCATACTTCCCTGAAAGATGGAAAAATGCCAAAATTATTCCTATTTTGAAGCCAGATAAAAACCCAGCAGAAGCATCTAGCTATCGATCAATTAGTTTACTCCCTTCTATTAGTAAATTATTTGAAAAAATCATCCTAACTAGAATGATGTCACATATCAATGAGAATTCTATTTTTCTTCCTGAGCAGTTTGGGTTGGACGTATTGGACATTCAACTACTCATCAACTTGTGAGAGTAACTAACATGATAAAGGCAAATATCTCAAAGGGAAATTCCACTGGAGTTGCTCTTCTAGACATCGAAAAAGCTTTCGACAGTGTTTGGCACAAAGGATTAATTGCCAAAATGTGGGATTTCAATTTTACAATTTACATAATAAAGATAATTAAAAATTATCTTACTAACCGTACCCTACAGGTTTCTTAGCAGAATTGTAAATCTAATAAGCTACCAGTTAAAGCAGGCGTCCCTCATGGCGTCGCACCAATCCCATACAATATTTTTACCTCTGATCTTCTAAATCTACCTACAGGCTGTAAAAAGTCACTTTTCTATGATGATACTACCATCTCAGCCACTGGTAGGAGTCTTCGTATTATCTGCAGTCGATTACAACGAAGATTGAATATTTTCAATAATTACCTGAAAAAATGGAAAATTTCCACTAATGCGGCAAAAACATAATTTATTGTGTTTCCGTATAAGCCAAGAGCTTCTTCTCTCAAATAATAACCATATTATTAAATTTAATGGTTTGAATTTAACGTGGTCAGATCAAGTTAAATACTTGGGTTTGATTTACGATAAAAAAACTCACTTTTAAGGATCACATTGAAGGAATCCAAACAAAATGCAACAAATATATAAAATGTTTATATAGGAATTCTAGGCTCTGCCTAAAAACAAACTATTAATTTATAAATAAATATTTAGACCGGCAATGCTATATGCCGTGCCAATCTGGGCAAGTTGTTGTGCTAACGAAGAAAACGCTTCAAAGGATTCAGAATAAAATTTTGAAAATGATTTTGAAGCGTCCTCCCTAGTTTAGCACAAATGAGTTGCACAGACTCGCAAACATAGAAACATTAGAAATTATGACGAACAGTAGGGGAGAGTGAGGACACTTGATCCTTGGGGATATTTGATTCCCTGACCATATCTCATAATCTATACATCAAAAGTTACCACAATATAAAAAGAAAATGAAATATTTTGTCGTTTATGATGTTTTAAAAACAAATCTAATGTATAACATTTGGTTTGGAAAAGTTGTATAATATTTTAGAAAATATGTGTTGATGTCCATCTCAAAGATCTCTTTACAAATTTTTTAAACGGTTGTATGAGATCGACGAACTAATTATATATGAATATTGTCAAGTACGATTACGTTCTCAGGGCTTTTGTCTAGGAAAAAAACGTTTTTCGAATAAAAAGTTTCACAACACATACAAAAAAATAAATTTTGTTCGCCTCATACAATAGGTATCTTTGATCCCTGTAACACTGGTTACACTTGATCCCTATCATTAGCTCTCTCAAACACTTTCAAAATGTATAGAAATAGAAAAACATCATTTTCTTAAAGTGCCTGGCATTATTAATTAGTCTAAAATGTGTTTTTCCCTGAGCAAATTATGATATAAGTTACTGATGGTTGGAAAAGCCAGTTAAACAGCACTGATTTACCGCAAATACTTGTCTTGACCTTCTACTGTGACTAAAGTTTGTCGCGCATCTAAAAAAGTAGTCTAATTAATTAATTTGTCAGGACAGGTGATTAGCTGAACATTCGTGTCTATTAGTCCTAGTGTGCCTTGTTTCTTTAGCCCTAGTAGCCAGGGGATCAAGTTACCACACGTTTTTACAAAAACCTCGTTTTGACATGAATTTCAAAATATTACTGACAGAGCATAATATTCGCATTTACATATTATTTATAGCTCTTACAATTCAAATTGACTACAAAATGGCGAATTTTGAAGTTTTTATTTCATTGAAAACTTATGAGAAAAATTAAAGGGTTGTGTACAGGACACGACCACGGTGACATTAAAAATATAGCTTTTTTTTATCTATCGCACATATCGACACACGTTCTTGTTCACTCGCCTGTTTTCATATGTTACAATTTGCTATATACCCTCCCCATTAAAACATAATTTATTGAAGGTCTTTTAACGGTAATCTATTAATTAATCAAGTATCTCACTAGGTGATTGGCATTATTTGGCTGATCCATCTAGTAAAAATAGGCTGGTCTGTTCAGAAAATATATTCAAAAGAAAAGTTCCATATTGAGAGTTGTGATGAGGAAACCCACGCCCGCCAACGGAAATATACAGATTCTCCATAAAATATGAAATTTCATTTTCCATTTAAATTTTCAATAATGTACTAATGAACTTAAGTAAACAATCTTAAGTGTAAGTATTTCTTGATCGATTAGTGGTGGAAAAATGAAATTATTTGATAAATTACATTGTTATGCAACGTTCGCACTACCAGTTAAAACGGGTTTTTATGCTATCTTGGTGACATTTTTCTTGTTGCTAATTATTAAAACGTGTTATAACTCTGTAGTGTAAACATTGTATTATTAAACTAATTCTGCAGCGTTTTATGTTATATAGGTGTTTTATGTGGTAATAGGACTGACATAATTATATCTTCAGTACAGCGGTTTGTTTCATAATTTAAAACAGATTTATTTCAAAATTTAAATTAGTATACCCAACCGTATTTTTTGTATACCTTAAAACGCAATTAGAACTGTGTTTTAAATACATAGGGTAGGACAGATATTCTGACTGGTTAAACCTGGAAAACAATTTTAAGTCCAGTAACGCTTAAGACATAGCTTAAATTTGAATCGAAAAAGAACACCCGCTTCAACTGCTGCTGGGACGGTAAGTTCTGTTTTAAAATTTTCCATTGTGTGCAGTACAAAACAAAAGTGTTTGAAATTAGAAAACAAAAAGTTCTGCTGGGAATGTGATTGTTTCCGATGCAATTACACTCAGATTTTTCACGCAGGGGATACAGGCCGTGTAAATGAAAACCGCGTAAATTTAAAAAAAAAACGCGTTAATGAAAACCGCGTAAATTTCAAAATCCGCGTAAAAAACCTGAGTGTACTCTCCTATATAAAATACTACGCTGCTGAACAGTGCAATAACTACAGAAGCACGTTGTCAGATGCCTTACTGATAAAAAACATATAACCGAAATATGAAACATGAAAACCAATTGGCTCTTTACCCTACGCAGCTACAAAGCGCCGTAAACATGGATTAACAAGTTACAACGCACACGCATGCATAAAAATAAATATATTTTTTTCAAACGCAACACTCTTAAGCAGCACACACCGTATTGAATTAAATCCAAACCACCCCGCCCACCCACTTTGCAAATCATTCTGTGACACCATGCTGGTACCCGACAAATCCGCACACGGCCACCGCTGCCGAAAATGCATAGCGTCTACCGCTTATTGTAGTGCCCAGACGCTGCAGTCATAATCTTACCCGTTCGACATAAGAACAAAAACTGATTCAAACGGGTACGCGTCACCTCTATTTATAAACTAATCGTATATGGTTTAGTCACTTAGGTGCGAGTGTATGCAAATGCCAACGTTACCGAAAATCGATAGCGCTTATTGCATCGCCCGGAGACGACGTTGCTCGTGTGGGATAAGAGCAACAACTGATTTAAACTGACATGCGTTGCTTCTATTTATGACTTTTCGTGTTTCATTGAGCAACTAAGCTGCCCTCTTTTGACGGCTGTGTCTGAGAAATCTGCCTCACGAATGGTATTTTTCCCGTTTTTTGTGAACTTTTTAATTTTACCAATTTCCAAAAGTCTACTTTTATTGGGGAGATATTAAATTATTACCAATATTTAAGTTAGGTGTTTCTGAATCGGTTGGTGTATGAATGATTAAAATCCATCTAGTAATATCGGAGTTATAAGCGTGCAAACCTTACATAGTTTCGTTACATGGGAGATAGTTTAGATGTTAGAATGACACCTAGCCCCAGATAGTGGAGTAAGACATTTTTAATGTCAAAAAACAAAAGTGGGATCAAGTGTACCCTCTCCCCTATTATAAGCAACTTCCGACAAAAATCGTTGCAATCTTCAATTGCAATGATTAGCTCTCTTTATAGTTTATAAGTTAGTTTATAAGATTTGTTTAGCTCCTTATTCACAAGTAGGTTTAAAACTTCCTACTGAAAAAAATACTTAGCTGCGAAAGCATATTATATATTAATAATAATTAACTGAATCATGTAAACAATAGGGATGAAAAGTCACCACTTGTGGTTGAACACCCAATATACTAATTTAGAAATGTAATGCAAACAAAACAATATAATCAAATAGAAAATAATATATATAAAAAAATGAATGCAATAGATAAAATGAGCTCAAATGAATAAAATGAATGAAAAGAATGCTAAAAAATCATAAAAATGAAATTATCATATATTTAAAATTAGTAAAATATTTAAAATGAAAAAAAATAAAGCGAATATAATTCATGAAATGAATGAACTGGAAAAAATGAGCATATAGAATAAAATTTAAATGAAAAATTAAGTATTGATTTTTTGTGTTTCGAATTCATCTCGTCAGTAACGAGCACCATCTGGGTGTCTAGTTAGACGATGTATTTGTTTTGGAATTAAAAAATGTCTTTTTTAAAACAGATTTCTGAAAAATGATTTTTGTGCAAAATAGAATAGGTCCAACATTTTAACGCGTATTTGGAAATAGTAAACTGCGATAATGTGACATGTGCTTTCAAGCCCTTAAAACAGAGAGCGACAGCCAGATTTAACTTCCCGCTGGAGATATGGGAAGAATTGGGGTGAAACAGGTACACACGTTTCGGGCGGTCATTCCAAGTATGTTCAATCGATTCTATCGAACTGTTTTATATAAGAAAAACTACTTCGGTGAGCTGTTTTCAGCATCTTTCTGAAATGATGAGTAAGGTATAACTTCATACATACATTATGCAAGGAATTGGGGTCCAGCCTCTTTCCTAGCAGTACAGCGAGGTTTAAATTCTATCTATGCTAGCTATGGGAAGGATTGGGGGTAAAACGGGTATACATGTTTTGTCCGGTAATATGAACTATATTCAGTCGATTCTCTGGACTATTTGGCCTGTGTTAAGCCAAAGAGGACCAAGCGCCATTTTGAGATACATGTTTTAAAACCGCAATCGCATCCAACATAGAACTACCAACACCCACATCTATTTATTTTTGGGATCACAAATAGTAAACGAAAGCAAATAAGTGTTTCCTAACTTGCTATGCTAATGGTAACACGGTGTTCCTAAAACCGTTATTAACTAAAAAAAATGACCATAAATTTGGCATACGGCATTCGAAAGATACAGTATCCAAGCATCTTCTCAGTGAATTTCAAAATGATCCATCGAGGGATTCGAGATATATGGCGATTTGAAGTTTTATGATACGTTTCATAAGGCTACCAGCAAACACCCACGGGTTTGGTCCAATCTCTATAAACAAAAAAATATTTGTCTACTTATTTAGTACATGGAATTCGAAAGATATAGTAATCAAGTATATCCCTTGCAAGTTTGAAAATATTTCATTGACGGAATCGAAAGTTATAACGGTTTGGATGTGGTATGCGGTCATAGATGGGTTTTCTACCAGACTTCAAGCGTGAATCCATGTTTGTCCATTGACTATTTAGATCGTTTATACGTGTCGCGACTTTTAAAGGAAAACCTTACCTTTTAATTACATAAATATAATGCACGAAAGGTGTTATTTATATGGTGCACTGAAAAATATGGAAATAGGGTTGTCTACCAAACGTTAAATATAATGTGTAAATTAAAAAAATAGATGAAAGTTGGAATGTTTACTTCAAAAAACCATATCTCAATGGTATGTTGCCTGATTCTAATTCTTTTTTTCATTATTGAACAGGTAGACGTTTCATCGTTAATTTTCATCAAGAAGAATATAAAATAGAGTTAAATAAATAGACAATATAATTGGTCTCAACTATATGTATTATAATTATTTAGTGATTATTTTTGTATTAAAAATAGCGGCCTATCAATTTGTATATACTAGTTGATTGCAATTGCTGTTTACTACAAATTATGGATATATGAAAGGTTAAAACTAACACAGTCGTGATTCGCTGGTCGCTCAATTTTTAACAGGAGCCCCTTTTTAGTTGGACCTTCGCGCTAGTTGGTCCATTGTCGACATCTGAATGTCAAATTCTCATGTTAAATTCAATTCGACAATCAAACTAACAATAGTTAGAGATATGAGCAGATGAACTTGTACTAATAACATCCCCTTTGATCCCCCTACTAATAACATCCCCCAGTTTTAACATCTGTCAACCCAACCAGCGAATCACGATTGTACAAAATTTCCAACAAAAACCGTACCATAACATAAATTGATCTGAATCAGCAAATACCTTCATATTTTTGAATATATGTATTGAATTTATGGTTTTATTTTTCCATGATTTATAGTTTGCGTTCGTTGCATTCAACTAATGTATAGAAATTGATAGGTCGTCGTTTTGAATATAAAGATATTTACTAAATAGTGATAATACATATAGTTGAGGATAATTAAGTTGTCTATTGTTTGAAGTAGCCAACTATATTTTATATTCTTCTTGATGACCTACCTGTTCAATAATGAAAAAATAATTAGAATCAGTCAACATACCATTGAGATATGGCCTTTTGAAGTAAACATTCCAACTTTCATCTATTTTTTTTAAATTACACATTATATTTAACGTTTGGTAGACAACCCTATTTTCATATTTTTTCAGTGCACCATATTAATAACACCATTTGTACATTATATTTACGTAATAAAATGGTAAGGGTTTCCTTTAAAAATCGCGACACGTATAAACGATCTAAATAGTCAATGGACAAACATGGATTCACGCTTGAAGTCTGGTAGAAAACCCATCTATGACCGCATACCACATCCAAACTGTTATAACTTTCGATTCCGTCAATGAAATATTTCCAAACTTGCAGGGGATATACTTGATTACTATAGCTTTTGAATGCCATGTTCTAAATAAGTAGACAAATTTTTTTTTGTTCATAGAGATTGGACCAAACCCGTGGGTGTTTGCTGGTAGCCTTATGAAACGTATCATAAAACTTCAAATCGCCATATCTCTCGAATCCCTCGATGGATCATTTTGAAATTCACTGAGAAGATGCTTGGATACTGTATCTGTCGAATGCCGTATGCCAAATTTATGGTCATTTTTTTTAGTTAATAACGGTTTTAGGAACACCGTGGTAAGTTATCTAAAAATGCATTTTAACATGAAAAATACTAGAAAAAATTGTGGCGCTCAGTTCGGTTTGGCTTTACGCAGACCATTTAACATAAAAAATAACTTTTGATCAGCCGCGTTCAGTCTCTTTCTGAAATGTTGAGTAAGGCATATCTCCACACTTGTATTATGTGAATAATTGGGGTAAAACGGATATAAACGTTTCCTGCGGTCATTCTAACTATTTTCAACCGATTCCCCGGATTTTTCTTCATAAGAACTGCTACTTTTCATCAGCCACCTTCTGCCTCTTTTCGAGAAGCACAGCCAGGTTTAACTTCCCAGTTGAGATATGGGAAGAGTTGGGGTAAAACGGGCACACACGTCTCGTGCGGCCACTTTCAGTATCTTCAATCGATTCCCCAGAATTGTTTGCATAAGAAATACTACTTTTGATCAACCGCATTCAGCTTTTTTTCTGAAATGTCCCAGTTAAACTCATTCCGGAACAGGTTCAGATTTCTGAATGGAGTCAGTACCCAAGTAACAATTGAATTTTATAGCACGCTACAAGTGCAATCTAAGTTTTATCAGTGGCTATAAAACTATCATAAAACCACAATTGTTACTAGGGTATGGATTCCAAATCAAATGCAACAACCGATTCCGACTCAGAATTGGTTGTTGCTTTTGAGTTGGAATCCATACTGACTCCACTGAGGATTCCGAATCAAATTCCGAGTGGTTTGACCGGGGTAGAGCCAGGTTTAGCTTTATACTTGAGTTATGGGGGGAATTGGGTAAAACGGGTAGACACGTTTCGGGCGGACAGTCTAACTATATTTAAGATGGGCCGTTCATAAACCACGTAGACCGAAATTTGAGAATTTTTAAACTCTCCCTCCCCCTTCCCCCTAATAGACCTTAGTAGACTTTTATCACCCCCCCCCCCCCCCCCACGCCAAAAGTCTACGTAGACTTTTAATTTTTTTATTCGCGCGAAATGTGAAATTAGCAAGAAGCACATTATTATGTTCAAATAAAAATTAGCGTTCAGATTTAATTTTGTAAATTTAAGCTTTTAAAATATTAAAGAAAGGTTTTTCACATTGGTTTTTTGTCTATGACTGATCAAATCAATTAATACCAATTCAAGGTGCTTTCCAACATTTGTGTAACGGAATACTTCTTTTCAAGGTTAGTCACTCAAGTATATGTAAAAAGATATATTGCTATAACAAGTTCAAATTTTGGCCGAACGTGTCCATTGTTACAGAATCGGAAAGTAAATAAAATTTCACGAAAGATTCAATCAACATAAACTTAATATACTAGAATTTAATGATTTGACTTTTATTTAAATACGTTGAAAGTTCTAATTTGTGACGCGTTGTAACGTCACGTTACATTATCGGTCATAAAACAATCCTCTTCCAGTAATATTCAGTTAATGTTGATTGAATCTTTCGTTAAATTTTATCTACTTTCTGAATCTGTAATAAGTTTTGATGCAGGCGTTCATTTGATAAAGTTATAACATATTTGTCGAATGAAGATTTCAAATCGTTGTAACGTCACGAAAGAATGTGTCAATCCAGAATTGCTAGACACTTTTCGAGCCTTACTGGTGCATTCAAAATTGTTAAATTATAAGAAACAATTACAAAATAATAATGTCGATGTGTACTATCATCGAGACTAACATAATAAACCAAACATGCACACCACAAATTTCACTTTTCGTGGACAAATTTCAATATTTCTAAGATAATCTGCCTTATTTGATTAAGGGAACGAAGCTATTTAAAGCTTCCCAAAAATATTTAATTTTCTTATGTAATTAATAGCCATATCACCTGAGATTATTATCGCAAAGTATCAAAGCTTAACGCCGAATATTTTCGAAGATAAATATAGCAGAACTGGTTTGCACGGAGTTGCGTAGGGTCAAGACGTAAAATTTAACGGGTGTTTTAAGATATTGAAATCAGTGTAAATGATTGCAAGAGAAACTGATTAACTCGAGTAAACACTTTGTTGTAAAAGTTGATCTACTGCTTCAACCACCGAAATCAATAAATAAAAAATAAAAAAATAATCCACTTATTGTTAAAAATCGGGTGTTTTGTTGTTTCAATAGTGGTTTTAATGCTTAACTTTGACCATTTTTCAACTTTTTATGGTTCATGCATTTCATGGTCCATGCATCGTCGCTGTTGTGCTATCTTATGAAAAACGCCATTTTGGGGTAAACTGAGTTAGATATGCAACATTACTAATATGATAATTCTCTACAAAATGGCGTTTTCAGAATTTTGAAATTTTGCTTGGTTACTGAGGTATAGCAAAAAAAGTGATGAGAAATTGCCAGTTTTTTGCTTTAATTCACTGTATCTTGGGATTCGCCTAAGTAATGTAGAAGTTTTAGATGTTTTTATATGTAAAAATATCTGAGGAATACAATGGCATAATAATTTTTAAAATAAAAATACATGTATTGCGAGAAATATGCAGTTTTACTTTTAAATTGGCAATATTTCATGTTTGGCAACACTGTAGTTAAAAATTACTATTTTTTCTAGATTGCTTGCTCGATTTCCTTCAAAATGCATTTGTTTTTACCATTTATAAGTTTCAATATATTCAATCTCAAACTTTAAAAATCGTTTTTCTCGAAATGTGCTAAATGGCGCTTGTCATAAGATAGCACAACAGCGACGGCATGTCTGCTAACTAGTGGTGTCTCAGATGATTTCACAGCCAAAATCTTCCGTCGAGAGGAATTTTGGGCGATCGTCTTTAGAACTGTAATTTTGTGTTATTCATAGATCAAAACTATATCAAAATATACTTGTTGACTGACTGAAATTATTTTTTCATTGCTTAAAGACGTTTTATCAACAATTTTCGTTCAGAAGAATATAGAAAAGAGTTATCTACCTCAAATAATAGACAACATAATTGATTTCAACTATATGTATTATCATTATTTAGTCAATATTTTTATATTCAAAGCGACCTATCGATTTCTATACATTGGTTCAATGCAACGAACGCAAACTACAAAACATGGAAAAATAAGATAAATTCAATATATATAATCAAAAATATAAAGGTATTTGCTGATTCAGATCAATTTATGTTATGGTACGGTTTTTGTTGGAAATTTTGTACATGCGGGATTCGCTGGTTGGGTTGATAGATGTCAAAAACTGGTCAAAGGGGATGTTATCAATTCAAATCTGTTTACATTTCTAACTATTGTAAGTTTTATCGCAGAGAACAGACATCCATGATCAAACAAAAATATTTTAAAAACGTGTGTAAACATTTGAATTAATATGCGATAAACACTAGCGCCGCCACACCAACCTATCCCAACTATCCGTCAAATCCATTCCGGAACCGGTTCGAAATACTGAATGGATTCAGTATGGAATCTTGCTCAAAGAAAACAACCGATTTCGACTCTATCGGTTGATGCATTTGAGCTGGAATTCATGCTGGAAGTCCGAACCGGTTCCGGACTAGTTTGACTGGGTAGAGGAATAACCGCTATCAATTCTGCCGAACTCAGCCACAAAAAAAAACATGACGACAGTAGCGCACCTGGTTTGGATATCTTAACTACCTTCGAAACCGTTAGAGATTTTACACAAGTTGAATGCTGAAGATGGACGTCTGTTCTCTGTGGTTTTATTGTGTAAATGAATTTAACAAGAGAATTTGACATTCAGATGCTAAACTAAACTGAAAAGCAGCTCCTGTTAAAAAATGTCCCATCTGCGTATCACGACTGTGTTAGTTTCAACATTTCATATATCTATAATTCGTAGTATACAGCAATTGCGGTCATCTAGTGGATAAAAATGGACAGGTTGTCATTTTTAATACAAAAATATTAACTAAATAATGATAATACATATGGTTGAGATCAATTATACCCAAGTAACCAATAAGCATTATAACGTAGCCTAATATCTGCTTTAGATCCACATATAAAGCTGTCTTAAAGAGCCGTGAAGCCCTAAATACTGATATAATGCTGGTATTATGCCAGAAAAGGCGAAATATAGTGCTATTACTGTGCAGAGATTGACAGCTCGTTTCTGCAGTACTAATGCTATTATATAGCACCAGCGCACAAATGCCAATTTTGAATGCCTTATATTGGCAATACTAATGCTAATAAAAGTTTTAGGATGCTGCCATTGTCCGCCATGGCTTTGAAACCATTTCTTATGTTTCCTTACCGTATGATGAGCAAAACGGAAAAATTTGAAAATATGATGTTCTGTTTAAAACCGTAATTGTCTCTCTTCTAATGCATTGTAATAAATATCCTTAATGGGGTTTCGTTCTCATATAATATGAATGTTTTACGAAAATTACCTTTAGTCAGTCTCGAACTGTGGTACCTTGCCTCGTCCTTCACAGTAAGTGCGCTGCGTTTGCTCCCTAGACTATATTGCACATGTTCGATTGAAATGAAATATGTCGAATATATTCTTCAAGAAGAATTGCATAACAAATAAACCCACAGCATTACAATAGCATTATATCTTTTTATTTGCTCTATAATAGTACTAAATGCACATGTAAAGCTTACATGCTTTAAAGATCCTTGAAGCATGTACGCGTTATATCAGCTTTATATACGCATATAGAGCAAGCGATAATGCTATATGTCGGCTGTGCAGTTATGCATTACTGATGCTAATATAGATCTTCATTGCATTGTTAATGCTGTAATGGAGCTTCAATGCAACATTAGTTCAAATATATAGCCAATATAGTGCAATGGCTTAATGCTTATGGTTACTTGGGTATTGTCTATTATTTGAGGTAGACAACTCTATTTTATTTTCTTCTGAAGGGAAATTGTTGATAAAACGTCTACCAGTTAAGTAATGAAAAAACAATTAGAGTCAGTCAACAAACCATTGAGATATGGCCTTTTTAAGTAAACATTCCAAGTTTTATTCAATTTATCATAACATATCATAAAACTTCAAAACGCAAAAACTTTCGAATCTCTCAATGGATCATTTTGAAATTCACTGAAAATATGCTTGGATACTGTATGCCAAATTTATGGTCATTTTTTGTTAACAATGGTTTTAGACACACCGTGTATAGAATGTAGCATAAAATATATATTTGGTGCCCCTACAGCATATTTATGAATTTAATGAAAATGTATTATTTTCTCACAGTAAACTCCATACAAACATAGAATCATTTGTGCTAAAACATGCTCCAACAGATTTGATTCAAATTGAGCGTAGGAGTTCGTTGAAGAATTACGAATTTTTCTAACTTGGTTCTGTGGTATTCAATTTTGACATTAAAAATGTCTTACTCCACTATCTGGGGCTAGGTGTCATTCTAAAATCTAAACTATCTCCCATGTAACGAAACTATGTAAGGTTTGCACGCTTATAACTCCGATATTACTAGATGGATTTTAATCATTCATACACCAACCGATTCAGAAACACCTAACTTAAATATTGGTAATAATTTAATATCTCCCCAATAAAAGTAGACTTTTGGAAATTGGTAAAATTAAAAAGTTCACGAAAAACGGGAAAATTACCATTCAGTGAGGCAGATTTCTCAGACACAGCCGTCAAGAGAGGGCAGCTTAGTTGCTCAATGAAACACGAAAAGTCATAAATAGAAGCAACGCATGTCCGTTTAAATCAGTTGTTGCTCTTATCCCATACGAGCAACATCGTCTCCGGGCGGTGCAATAAGCGCTATCGATTTTCGGTAACGTTGGCATTTGCACACACTCGCACCTAAGTGATTAAACCATATACTGTTAGTTTATAAATAGAGGTGACGCGTACCCGTTTGAATCAGTTTTTGTTCTTATGTCGAACGGGTAAGATCATGGCTGCAGCGTCTGGGCACTACAATAAGCGGTAGACGCTATGCATTTTCGGCAGCGATGGCCGTGTGCGGATTTTTCGGGTACCAGCACGATGTCACAGAATGATTTGCAAAGTGGGTGGGCGGGGTGGTTTGGATTTAATTCAATACGGTGTGTGCTGCTTAAGAGTGTTGCGTTTGAAAAAAATATACATATTTATTTTTATGCATGCGTGTGCGTTGTAACTTGTTAATCCATGTTTACGGCGCTTTGTAGCTGCGTAGGGTAAAGAGCCTATTGGTTTTCACGTTTCATATTTCGGTTATATGTTTTTTATCAGTAAGGCATCTGACAACGTGCTTCTGTAGTTATTGCACTGTTAAGCAGCGTAGTATTTTATATAGGAGAGTACACTCAGGTTTTTTACGCGGATTTTGAAATTTACGCGGTTTTCATTAACGCGTTTTTTTAAATTTACGCGGTTTTCATTTACACGGCCTGTATCCCCTGCGTGAAAAATCTGAGTGTAATTGCATCGGAAACAATCACATTTGTAAGTAGGGGTTTGCCCACTACTCGGGTTCTTGTTTGCCCGGCGAACCCTTCTTTTCAGGGCGGCCTAGGTGCTCCTACCGGAATTTCGGATTTTCGTATAATAACAAACAAAAAGAGAAAAAAAAACAAATAAATTCTAACTTTACCGTTTATTCTCCCGAAACTCTCCTCTGCTGGTCGTTCCTTACGGTCTGCTGCTGATGGCGGCGGGAAGGCGACGGTTTTTTTTCCGACCGGCCGGGAACACAACGGCCGCGTTCTCCTTCTGGTGTCGTTGGCTGCTCCGGCAGCGGTCCTTGGTTTTTAGCTAGGGAGGTGAGCTTGGCTCCTTTGTTGGAACCTCCCTAGCGACGTTGGCGACGAATCGCCGGATCGTCTACTCGCCGTAAACGATCCCGGAAGTTACCGCAGTAAACTTCCCAGGGGGAACCTTTGTCCGCCCTGCTTCGTTCTCCTTGGCAATTAACTGTGGAGGAGAGCTTGGCTCGTTCGACTGATCCTCCACAGTGAGAACGGCACTGGTGTCACTTGGGTCCTTTTTATTTAGCCGGGGAAGCGAGTAGCTCCTTAGCGATTAGCTTCCCGTCTCGGCGACCCTACACCAGGACTTTTTGTATGCCCGGACCACACACCGATACACTGACGGATTTCACTTACCGTCACACGCGCGCACTGAACTTTTGTTACGGTGGCGGGAAACTGTCCCGAAAAAAGGAATAAATTTGGAACGTCTGTTCCTGGCTGTGGTCCGTCACTTTCTAAAAAAACTCGATGGCCGCCTTCCTCATTCGACCCAAAACAAACACCAAAACCAGCACCAAAAAAACGTACCGCCGCATAGCTGTCATCGCTATAGCACAGCATAGTCAGACCACTTTTGCAGCGAAAGGAGAGCGGTAACCTAACTAAACCCTATGCTATTTATTTACAAATACACAACAAAAATTACTACACCTATCTGGACTAATAACAACGTTCATGGACTATTATTTAAACGAAATTTACATCAAAAACATGAACGAGCATAATGACCAGCGGTGAGTTATGTTGCAATAACAATACACTCTACGGAGAGAGTACGCACAAATAGGTATATTTCCACCCAGTGCTAAATTGTTACCCTGACGGGTTACAATCTCGCCCACACCGGGTGGAAAAAAATTGGCAACAATTTTTTTTCTAACCTAACACCTAACACCGATACAATAATAATACGCAATGAATAAATAAATAAATAAACAAAGAAAAACTAACTACACCTAATTTTTTCTTCCGCAATTTATCAATAATTCATGTCAAAAAAAACTAATCGACCGGCGGTCCTCATTGGTGAAAAGTTTGCCTGTGTTTGGTCTGATAATACTGACAGCATACGCGAAGCGAGAGGCTATCAGCCATCGTCATTACTCGGCTATGGGTTGAACCCTAAATCCAATCTGAAAACAAGATTGGTAACAACTCGAAATTCCCAAAATTCTGCAAGTGGCATTGACAATTTTCAATGTTCCAACTTGCAGGGGAACGGTTGTCGGCATTACATTGTTCGTTTTATCATCGACTGTTCAGAAATGCCTCGTGTTCTTACGGTACCAGTACTACACGCTTGTGTTGGGGTTTCTATCCAAATACATTCATACAATTATCCCATTCATTCATCCTCAATCACTGGCCTACTCGATCATTCACATTCCGATAAGCACTTCGAATTAACCCCAAAACAATTTTATCTTATCATTCACACATGCATTCATTCACTCTGTTCGATTCCGCACTCATAAATTCACTCATACAATACCGCTTAACACGTCATCATTTCTCCCACTCACAGACATTCCGGACAAAAAGTTTGTATATTCGTCCCTTTTCGCCTCAAAACGCTTCGTACACGGCAAAAGAAACGTTTGAGAGGGACCAAAGAATGTCTTTCGCATAATTTAAACAGATCAAAAAGATTCCCGCTGGAATCAAACGAACCACCCCAGGTTTAACCACAAACCCAAAATTATGCGAAATAAAATTTTGTTATTCGATTCGAGATCGAAGATGCGTGGCGCGTTTTAACCCACATCTCTCCCTAACACCCATACCATCCTGATCCGAATCGGGCTACACCTGCATGATGCAGAGCATTGGTGCGAACATCGAGGAAAGTGTCAAATCGATGATCCATTCGATATGATGAATGAATCATCAAAATTGTAAATAAAAACAAAACAGTTCGCGAAATTGGCGGTCGCAAATTGTTTTATTCGCGATTTTTATACCGTTTCCGCGCAATTTCGTGTTTTATTTCGGTCGGGAATTAGCCGCGCGTTTTTTTGTGTCCCTATGGTAAAAGGGAGTACCTAGTGATTTTGTGCTCCAAACAAGGAGATTTTACATAATTTAGTGCACCCGTAGGTGCGAGTGTTCCCCACAGAAAGGGGTTTTTGAAAATTTTATGTTGCCGAACACGGCAGAGGAATGATGTGTATGCATCCGGCGGTGAAAAGACGGTATAGGTTCGTTTTGTTTCTTCCAAACACTGGTACTGGTTTGGTGAGAAAGTTTTCTTTACCGTAACCGTCTCGACCGCCGGAGCAAAGCAAATTAGTGGATAATTTGGTTACCTCACTGCGCGAGTGGGGCGCAAAAGAATTTTTAGTATTTGTTTGCCGAACACGGCAGGTAGTGTATTTAGATGCGTCCGATGCCCGGGAGAACGGCACGGTATAAGATTAGTGTTTTTTTAGTAGAGTATTCCACCATACCGTAGTCGTCACCGGGGCCAGAGCATATATTTCGTGCGAGTGTTTGTTTACCACACTGCGTGAGTGTGGCTCTGAAAAATTGCCAGAAGGTGTTGAAGAACCTTCTCGCAGCAGAGTTGGTCTTCCACAATAAAAATAGAGAAGACGGAGAAATGTTTATTGTTTTTTTATTCGGACCAAAGTCCGTGTTGTTGCCGTCGGGAACCGACGGCTGCTTTTGGAAAACTCCCAAGTGAGCAATCCATATAAAAGCATACCGTCAGTCCACCGACGGCACGGAAAAGTTTTATGCTGGTTTAAGGAGATTTGCTGGCCAAACTCCAAGGTTTTTACCTGTTAAATCCTCCAGCTCGTAGGAGGATACACCTTTTTTTGAGACAATTTTAGCCGGTAAGTATTGTGATCCAAGTTTAGCATTGTACGACTCGAGTGCATTCGACAACTTCATGTTTCGACGGTACACCATTTGTCCCGTTTCAAAAGGTTTGGAGAACTTTCGATGACGCAAGTTGTACTGATGTCGAATGCCCTCGCTTGCCTTTGCCAAATTTTTGACCACAATCTCCCGGATTTTGTCTATCTGTTGGTGTCTTGTTTCTAGGTCACCCTCACCGGAAATCCTGCTGAAGTCATCGGCAGATGCCATTTCACACCCATGTATAATGAAATGAGGACTAAACCCAGTGGAGGAATGAACGGTAGTATTTAGGATGCGCTCCACATCGGTGATGTGGACATCCCAGTTGCGCTGCTCGGTTCGAGCATATGCCCGGATTGCGGTGTTTATCGAGCGATTTGTTCGCTCCACTGGGTTAGCCTGCGAATGATAGCGGGAATTCAGCCAATGTTTGACGTAGGTTTCTTTTATGAATTGACTGAACTCCTTCGAGGTGAAAGTGGAGGCATTGTCGCTTAGCAGAATTTCCGGGCTACCATGACGATTGAACCACTGTTCGCGTAGTATCGTACAGAGTGATGTACTAGCGATTTTTCGAACGGGGGTTAACATGACGTACTTGCTGAAGACGTCGAGGACGACAAGCAAGTGTTGATTGCCACGTTTGCTTTTTGGAAGAGGACCAATATAGTCCACAGAAACCATTCGCCATGGTGCATTAGTCGCACGCGACTGACCCATTTCGGGCTGGACTGGGACGAAAGGAGCTTTGATTTCCTTGCACGTCCCGCATTCTCGAATAAACTTTCGTACTTCCGATCCCATACGAGGCCAGTAATATCGCAACTGCACTTCGTGGATCGTTTTATCGTATCCCACGTGAAGCAAATTTTCGTGGGTACGTTGGATCAAATCTTGACGGAACTCGGGTGCTGGGACGAGTTTCCAACTGAACCGCGAGTCGCACGGAACAACTTTTGAGTTGACATACTTGAAAAGTTGATCATTTTCTACTTTGAAGTCGGCATAGTCGTCAGGATTTTGGATAACTTTTGACTTCATGGAACAGTACCAGTCTGAGGTGGACAAAGCTGAAACGGCTGCTACGGCCCGGGATAACGCATCAGGAACGACATTGTCCTTGCCTTTCCGGTGCTCAATAGACATGTCGTAGAGTTGTAATTCTAAACTCCAACGACTCAAACGTGAACTGGTTTTCCATTTAGTCTTCAGTATCCATGTAATCGCTGACGAATCAGTGACCAGTCGAAAATGATAACCTTCCAAGTAACCTCGAAAGTGTTCAACCGCCATTATCACCGCCAAACCTTCCTTCTCAGTTGCATGGTAGTTCCTTTGGGGAGTGGTCAGTTTGTGCGAAAAGTAAGCAACTACTTTCTCGCCCTCGGGATACTCCTGCACCAGAACAGCAGCGACTGCTACGTCACTAGCGTCTGTCTGAAGGATGAACTCTTTGGAGAAGTCTGGTGGGACTAAAACTGGAGGAGTGACTAGAAGTTCCTTAATTTTAAGGAACGCGAGTTCTGCCTCGGAGTTCCAAACTAAGCTCTTGGTTTTCGTTTTGAGCAGATCGCTCAAGGGAGCAGTGACCTCACTGAACCGATCAATGAAGCGGCGGTAATAACCGCACATACCGAGGAAACGACGAAGTTTCGTCACGGTAACCGGTCTCTCGTAGTCGAGAATCGGCTGAATTTTGTCAGGATTGACCTTGAGTCCGTCCCGATTCAACAAATAACCAAGAAACTTTAGTTCGGGGACTCCAAAACGGGATTTTTCCAAATTGATGGTTAGGTTGGCTCTTGCTAGACAATCGGCCACTGCTTTGAGCAACTGTATGTGATGCTCAAACGTTTCGCTTACGACGATGATGTCATCTAGGTAGACGAAAACGTAAGGTTCCCATTTACCGCGTCCTAGAACCTGGTCCATCAGTCGCGCCAGAGTAGCGGGGCTGTTGACGAGACCAAATGGTAGACGAGTAAATTGGAACATACCCCTGCCGGGAACACTGAAAGCGGTATATTTGCGACTATCCTTAGCCAGGGGTACCTGGAGAAAGGCCTCCTTCAAGTCTATGGTAGACAGGTACTTTGCCTTGGGTAAGCCGCCCAATATTCGCCCAGGGTGGGGCAGAGGGTATGCATCCCGTACAGTACGCTCATTGAGAGGCCTAGCGTCTAGACAAAGGCGGATTGAGTCGTCTGGTTTCGTGACCGCCACAATATTAAGCGACCAATCCGAATCAGACTCCTCGATAATTCCCATAGACCGCCATCGGTCAACCTCTTCCCAGACCTTTGACAGTTTCTTTGGGCTCATGTGATAAGGATATCGGCAAACGGGTGCCGCACCTTGGAATTCATCTTTGATGACAATCCTGTGCTCTGTGAATGAGGTTGGGCTTAGCTTTCCGGGCTCTACTGCCTGGAAACACTTCTTTACTTCTTCTACGCGCGCTAACTGTTCCAAAGTGAGAATCGACTCACGCGGTACTTCATCTTCTTCATCGTCTTCTGATTCCTGACCTGAGTTCAACAGAGCACAGTTTTGTATCTCAGGAGAAATCCCAAAGGCGCGCCAAAAGTCCATACCTAGAATGGAGTTGACGGTCAGATGCTCTACTACAAGAGTGCATAGGACCTTTGTCAAATTTTGAAAAGTATACGGGAGATACGCTTGTCCAATGATTGGTAAGGATTGACCATTTGCAGAACGTAGTTCGAATGGTCGTTCCAACCTTTTCAAGGGACTTTTCGAAAACTTTCGGTATAGCTTTTTAGTTATAATTGTGGCGTTACTACCACTGTCGAGCAAGGCTTTGAAGGATTTGCCATACACAGCGACAATTGCAAATGGACGGTTATCGAACGGGTCGTCAAGGACGATGGTTTCGACAGACAACGAATTATCATAGTCCTCATCACAAGCCGGTCGAAAACTGTCGTAAATCAGGGGATGGATTGTTAGTTGTTCTTTGGAGCGCTGCTTTACTGCCAACTGCGACTTCAGTTGGTTCTGATCCCGTTTTTTAGGCAGTAAGGGCAACGAGAAACATCAAAGCCTTTAAACCCACACACGATACAGAAGACCCGTTTTGGTTTCCGGCATTCCTCATATCCGTGTCCTTTGTCTCCACAATTGTAGCAGACGCCGAGCACGGGAGGACGATGCTTTTCCACCAAATACTCCAGACACATTATAGGTTTCTGCGGTGGTTCGATTGGTTTTTGATTGTTTCCCTCGAGATTCTTGCCATCCTGATTCCCTTGCTGTTTCTTTTTCTGGTTGTCAGGAGGCTTGCTTGAATCAAGACCTGCCGGTTTGGCATTCTTGTTCCAAAACGTTTTGGATTTTGCGTTGCCGTTATTCTGTCCACCTCCCTTTTGGTTTCGATTATTTTGTTTTTGTTTGTTTTGTGGTGGATTATCAGAATAAGCAGCAACTTCCCGAGAAGAACCGAAAACTTTCTGATAAATCGGCGTCTTGGAGGCGTCGATCGATTTACCAAGACTCATCAATTCTGAAAGCGTGTTCACTGGCCTGAGGATTAGCATTTGTTTATAGTCGGCTTTCAGGTTCCGCTTGAGCACGTCGAGTTTTTCGCTCGGTGCCATTGGAACCGTCATAGCACGAAATATTTTTTCCATTTCCAGGAAATATTCCTGGAAAGATTCGTTACGCATCTGCCGGCGCTGGAGAGCCTTCATTTTGAGCGTAGCATCAAGTTCAGGATGTACGAAATTTACCTTGAGCTCGCAAACAAGATGGTTCCAGTTAAACAACCGGTTTTGCGCACGCATAGCCTGATACCAGGTCAAAGCATTGCCAGTGAACAGATGCATCGCAGAATTGAAAAGTTCTTCTTCGCACATTTGTTCACACGCAGCGTAATTTGCTACGGTGTCCAAAAACTCATTAAGTCCAGTTCCTTCATCAGTTCCAGCATACTTCCGAATCTTCCAATCAGCGACGCGTTGCGGGTTTCGCGAGTAATTCCTGGGGGCCACCATCGATCCGTTTCCCGCATGGGTGGATATCGAAAAGTTCGGATATGATGGTCCCGCCAGCTGTTCGGTCAATTCAGGAACGTAAGGCTGGTTCTGAGTTTGGTACGGGGCTGTGAATCCAGTATTCTGTTTCGGTTTCTCGATAGGAAGTGATGGACATAGATTTTGTTGACCCGAGAATCCTCGCTTCAACACAAATTGATCGGGACTGGGCGCCAGTGTTGGGCGAGGAATCTCTGGTGCATCAAATGAATCGGGTACGTCCATCAAACGCAAATCTTCCAGATCGGTCTGCAGATCCTTCTCGGAAGCACTTTCCTTCTGATGTACTAGTGCCCGAAGTTCACTGACGGATTCACGAAGTGAGACAACTTCTTGAACTGTCTTTCTCAAAACTGACGAAATTGTTGTCAGTGAAGCAATCCCACCCATTAGCGTTTCAGTAGCTTTTGAAAAAGCATCAGACCCCTGAGACGCTAGGGCTCTATTATCGTCGGATTGCTGTCGCAATTGTCGAATCTCGTCCCTCATCTCGCACAAGACACGCAACAGGTCGTCTCCTACGAGCTGTTTGGAAAGAGATCCTTCGTTATCGGAAGGATTGGATCCCTGTGGAATTGCAGGTACGTCTGTACTCAGCAAATCTCCCAAAATTTCTCCATCCTCCCCTTCTTGGTTGTCGGGAGGAAGTGCTGCCTGTTCGTCACTGAAATGACTGGCATAAACTGCTAGAACTTCCTCCAGCAACCCCGAAATTTCCTGGTTGACCTCCCCTGCCGCATAATTTCGGATAACCTGGAGCCTAGACCCCAAATGAAGCAACCGTGTTCGGTAAATCTCCTTGTTTGGGCACCGGTACTGGAGATCTTCCTTGACTGTTAGTAATTTACCAAGGCAGATCTCCTTTTCTTCACCCACGTCACCCCGGAAATTGCGAACTAATTCCCTCCGAGACGACCGCTCATGCGACAAAATTCCCCGAAGACGCCGCTGCCGCTGGACACCCGAAAGATCCGAATCAGGAGAGATAAAAATGCTTCGAGATAGCAACTCAAAATCCAGCTCATCGAAATGCAAATGATCGACGCGCATGAACACACACGCTTGGTTGAATTTCTCCAACGCCATCATAACTTGCGCTATATTGGAAGAAATCACCAAAACACAAAGCATGTATGTACTGACACGGTATTATTTTCGATTTTTCGCCCACTAACGATTCCCTTAAAATTTCAGGAAATCAAGCTGTTCCAAAAATGTCTCAAACCGGATTGAGAATTCAAGGCGATTGGCCACCGCAACCGAGTAATAACACCAACCTTCAAACTACTCGTCCGGCAGACCAAACACAAACAACGCAATCCACAAATTCGGACAAAAAAAGAAAATGCAAAAATCAAAAAACAATACCAAAAATGTAAATAAATAAATAATACGACCGCGGAACAATATTGCGGAAGAAACCTCACCACTGTTCTACGAAAATCCTCTATTTAGTAGAAGCACCCCACACTCCGGAAGAAAAAAATATTTTCCAAAATTGGAAAATATTTTTTTCAGTGTGTTTTGCGCTGTGCGCCAAATGTAAGTAGGGGTTTGCCCACTACTCGGGTTCTTGTTTGCCCGGCGAACCCTTCTTTTCAGGGCGGCCTAGGTGCTCCTACCGGAATTTCGGATTTTCGTATAATAACAAACAAAAAGAGAAAAAAAAACAAATAAATTCTAACTTTACCGTTTATTCTCCCGAAACTCTCCTCTGCTGGTCGTTCCTTACGGTCTGCTGCTGATGGCGGCGGGAAGGCGACGGTTTTTTTTCCGACCGGCCGGGAACACAACGGCCGCGTTCTCCTTCTGGTGTCGTTGGCTGCTCCGGCAGCGGTCCTTGGTTTTTAGCTAGGGAGGTGAGCTTGGCTCCTTTGTTGGAACCTCCCTAGCGACGTTGGCGACGAATCGCCGGATCGTCTACTCGCCGTAAACGATCCCGGAAGTTACCGCAGTAAACTTCCCAGGGGGAACCTTTGTCCGCCCTGCTTCGTTCTCCTTGGCAATTAACTGTGGAGGAGAGCTTGGCTCGTTCGACTGATCCTCCACAGTGAGAACGGCACTGGTGTCACTTGGGTCCTTTTTATTTAGCCGGGGAAGCGAGTAGCTCCTTAGCGATTAGCTTCCCGTCTCGGCGACCCTACACCAGGACTTTTTGTATGCCCGGACCACACACCGATACACTGACGGATTTCACTTACCGTCACACGCGCGCACTGAACTTTTGTTACGGTGGCGGGAAACTGTCCCGAAAAAAGGAATAAATTTGGAACGTCTGTTCCTGGCTGTGGTCCGTCACTTTCTAAAAAAACTCGATGGCCGCCTTCCTCATTCGACCCAAAACAAACACCAAAACCAGCACCAAAAAAACGTACCGCCGCATAGCTGTCATCGCTATAGCACAGCATAGTCAGACCACTTTTGCAGCGAAAGGAGAGCGGTAACCTAACTAAACCCTATGCTATTTATTTACAAATACACAACAAAAATTACTACACCTATCTGGACTAATAACAACGTTCATGGACTATTATTTAAACGAAATTTACATCAAAAACATGAACGAGCATAATGACCAGCGGTGAGTTATGTTGCAATAACAATACACTCTACGGAGAGAGTACGCACAAATAGGTATATTTCCACCCAGTGCTAAATTGTTACCCTGACGGGTTACACATTCCCAGCAGAACTTTTTGTTTTCTAATTTCAAACACTTTTGTTTCGTACTGCACACAACGGAAAATTTTAAAACAGAACTTAACGTCCCAGCAGCAGTTTAAGCGGGTGTTCTTTTTCGATTCAAATTCAAGCCATGTCTTAAGCGTTACAGGACTTAAAATAGTTTTCCCAGTTTATCCAGTCAGAATATCTGTCCTACCCTATGTATTTAAAACACAGTTCTAATTGCGTTTTAAAGAATACAACAAATAGAACGGTTGGGTATACTATTTTAAATTTTAAAATAAATCTGTTTTAAATTATGAAACAAACCGCTGTACTGAAGATATAATTATGTCAATCCTATTACCACATAAAACACCTATATAACATAAAACGCTGCAGAATTGGTTTAATAATACAATGATTACACTACAGAGTTATAACACGTTTTAATAATTAGCAACAAGAAAAATGTCAACAAGATAGCATAAAAACCCGTTTTAACTGGTAGTGCGAACGTTGCATAACAATGTAATTTATCAAATAATTTCATTTTTTCCACCACTAATCGATCAAGAAATACTTAAACTTAAGATTGTTTACTTAAGTTCATTAGTACATTATTGAAAATTTAAATGGAAAATGAAATTTCATATTTCATGGAGAATCTGTATATTTCCGTTGGCGGGCGTGGGCTTCCGCATCACAGGTTTATTTGAATATATTTTCTGGACAGACCAGCCTATTTTTACTATATGGATCAGCCAAATAATGCCAATCATCTAGTGAGATACTTGATTAATAGATTAACGTTAAAAGACCTTCAATAAATTATGTTTTGATGGGAAGGGTATATAGCAAATTGTAACATATGAAAATTGTAACATAGATAAAATTCATTTACACGCTCTTGAAAAAAGCTACATTTTCAATGTCACCGTGGTCGTGTCCTGTACACAACCCTTTAATTTTTTTTCATACATCCTCGTGCCACCTTAATGAATATCTTTAAATAAATTTAAAACAAAGTTTTAGTAAAATGTTACTTTTTATTAAAAAAGATGGATATTAAATATTCCATCGATGTGGTAGATGTATAATTGTTCAAAAGTTATCGATAATCCAATGCAGTCCTTTTTTAACAGGCAGCACAAGAGCATCAGTACAAGAGAGCGGCATAAGCTCCGAAATTAAATGTACGTCTTAAAGTCCGTAATCATCCTAGTGTCTCAACGTCCGAAATCTGTACTGTGTCATAGTCAGAGCTGCAAATTTTCACCAGGTTGTTTTGAACTTGAAGGAAGAACAAATCTCAAATCATGCCCTACTATGTTCAATTCGCAGCTATTCGTTTACATCATTCATTCAAACGGCCGAGCTACTCAATCATTTTCCATTCATTTTCGATTTCATTTACCCTGTGAATATCTCTGTACTGGGATATTGATTAGGTTTTTCAAGCAAAACTACTCTGAACATGCTTCTTACTGTTCATGTAGGCTTGTAAACGCAAATTATGTCAACATTTAACCTAAACTGGCCTCTACAGAGCAGATGACAACTTTGGTTGGTGAATGAAAAAGCATCAATTTGAAATGAAGACGTACGGTTTGGTTAGGGAAATCCCGCCAACTTGAAAGTGAATGATTAAGGGAGGCTTTGAATTTTGAATCATGGTTGGGTTTGATTGAGTTGAAAGTTGGCATTTGAAAATGAAAATTTGCACCACTGGTCATAGTATCCTGGATTATATACGCATATGATATTGGGATGTTATAACACAGAGGCACTGCGTCATAAATTTCAGGATTCAATGACGCCATATGCGTGCGCAACCTTTTTTATTAGGGCTAACAGCTCAAATACTTTCATTTTCGCGAAGCCTTTATTATCGGTTAGATTTTTGGTAGAGGTTTCGATACCAGAACAGTTATTTACATATTTTGACATTGAAAATGTCTTACTGCACTATCTGGGGCGGGGTGTCATTCTAAAATCTAAAATCAAACGATGTCACGTTTTTGCGTCACTATTTTGAACGCTAATAACTTTGTTATTTATGAACGGATTTCCGTCTGGTTATCACCAAACAATTCGGAATTAACTGAAATTATGTTTTATTGCTATAGTGTTTTTGTATTTCAATAGCACAGTATTGAAAAACTAATAAAAATGAAGAGATCTCGGAAAACGTGAAAACTCCCATACATAAGTCAATCTATCCCCGGCAGAGCCGACAATAGGGAGCACCTTAGTGACTCAAACGAACACAAGTTATATATAAATGTGCCGCGTGCCTTTTTGAATCAGTTGTTGCTCGTTTACCAGACAAATAACATCGTGCCTATAGCGTCTCGTACGGCAGATTTGAGCACCTAGCACACTACGCTTCTATGAATGACGTCATCCTCGACTATTTAAAGAATATCATTCCTCGAGCGAGTTCATTCACGTAAATAAAAATAAAGAAAGAAAAAGTAAGAGCGAGTTCATTCTCCCGTCGAATGTCAGGCCGTAAAGATCAGCAGTAGCAATCAGGCATGTTGACAATGCGCTGCGATGAGTGCTGCATTTGATCACTGCTACCGCTGGGGGTGGGGACTACGACAGGTCTAGGCATTCAGCGGTCAAGCGCTCGTGATGTCTCCTTTCCATGGCTCTGATTAGCTGTATTGATTTTGCCGATGGCGTCATCCTCGGATATATAACTTTCAGCATTGTTCGGGCGAGCTCATCACATTTGAACAGTCTCTCTAAAGAGTAAACTACAAACTTCAAAGCAACTCAAAGATGAAAAGAAGAATTCTATATCGCTTCATAAGTTTGTAATATGTATTATACTACGAAATATTAAATAAAGTAACTGGCTGATCTGAACAGGCGAGCTCATTCTCTGGTCGAACGTCGGAGCGGAGACGATAGCAGTAGCCGACAGATATATTTAAATTATGCAGTGCGCAGTGTACTGCTTTGCACACCACAACTTGAGAGTTACGGCACTCAGTGCTAGTTGAGAGCATGCCGTTGCGATGAATCTAGTACTGCGTTGCTTTTTGCGACACTAGAGTTTATAACCTGACAAAAAAACAAATCGAAGGTTCTCAAATTTGGAAAGCCGATTGTTTTGAGCTTCGTGGAACACCTTGAAGCTCGGTGTATTTACACAGGCACACTCTCGCTCATTTCGATTTTTTTAGGTACTCGTTTCGCATAAAAGATTAAAATTTGTGCGTATCGAAAATGTTGAGCCCTAGTTAGCTCGACGCATATCGTAACCGTACACATTGGGGACGTACACAAATGACGCAACTTTTTTCGGCGGATTTCAACCTCTCCCTCCCCCTTGTAGCATTTTGTCACAATATTCCAACTCGTCACAAATTTGCTACACCCCTCTACCCCCTAAAGTGCTACGTCATTTATACATGGTCCCTGGCACCGTACTGGCTGTTGTTTAAAACGGTATGCATTGATCGAAATGGAAACACGAAAATCGAAGCGTGGCTAAAATATTCGCTAATTTTAAGTCATTTATTCTGGTTGCAGTTGAAAATCGATGAATTGATTTACGCTTTTCGTTTTTTCCCTATTTGCAGAGTAGGCAACTAAAGTGCATCTTGTGTACATGTTAAAGAATCAACTTGCGCATCATCTACACCAGTTGCGCTTCAGTTCCGCACGCTGAAAATAGGAAAAAATCGAATGGCGCAAGTTCACTATTTCGATTTTCAACTGCAACCAGAATAAATAAAAATAGAAATATATTGTAATTTAACTCGAAGTTGAACCTTAGGGGCCATGCATAAATGACGTAACATTTTGGGGGGTAGGGAGGGAATACCAAATTTGTGACGAAGTGTGACGAGCGGGTGGGATGGGATAGGATTCGTGAGCGTTACCGTGAGCGAACACCAGGATGAATGAAAATTGGAAGTTTCATCGATTCTTCCCAGCAGAATCGCTACAAAGTTGTGCGAGGTAGCATTAAGTTTAAAACCCATTGTTTATAGAAAACAATTTAATGATCCTCCATTCCCAAACAAAATGAATTTAAATTCAAACAAGTTACTTTTGATGCGGTTTTTCATGAGGTAAATTTTACGATTCGCGGAATTACAAGTTCACACAAATACGAAAAAATTTTGTATGCGGATTTAACTTGCTACATTAATTAGCTAATGTTGCCAGGCCCGATGAGAGGGGGAGGCAGCCACGGCAATTGCCCCGGGGCCCGGGTTGTATTTGGGGGCCCGCGGTTTGACCCGGAAGAAGGAGTGAAGACCCGTTTTTATCAGCCCTTTGGCGAATTTTAAGCTGATAAAATAGGGACATTGATAAAATCGGGACACATTTTTTAATAAACCGAAGTTCTTAAAATATTTAGTTCTTAGATATAGCCTCGTAACCTTTTCTGATTATTTTCTTTAAGTTCCCCCTTAACGGGGTCTGACAGCGCAAAATTTAAAAAAAATGACATTTTTATTTTTGCATTTTTCGGATCTCAAGATAAGAAATATATGCCCAAGAAAGGATTTACTCGAATTCAACTTGGTTCGTCTGCTAGAGCCCATAAAACTACCAATTATCAATTTTCATATGAAGCTGATAAAATCGGGACAAAAAGCTGATAAAATCGTGGGTAGATAAAATCGTGGGCTGTTAAAGTTGGGTGCTGATAAAATTGGGTCTCCACTGCAGTAATTTCTTTATAATCATTCGCTTTATTAAATTGTTATATGATCGAAGTATAAAAATGCAAACTTTATTTGATAGTTGACATTTGTTAAACAACACGTTTTTGAAGGATTTGCCTACTTTGTGTTCAAGTTAAAAAACGAGCTTTATTGCTTGAATTGATGGAATACACTACAAAATATTGAGAAGCTAATTCAAAGTATTTTCGAAGAAAGCAATAGAGCGTCAAACAAAAATGCGAGCGTACGGATCCGTCCTCTTCTACGTTCGCTTCTTTGCTGGTGGTGCCGGTTGTTGGCTTAGAGACACTGGTCGTGATTGTTTTTGAGTGAATATTTGTTCGTGTCAGATCCATAGATATTGGTTTTGTAGCCGTCTGTGGTTTGGCATAAGACAACGGTGTGCTGTTTTTGGTTATAATAGGTGGGCTGTTCTTAGCAGGTTTTGCACAAAATTTTCCGTGGTGCAGTGTCTTTTTGTAGAATTCGCGCATAGGAAGCTACCATGGTTGTATAACCAGTATCGTCCCATTTTCGGTCGATCCGCATGACATGGTTACGTATGAAAAAGTTGGATTTTGCCGTGCATCTATAGCGGAACGATTTTTAGTTTCTACTCTGGGCGAGATGAGAAGGTAGACTGACCTTAATTAACCGGTGATTAAATGGATAATTGTTGTATTTTTATAGCACGTTCAAGGAATTTTCTTCTAAAAGTGCATTGTGAGAAAAAACGGTGATTTTGGGCCTCGCCCAAGTAACCACGAAGCATTACGTAATGGCTTTAGATATGTTCTAAATTTTCATGCAAAATATATGCTTTACAGCTTCATAGTTCAATAGAGATGATTAAAGCACACTTAGTGTGCCAGAATAGAGCTAGTTCAGAAGCATCTTAATGGCTGTCAATGTTAATATAGAGCCGTTTAAAAATAACTTTTCCTTCTTTATCGATGCAGCAAAAGAAAATATAAACTTTCGATAATACACTCACCCTTTCGCTCTTCTTTCGTTTGATGTGCCGACTATTTAAATTGACGATTTAGTGCCTATATAAATGGGGTTCAATCCCCAGTCGAAAAGCTCGTCTCAATGTTGTATACGTGTTTGATCACTGATCTGTGCGAAGATTTACTTGTATATTCGGTTTATTCCAAACTCTACCTAGACGTTTAATTGAATTTTTTTCGAAGAATCATGCATAATTTCTATTTTGATTTTACGTTATATACGTATTTTTAACAGACACAAAATGAGAGTGAACGGAGATCTTGATAAAATAGTGCAGTGACGCCAATCGTAGTCCAATTATAAATGTCTAGTTTAAACATTAATTACAACGAGTGGGTCTAACAGCCCTATTGATAAATGATAGTGTGTCAGCTAGATTGTTTAGCATGAACAAAACGACAACAGAACACACAAAAATTCTCGTTTCCTTGAAAAAGGTCCAAAAAGGATCGAAACGTTGGAGAAAGAGCAACGAGCACTTAGAGTTTTCTATAAAAGTTTCGTAGCATTTATCTTCAAAAGCTTTTTAGTGCGATGTGTATGTTCTGTATGTCGATATAGTGCTAGATTTAATGCTTCAAATTTTAAGTGCATTGAAGCATTAAAAATACTTGTATACGGCTAGTTAGCAATAGGAATGCTAACTTAAAGTCAATCTAGAGCTTTAAATTAGTGCTTATGGTTACTTGGGTGATCGAACGCGTATACCAAATTGAGACGAGGTTTTCGACTACGGATGGAATCCCATCCCAGGCACTAATTCGTTAATTTAATCAGTCGGCATGTCAAACAAAAGAAAGAAAAGAAAAGAAGAAGGGTGGATACGTTATCGAAAGGGAATTTTTTCTTTTGCTGTGTCGATAAAGAAGCGAAATTATTTAAAAAAACACAGCTCTATTTTAACATTGCTGATAGCCATTATGGTGCTTCTGAATTAGCTCTATTCTGGCACATTCTTTCGTCTTTTTCGACACTAAGTGTGCTTTAATGAGCTTTATAGAATTTTGAAGCCGCAAAGAATATGTTTTGTATGCGAATATAGAACATATCTAAAGCCATTAAATAATGCTTCGTGGTCTCTTGGATATATTCCTTACCACTAAGCTTACCGCTTCCCCAATTCTTCCCATCAGGAAAATCATGAAAAGACGAATCATGGCAAGGCACAAATCTCCGATCAACATGGGGAACGTGCTATTTGAGCTAGAGGCTACTGATTTCTGTTTCCTGAGCACCCGCAAATTGAAAAACTCGTAGCTAACAGGAACAGGAAGCTGTCGAAATTCACCTGTCTGGCACGCTATCTGTGGATGTGGCAATATGAGTCAACCAAAGACTATTAGAAACTACGGACTCACGAGTTTCTCATGGCTGAAGAGGTACTAACTCATACTGAACTAAGGTTGTAAAGGGCCCGGCAGTAATACAAGCCTTGGGGCCCATCGCGGCTGTCGACGGCCCTGAATGTTGCTAACTAGTAGACTTAGTTTGGAACTAGGGGCAGATCACTCTAGAAATGTATAACAAATTTGCATCAAATTAGAAAAAATGCATTTAATTTTTATTTTTGCATCAACTTTGCACTCCCTCGCAGAAAATTTTGTTTAACAAACGTCCTACGCTGATTCACTTTGTTCGACGTTTTGTTGAATGCAGGGCTGATTTTTTGTAGGGTTTTGATGTCTTACGCGCAACGCAAAATACATTGCACGCAACGCAAAATACATTACGAATTTCTATTTTGATGGAAAGAAATGCATTTAATTTAGCTGATTTTAAAAAATGCATCACAAGTGATGTGCCACTAGGTTTGGAAGCTGAATTAAATTTTCACTTCGGATTCAACCAAACAAAATTTAGTAATTTAGATGAACGTATGGTTCTTAGAATCATTGGCAGCTGCACGATTGTAAACTGAGATAACTTGTCTTTATGCTCCCCTTGACATATAAAATTCGAAACGAAACTAACACTATATTTGTCATGAAATGGGCTTATTTTGCACGCAATTTGCTGTTATAATGAAAATGTTGATAAAAATCGACAAACATTTTGAAAGGACATGTATTAAGGGACCATTCATAAACCACGTAGATCGAAATTTCAGATTTTTTGAACCCCCCTCCCTCCTAGTAGACTTTTACCGACACCCCCCTCCCCAAAAGTCGTAAACTTTTAGATTTTTTTTTATTTGTGGAAAATGTGAAATTAGCAAAAAGCACATTATAATGTTCAAATAAAAATCAAACGTGAGGTGTTGAGAATTATTTCAAGTTTTTTAAATATTAAGGGCAAAAACAAATATCGATCAATAATGCTTTTCACACTGGTTTTTTGTCTTCGACTGCTCAAATCAATTAGTACCAATTCTAGGGCATTTTAAATCAAAATATTTGTCCCCGAAATACAAAACTTGTATTTCGAGTACTATAAATTACTTACGACTTTGACGAATTTCGCGCCAAATCGTACTCGGAGTTGGCAGCACCCCTTCAGATTTTAATGAAACTTTCTGTACACGGTCAAATAAAACAACCTCCAGAATAAGTTCTTTTAACTTACTTTTGAGTTGTGCGTCGCTTTCGCACTTATTAGTGTTGTCAAAAATAAAGCGAGAGATTCGACTCAGTCGAGATCTTCCGTGGAGGAAGGTACTTTTGAGTTGTTTGGGGTATACTCAAAATTAGGTAAATTCAACTTAAATTTGAGTACAAAAAACCTATCAATGAGTTGTAATTTTTGCCGTGGTTAAATGGAAACTACCTCCAACACCTAATTTTATCTTCCTCCACGATACCCCGAGATTGAGTCAAAAGAACTCAATTTCAGGTAGTTTTTCGTTTGCGTGTACATGAAGACTTTGTCACAAAAAGCCACTTTGCATACTTTGTTTTCCCAAAAATGATCTAGACTGTCTTTTGAAACGGGCCAAACTTTTTTTTACCATTTTTTTCAATTAGCTATAGAGTGATTTTCGCAAAATTAGTCAAATTTTCAAATAAAAATATTGAAAAAATTCTTCATTGAATCCTGCACTAAAAAAATCAATTTTAAAAATTTAAAGTCGATTTACAAAAAAAAACCCATTTTTGATCTGGATGAAATTTTGTTCCAAGATAGATAATCATGTTCCCTACCAACTGTCAAAAATAAAAATACACTGAAAAAAATCAGTTTGGACAATGAAAAGTTTTTTCAAATAACTTTTTTCCTTGAAAGTGCCCAACTTGAATTTTTCTATATTTTTTAAATGTGAAAATTTTTAAAATTTCAGTCTACACCATCGGAGAGTTGCCCGGTGGCATAATTTCTCCCGAGATCCAATTTGTGGTTCTAGCTAATGGCGCTACTTTTTTGGTCTCTTCGCCACTTCCTTTGCACCTCGAAGAATATGCCCAAAACAACTGTTGACAGCGTCCCAGATATGCTCGTCCTGGCACATCTCTTCGACGATATTGTCTTCTGTCACACCAGACATACCCCTTCGGTATTCTTCGAACCTATGGCATACGAAGACCACGTGTTTCAGTGTCTTGCACGTGCACACACTCTGGGAAAAGGGGTAACGAAGCGTATCCAAACCGATCCAGGTACTTTCGGAAGCATCCACGCCCGGCCAGAAACTGCGTCAAATGAAAGTTCATTTCTCCATGCTATGTACCCAAGCAGACACATTTAGGATGAGTCGGTGGTTCCACTTTCATTTCCCCGCATTGTCCCACTATTGCTGTCACTTAGCCAACGAATCCGCTCAGACCAATCATCTTGCATTACGTGCATTTCTCCACTGGTAGCATTCCACGCCCCCAGCCAGGGGGTTGTACATGGGAATCATCCAGGCAATTACGCATACCGCCTGTTACGATATCGTTCTGTACGCACTCGCGACACGAACAGCCATTAGGCGAAAAGTGCTTGTCCACTTCGTTCGGTTCCGCTTTGAGTTCAGCACAGCAATCCAGGCCGGTACATCATACCTCAGTATTGTGGATGAGACACCCGCCAGGAGATGTATCGTGTTGCCTCTTGGTCCTCCGTTATTCGGCATTGTCCTTGCTAAATCGTTAGTTGTCCTTGCAGCCTTCTCACATACATAGTCGACATGACTGTTGTAATTTAACCGATCGTCAACCATCACACCCAAGTTCTTCAGCGTACGCATCGATGGGATGGTTTGTCCCCCGACGCTGCTATCGACACGCTGGATTTTTTTACGATTGCTAACCAGCATTACCTCGGTCTTGTGGTAAGCCAGCTGCAACTTGACGTCAGGCCACAGAGAACAGACATCCATGATCGAACATGTATGTTATTAAAATTTGTGTTAAATTTTGAATTAATATGCGTTAAAGCACTAGGGCCGCCACACCAACTAATCCCAACTATCCGTCGAATCCATTCCGCAACCGGTTCGAAATCCTCAATAGATTCAGTATGGAATCTGGCTAAAAAATCCAGAGTGAATCCACTCAGAAGTCCGAACCGGTTTCGGAATGGTTTGATTTGGTAGAGGTATAATCGCTGTCAATTCAGTCGAACTCAGCCACTAAAAACATGACGACAGTAGCGTACCTGGGGGAGATATTCCAACTACCTTCGAGAATTTTTACACAAGTTGAATGCTAAAGATGGACGTCTTTCTCTGTGGTCAGGCATTCAGGTTTCCACGATGTCTATTGTCTCCTCCACCTCCTCAAGGGTCTCACCGGTTATCGGCAGGACATCATCTGCAAAGCCGACGATCTCAACTTTCTTGGGCAGTTCCACTCCGTTATACAGTATATTCCAGAGCGTTGGGCCGAGTATGGAGCCCTGAGGTACTCCCGCCGTGACCCTAATCGACCTCTGCCCCATGTTCGTTTCGTAGACCAGTATTCTGTTCTGGAATTAACTTTTCAGAACCTTCTACAGGTTGTGCGGAACCTGCATTCTGTGCAGCACTACCCCTGCTGGCAATGGCTAACGCGTTCTTCATATCTATCGTTACCACGGCGCAGTAGTCCTTTCTCTTTTGCTTCATTGCTTCATTCTTCGCACTTGCGATGACTATGCAGATAGCGTCCTCCGTTGATATCCCTTTCCGGAACCCGAACTGCCTCTGCGTTAGTCCGTTCTCACTATCAGCATAGGTCGTCGGCCTGTTGAGGATGACCCTTTCCCAGTGTTTCAAATAAACCACGCATTTCACACCAAGGGGCCTGTTTCCAAAGGAGCGGTGGAAACCAATCATTGTTATGCACGTTTCTGGGAGTGAGTAAAAAAATCAAAGCAATCCAAGTTGGTTTTGACTCTTAGGTTTTCACTCCTGGTTTTGGCTCCTCTTGTCCACTCCGGTTTGTGATTCTTGTTCTGGCGCCGCCTGTAGACCGAATTTAATTTCAAGCTTTGCTAGTTGGGCTTCAAGATTTGTATGTTTAATTTCCCAATTATCCCAGCAGATTGTACAGGGTGCGCCAGCTGGATGTATCCTTTTTCAACAATTAACAACTCCGCCATTTTTAGCCTTTTTCACAAGTGAACAAGTTTTTTTAGGATATTTTATCCCATTTATTATAAACTAGGTTTAGAATACAACGTCGGTTAAATGACCACCCCCATTTGATACACAAAAAGTAGCTCTTTTGCATTTTGCATGACATTGGATAGCGTTTCGGGCTTAATCGCCGCAATTTCAGCTCGTATATTAGCTTTGAGTTCGTCAAGATGCAGGTTAGCTAGAATACACTTTACTTTTCAAATAACCCCACAGAAAAGTCTGGCGCCGTTAAATCCGGGGAACGAGGAGGGCATTCCAAATCACCATTTTTGAGACAACGCGTCCTGGGAATTTGCTCTGTAAGAACTTGATTGCGGTGTGGTAAGGTGCCCTGTCTTGTTGAAAATAGAAGTTTTTCAGACCTTCTTCAAGCATTTCTGGATAGACAAAGTGCGCTTAAATCGCACAGTAGCGTGCGTTGTCGATGGTCTCTCCCTCTTTGAAAAAATAAGGACCGATGATTGTTTTGGAGCACATTCCGTCCCAAACAGTTTCTGCTGAAGTGATGAACTCCAAAAGTTCAAATGCATAGTGGAAGGATGCAAAACAGGTTTACTATTTATTACTGTAATGGCCTAAGCCTAGCCTAGTACGCTAACCATTGAATGCTGGTCTTTGAGGTCTCTCGAAATTTGAAATAGGACCTGGGCCCAGGGGCAGATCATTCTAGGAATGTATAACAAATTTGCATCAACTTAGAAAAAATGCATTTAATTTCCTTTTTTGCATCAACTTTGCACTCCGTCGCAGAAATGATTTTGTAGGGTTTTGACGTCTTACACGCAACGCAAAATACATTGCACGCAACGCAAAATGCATTACAAATTTCTATTTTGATGGAAAGAAATGCATTTAATTTCGCTGATTTTTAAAAATGCATCACAAGTGATCTGCTCGATCTGCCCCTAGACCTGGGCTGTCAGCACCTACCCAGTTAAGCTCAGCCGGAAATGAACCGGAATTCTGGCTGGTTTCAGTTCGTATTCCGGCTCCAGTGACACAACCGATTCTAGTTAGAATCGGTTGTTGCACTGGAGCCGGAATACGAACTGGAACCAGCCAGAATTTCAGTTCATTTCCGGCTGAACTTTACTGGGTAGTGCTTCCACAAAAATGTCCAATGCAATTCCGCCGACCATTGGTGTAGTGGGCTGGTTGTCGCTGTGTGTACTCCACTGCTCAAGCGTCAAAATCTCCCCCTATAACCACCGGCGTTCGCCCGACTAACCAATAGGTTAGTGCGTCCAGCATCCGGTTAATATTTAAAATATTTCACCGAAAATCACCAAACAAATCTAACTTCACTGAGATATTAGTTTCTAAATTGGCTGACTACACAGCTGTTGGGAAATTACTGAGTCTAATTGAGTGTGATAGCTTCCGTAATTAAAAGCCTGTGAAAGGTCCACTAATACCATTATCGTGCCCTTTCATTTTCTTCGGCATTGTTATGGTTTTCAATGTCGTGAAATGACTTACAATTATGAAAACAGATGAGAATATAGCCCTGGATGTAGATGTGACAATAATAATTATTGAGTATAAGAAAATAAAATTTAATTTAAGCATTTACCCCAGAATCCACATTACAACAAATTTTCTTTTATTTTCTCTAGCGATTCTTCTGTTCTGGATGCTCCTATTGAATCGAAGTCCAGTACAATAATATCAGCAACTGTACATGCAAAACCGCTTGTTAACTCGATAGTAGACGCGGATGGCCATATTCGCAAGAGACTAGCTTCATTGAAACAAAATGCACACGAAACCAAGCAAGCGTCAACTTCTTCAGAAACAACAGTGAGTGATATAGAAAAACGACTTGCCGCGTTAAGAGGAGTAAAACATATAGATTACACCGAATCTAACAGAACTTTTTTCATGCAAAGAGATAACAGAAATCAAGAGGAAAAAACAATGGATTTATTGAAGCAGTTTACAGAGGAACATCACATGTACAATGCCATTAGCAACTATCGATTGGCTGCGATCGATGATATTGAAAAGCGTTTGTCTGCACTGAAAGACGAGCCAAATGTTAGAGTTCACCAAACGTCTTCGGGCGTAACCCAAGAAGAAGAAAACGAAGAAAAGGCGGCTGAGGAGTTGGCTAAACAATTTTTGGAAGAAGCAGCGATCGAGTCCAAAAAGCATGTAGGAAATTGTGATGGTGTGCTGAATAGCCTGGATATTCCCGATCCAATAGATCCGTCCGAACTGAAAGAACTACCGTGGTGTATAATTTGTAACGAAAATGCTGTTATACGATGTATCAGCTGCGGTGGCGACTTGTTCTGTCATAGTTGCTTCAGAGAGTGTCATGATGACGATGATGATTATAGAACACACCAAACAAAGCTATTTAAATTCGTTCAGAATGAAAATTTTTAGTCAAATTTTTGTTCATGTTCAATGTAAATTTTATTTGCTTTGCTTTATGATCACAATAAATGTAAATATTATCATTTGTAGACTCACGGACTTCATGGACATGCAGTGCAAATACTCAGTCATTCATAAAAATCCATATTAAGATATTTGACGTTTAAGCCGAATTTACACCTATCCGATCCGTTTCAGTGCCGGTTCAGTTCCGTGCACGGACGCCAATATTCTTTCATACAAATCAAATGCAAGCGTTCACACTTATCCGGCACGGCGCCGTCCGGGACAAGTGTGAATGCTTGCATTTGAAAACTATCTATATAGTTTTGGGCGGTATTGTTTAAGCCTTCTAATGTTCTGCCCTTCACCAGGATACCGAAATCGTCAGCATACTGAACTAGAATAACATCGTCATCATCTATGTTATGCAGACATAGGGTGTAAATGTTAAACAGCGTCGGTGAGAGGATATCACCTTGAGGTAACCCATTGTTGATGGTTCTCGAGATAGTCGTTTCGCGTATTTGTAGGCTTAATCGTCTGTTCTGCAGAAAGCTCGCTATCCAAGTGGTTAGTTCCGCTGGGACGTTCAGCTCGACGAGCGTGTTCTCCGGTAGGTTTGGTTTAACTGCGTTAAATGCGTTGCTCAAATCAACACATTAGAGCTACTTTCATGCTTTGTCGTTTGAAGCTTTTTACTGCGTTCATCACAAAAGCCAGACCTGTGTTGGTAGAAAGACCTTTTCTGAAACCAAAAGATGTTGTTGGTAGAATGTTCTTTTCGTCCATAAATGTCTCTAATCTCTCTAGAATTGCTGTGTGGATAACTTTTGTTATTGTAGGCACCAGGCTGATGGGCCTCTTTCCCGATGGGCTTGTTATGTTATTGGCACTATCCACGGTTGTGGATCGTGTCGACCAAAGTGCTCGTCTAGGAAAGCCTCTGCAGCTTCTTTATCATCGTTCATTACGTTGTTTTCCTTCTTTTTAATCCGTTTTCCTGTCAGTCTTCCAACTTTCTCCCACAGCTCCTTGGAACTAGCGAAGGGGTTTATCTCGTTTGGAAATTCATTTATTTTATTTTTTATTTCTTCTCTCTTCAACCTTTGAAAGGCAGCAGCTCTCTTCTTGAATTCTATTAGATTTGTTTGGCTCGATATTCTAATAAATTGCCTTCTCGCTTCTGTTTTCTTTAACCAAGCGTCTTCCACCTGCTCATTCCACCAGTGTTTAGGTATTTTAGTCAAATTTTTGTTCATGTTCAATGTAAATTTTATTTGCTTTGCTTTATGATCACAATAACTGTAAATATTTTCATTTGTAGACTCACGGACTTCATGGACATGCAGTGCAAATACTCAGTCATTCAAAAATCCATATTGAGATATTTGACGTTTAAGCCGAATTTACACCTATCCGATCCGTTTCAGTGCCGGTTCAGTTCCGTGCACGGACGCCAATATTCTTTCATACAAATCAAATGCAAGCGTTCACACTTGTCCGGCACGGCGCCGTCCCGGACAAGTGTGAATGCTTGCATTTGAAGTGTATGAAAGAATTTTGGCGTCCGTGCACGGAACTGAACCGGCACTGAAACGGATCGGATAGGTGTAAATTCTGCTTTAAAGTACGCATACGGAGACCTCGTATGGTTGTATACCATTCCCCCGAAAGCCATTTCCCAGAAAGCCATTCCCCAGAATTCCCTTCCCCAGAATGTACCATTCCCCAGAAAGACATTTCCCAGAATGTACCAAACCCTAGAAAACCATTATCCAGAATGCCCCATTCCCCCGAAAGTCATTCCCCAGAATGCCCCATTCCCCAGAAAAGTTATAGTTTTTATTCATTATTTGTGGTTAAGCCAAAGGTTTACGCATACCTAATTAAAAGAACTTATGCGGTGTTAAGCTGCTGAGGATGTGCCGTCGAAAGCGGCGGCTTCTCGCAAGCAAACCTGTTATCCTCTCGTATAGCCGGTTTACTCGAACATAGGACTTGGTTCCTTCTTTCAAACATGAGCAGTTCTTTGAATTTGTACGCCAAGCAACTCTTGCACGCAAACTTGTGATTTTTTCGTCTGCCCGGTTTATTCAAACATATATGTTGATTCCTTCTTTGGAGCTTTGTTTGAATCCATATTAAAATCGAAATGAATGCATATTTTGACAAATGGTTTCGTGGGTTTTTAGAGCATTTCCATATCAACATTTGAATAGGGCTAATAAGATTTGTAAACAAACTTTTGTTTTGCTGATTTCTCCTAATTTGGTATCATTTCAACACAGAAAACATTTGAAATTGATTCTACCAAGGATAAAGATGTTGATTCATGTGTATTTTTTATGAAATTCAACTCGGTAGCGGAATAATGAGCGAAATAAGTTTGTTTACAAAAGTCTCATTAGCCCTTTTGAAGAATTACTATTGATTTATCTTTCTTTTGTATTGGGAATGTTTCGTGCGCAAATGTACGATTCACCCGATTGCTCGATTTACTCAAATAGGTTAGACTAAATACATTTGAAAGTATTTTCATACCTTACGCCAAATGGTACTTATACCACAGAGTTACAGACATAATACTCGACAACAATTATTCGTCAATGTTAGCGATCATTTTGAATTGAATATATTATTAGTTGAGGGCAGGGTTGCCAAAATTAAATCTGTATTTTTGTCCTAAAAAATCTTTTCATCTGTATTTACTCTTCGCAAAATCTGTGTCGATATCTGTATCGAATCTGTTGAGTCGTTTAACCTTTTGCTGGATAATCTATCGAAGTTATTAATTCTTGTGATTTAAATCAGTCAAGCAAGGACCTGTTTACATTTTTATAAAAAACACTACAAGTCGTTCTGATATTTTACATCCAGAAACTTGAACTTTAGCAATGTGCGCAATTGAAAAATAATTTTCTTCTTCATTTAATGACTTTTGTTGATATATAATGTTATATACATTAAGTCGACCAATGCAGCTGTCGAATTCTCGGAAAAATTGAGAATTAACAAAGACACAGAGCATTACAATTACGGCCAATTTCTTCACTGAATGAAAACCAGTTTTCAGGTTGCTGGTGACCAATTTTCCGAAAATTGTTTCATTCATTTGAAGAAATTGGCCGTTAACGTTTCTGGAAGTAGACTTCAGCCAGACGTTTGCTGGGTGCTAACCTGAGTGTATTACAAACTTTTGTCTTCAGAGTGAGCGACCAATCTTAAAAGTGAAGATATATTTTAATATAGTGGGCTAAGCTGAGAGAGACAGAGAGGAAGCATTACTGAAACTGAAAAAATATGTCTAAAAACAGTATTTGTAACATCACTTCTCAAAAATCTGTGTATCTGTACATACACGGAAAAATCTGTATATCTGTACATACAGATTCTTGGTCTGAAAATGACTGAAAAATCTGTATAAATACAGATTATTCTGTATTTTTGGCAACCCTGGTTGAGGGTTGACTAATTTGTAAATGAATGGTTGGAACCGCGTATTGGCTCTCAAACGTGAAACTTTTTCGCTCGATGCGCCAACTGGATTTCATTTTCGGTACTAGTCAAATGATGATGAAAACATTTTCTTGCATTGATACGAATTATTGAGATCCAGAATTATTTTTGTATTGTTGAGGTTAGGTTGGGTGTTTTAGATATGGAAAATGTTTATCTAGAAATTGGACTTATCAGTGGATAACCTCGACTACCAACAACTACACTCTTCAATCCAGTGATTTTTGCCCACCTTCGCGTTTTCTAGCGAAATTTCAATCTCTGAATTTCATTTTAGTATAAATTGAAACCGGAAGAACAAATGTGAGTGAAGTAACAAGAAATTCACCATCTGGATATTTTTCAGAGGTAGGAAACATATTTTCTTCACCAATATTACTTTTCATTAGAAGAAATAACGTTTAATTATAATATTGATTGAATTTAAAAAATTTAGAATTTACTTTCCAATGCGTTTTGACAGATGAAAATAAAAACATCATCATTGAACTTCCGTGCCCTCTGGCGGTCGACATCTAGCGTTAGATCAGCTAGTGTTTTGGCCGAATTGGTGCAATGATATTTTGCGAGGAGCCGCCGCTTTCGACGGCTTATCCGTACCAGCTTAACATCGTGCATCATGCATCAGTTCCTTGACTTAGGTAATATACAAAGTATTTGTTTCGCCACACAACCTTACTTACATAACACTGTTACATTCTTTTGGATCCTAGGAAGGGGGCTACCGCTTTCTATGGTTGTTGTTAAATGGCACTGAAAAACACCTGTGCTGAATTTTGCGATTTGTCCTATATGTATGTTTATATCATTAAAAGAAAAGTAAAAATATTGCTATTATCTAATGCTGCTACCAGTGCACTTTTCGAGAGGAGCAATATGGCCAACATACTGAAAAAATGTTTTGATTTTCATCAAAAAAAATTTCCCACTTCAAAAAAAATGTCTGGGAAATGGTTATATCATCCTGGATATGGTTTTCTGGAGAATAGTTCTTTCTGGGGAAAACACTTCGGTATTTTAGCTTCTGTGAAATGATTTTTCGGGAAAGTCAGCTATTCTTTATTTAAATTCGGAATAAATAATGTCATCCTAACTTCTGGTTTCAAGACAATGCAAATCATTTCAAATGTGACCGAATCGAAGAATGTCGTTCGATGGAAGTGGGAACGAGTAGTACGTTTGAAAAGATCAAATCAATAAAAAAACTTTTCTGGGGAATGACTTTCTGGGAGATGGTGCATTCTGGGGTATGGAATTCTGGGGAATGGTACATTCTGGGAAATGACTTTCTGGGGAATAGTATATTCTGGGGGATGATATTCTGGGGAGTGGAATTCTGGGGAATGGCTTTCTGGGGAATGATTTTCGGGGGAATAGTATACAATCCCTCGTATTTTTATACTACCACCCTACTCTCACGCCCAGAAGCGGTTTCTTCTTCTTCTTCTTTTCTCTGATCGAAGCTGCCATCTGTCAGCTTCAGTTTGTTTTGGCCCAGTAGCTCAGACTATATGGCCAGAAAATTGGTGATCCCAGCGGTGTTTGTGTGACGTCTGGTCATTTTCTTTTCACACTTTTGTTTACAGATTTAGCTAAGCTTGTTTCACAAATTCCGTTACTTCTTGGTACAGCTCAATATTTTTCGATTTATACAGGTCCGTAAGGCTTATGCTGATTTCGTTTTTAGAATCGTGTCGCTCTAGGTTTGCTCTGAGCTGTCACTTTTGTATAGATTTTGTAAATATTAGAGCAAACCTACACTCAAAAAAAAGTAAACGTTATGCCTATTGATTTTACACATAGATTTTTGCAATTAACGGAGGCATATAGACACTATTTGCTGACACATAAACCTAATGTGTGTATTTACAAGAAATATTAATCTTACATTCACATTTCATAACTATTGGGCACATAAAACTCCATTCTATAACAATATGCACATATAACTTATGTGTGCGCATACATAGTCTATACAGTTGACACATAGAAGGTATGTGTGCGCGTGATAACAATAGCGTTTCTTCTTCATATGAATTTTAAGCGGTTTGCAGAAAATAGAATTAACGTTTGGATTTTTTTCAGTGTAGGGCGACTCTGATCTAAAACCGAAATCAGCATTAGAAATTGTCGCTCGAATTGAAATTTCGATCTCAGGAAACCGTGCTTGGGACAGTGAACAATTGCGTGCTCTGACGTTTCAGGGACTTCGCACATCTCGCAGTCCGATTCATCAATAATCTTCATTTTTGCCAGCCAGAACTTGGAGAAGTCGTGACCAGCCATCAAACGATTTGTTAGCCGAATATGTTCAACCGGTAATACCAGGGCTCCGTCGAGAATTCTGCGAAAATTTCGTGGAACCGCTTACCCTTTTCTGTGGAATATTCTTGGTACCATTCTTTGGCAGCTTGCTGAGTTTTTAAATTGAATCGGTAAAGTGCATTTTTTGGAAATAATCCATTACCGTATGTTGGTGTTTCATCGGACAGTCCTGCTTTGGCAACTTGTCTGCTACCTCGTTTCCTTCGATCGCCACATGACTTGGGATCCACTGTATAATAACGCCGTACCGATGAGCAATCTGTAGTGTTTCTACTACAATTTTTGAACCAATTCTACCATCTATTGCATTTTCCAATATTATACAAACCGACTTCGAGTCTGTGTACACCACACATTCCTGTAGCTGCATCTGCTCGACGAAGGACAGTGCTTTTCTGATTGCCGTTACTTCTGCTGCCGTGATACTTCCTGTTCCAATTTATAATAATACCGTTTTTTACAGGCCTCCAGGTATATTTCGACCGCGCATCTCTCGCCATCCTTTGAAGCATCTGTAAATATGCGCTTTCTTCCGCGGTACTTATGGTTCATAGTGAACAGTGCCAGTTGCTTCATTTTGAAAGGATTTGTTTCGTTTTTGACGGTGGTTAAACCTTCCAAGTTTGGGTGGACCTTAACCGTGACTTGGTTTAATCTTCCAGTTCACATGATGTTGTCGAAAACAGATTTGTTTTTCAAATATATCCTTTCTAAATAACTGTACTTTTCCAGGTCCGTACCTTCCGGGATTTCCAGACGTCTGAGTTGGATGGCTACAGCGTTTTCCCTGCTGAAAGATCTAACAATTTCTTGATTTGCTACAAGCTCCTGCCTAAGGTGAAACGGATATTGACCGGCTAGCATTGTTAAAGCATTGAGTGGGGTACTTTTGGTACAGCCAGTTATTTTTCTCAAACACTGGTTGTTCACGACTTCAAGCTTCCTTGTTTGTAGTATTGGCATTGTTCTGCACACCACATCCATACTCTAGTACGCTTCTGACCAAGGCTTTATACATATATGTTTGCCATTGTTGGTGGATGTGCTTCCGTTCGGATTCCACTTATAATTTTTAGCATGTTGAGGCGGTCGTTGACCTTCCTTGCTTCTTCTCTGGTGTTAGCTCCGAAACTTAAATTACTGTCGATGTATACTCCAAGAAGACGATGTACTTTCACTGTTTCTAATTGGGTTCCATTTATTTTGACGATCACCACGTTGGTACTGTTGTGGAATAATATTGCCTTAGTCTTGTCTGCGTTTATCGTGAGATTGAGAGCCTCTGCCGCTTCTACCAATCTATCTATATAGTTTTGGGCGGCATTGTTTAAGCCTTCTAATGTTCTGCCCTGTACCAGGATACCGAAATCGTCAGCATACTGAACTAGAATAACATCGTCATCATCTATGTTATGCAGACATAGGGTGTAAATGTTAAACAGCGTCGGTGAGAGGATATCACCTTGAGGTAACCCATTGTTGATGGTTCTCGAGATAGTCGATTCGCGTATTTGTAGGCTTAATCGTATGTTCTGCAGAAAGCTCGCTATCCAAGTGGTTAGTTCCGCTGGGACGTTCAGCTCGACGAGCGTGTTCTCCAGTAGGTTTGGTTTAACTGCGTTAAATGCGTTGCTCAAATCAACACATATTAGAGCTACTTTCATGCTTTGTCGTTTGAAGCTTTTTACTGCGTTCACCACAAAAGCCAGACCTGTGTTGGTAGAAAGACCTTTTCTGAAACCAAAAGATGTTGTTGGTAGAATGTTTTTTTCGTCCATAAATGTCTCTAATCTAGGGTGACCATACGTCCTGGTTTCCCAGGACATGTCCTGGTTTTGCATTGACTGTCCTGGTGTCCTGGGAAGTCGAGTAAAATGCTTAATTTGTCCTGGTATTTCTCCTGTAAGCCTAATATATTTCTATCTATTCAGTCTTCGATTTTCACTATGCTCTAGATCGCGGTAACGACCGACCGCAACCATAACTGCAACGTATACTCATCCTCAATCAGAATGCGACAAACAAAACTTAATATAGTCGAATCTCCCAATTGTACCTTCCGATGTTTTTTTAATCTCCCAAGAGTGCCTCGTCAATATCGATGAAACAATGATTACCAGCGCTTCTTCTCGGCTTGAATCGTCATTCAATCCGGGACCCGAAGAATTCCCTTTGGTACCTCCGAAAAGACACATCGGCATTTTGGTGCTGCTGCTTCTACTTCAGTTCTCTTGCTAGTGGCTTTTTTCGTCTTACTGGAAATCCATTCCATAAAAAGAAAAATAGCACCTAATAATATATTTCTATCTATTCAGTCTTCGATTTTCACTATGCTCTAGATCGCAGTAACGACCGACCGCAACCATAACTGCAACGTATACTCATCCTCAATCGGAATGCGACAAACAAAACTTAATATAGTCGAATCTCCCAATTGTACCTTCCGATGTTTTTTTAATCTCCCAATGGTTACCAGCGCTTCTTCTCGGCTTAAATCGTCATTCAATTCCCTTTAGTACCTCTGAAAAGACACATCGGCATTTTGGTGCTTCTGCTTCTACTTGAGTTCTCTTGCTAGTGGCTTTTTTTTCTTACTGGAAATCCATTCCATAAAAAGAAAAATAGCACCTAATCAGTCGCTCTGCTTGTCAACAGTGCAGTGAATCAAACGAACGTTTCTACCTAAAGTCTGCTGTCTATATGTACCGTGCCAGTACTATAAACAAGCAAAGCAATCGAATAATAAATTTCGTCCAAAGCCAGTGTGAACAATAAACCACCGTTACTTTCATCGATGCGATATCGATAATTCATTTCAATGTTTGAAACTCAACAGCAAATTTGCAAATGCAGTTTAGACTAATAGAAGTCGTCGTTATACAAGCTCACCACACTCGTTACTGATAACATTTAAAACTTTGGCTATAACGGAAAGCTACGCAATGTAAGACAACATGTAATACGTCGTTGAGCATGATAATGTTAGGACCAAGATACCCATTTATATTGACAAAGATAAGATTGATATGCCACTGCACAATCTACACCTGGGTATTATCAATAAATTTATTACAACCGTCACGTAACGGTGAAATCCTTTTAGTTTAAAACCCGGAGAAAATTTAGGTATTTCCAACGGTTTTTGTTTTGTGAGAATGCGAGTGACCTATTCCTTCATATCTGAACTTTCAATTTAAAGCAAAACGCGTGACCAAATCTCAAATCACGCTGTGCACATATGAAGGACAGACCCCTGCGTGCCCTACGTTGTTACACAAGAAGACACACTACGAGAAACCATGTACACAAACCTCTAACGAAGCAATATCAACTGCAAGCATACCTATCACACAGCCCTTCATCAACATCAACTAAATCACAAACCACCGGAGTTGCAGCTCAGGCACCAACGAATACTAGAACAACAGAACGTACGAACGAACGCACAGCGTGAACGATCATTGTGATGTGCCTACTACTTCCCAAACAACTGCCAGCACCACCGATAATAAAGTAAATAACAAAGAACATGGATACGCGATCGTGACCCGTAGGCCCCACAAGCAACTCAAACCAGGTAATCGTGAAAGCCCATACAACATTAACAGCGAGAATAGCATGAACGATAAACCTAGAGAAAGCAGACTAAGTGATCCACAAGCAACAAGAGGCAATGAAATAAATAGATTTTCAACAAGAAATAAGATCTTTAGGCAAAGTAACAAATCGCGTATACAAGATCCAATGGATATACAATAAAATTCGATTTATTTATTTTTATTTACTCATTGATAATATTAAAAGTTCTACGGCGCAGGTAATACATTAAGGAGCGTCGAATAAAATGCGTGTGAAATATCTAATGGACGATTAACATGCCTTCACGCCTGGACGCTGAACAGCGACGAATCGCCGAGTGTAGCATCCTACCTCAGTCAAAAAATGCGGACGAACAACATAGCAGGGAGTATGTAATGTCGCGCTCAAATACGTTCTGCGAAATTTCAAAATCAGTTACTTATTTCTGCTTATATTTAACGAAACCAAAACTCAGAATCACCACCTCCCTCATTCATTAACTTCCCAACTGACTGAAACTTCATGCAGAATGGAACGCTTGAGTGCAGAGGAAATATAAATTACTTCACCAACTAAAGCATTTATTTGTTTTTATGTGGAAAGTTTGAAGGCAGAAGCTGGCATCTTCTACATATTCGAGCGTACGTAAACTGCATAATCTATATCTGGTACACTTTTGCTCAATAATACCACAGAGAACAGACGTCCATCTTCAGCATTCAACTTGTGTAAAATCTCTAACGGTTTCGAAGGTAGTTTGGATATCTAAACCAGGTGCGCTACTGTCGTCATGTTTTTTTGTGGCTGAGTTCGACAGAATTGACAGCGGTTATTCCTCTACCCAGTCAAACTAGTCCGGAACCGATTCGGACTTCCAGCATGAATTCCAGCTCAAATGCGTCAACCGATAGAGTCGGAATCGGTTGTTTTCTTTGAGCTAGATTCCATGTAGAATCCATCCAGGATTTCGAACCGGTTCCAGAATCGATTTCATGGATAGTTGGGATAGGTTGGTGTGGCGGCGCTAGTGTTTTTCGTATATTAATTCAAATGTTTATACACGTTTTTTAAATATTTTTGTTCGATCATGGATGTCTGTACTCTGTGATAATACCTCTCATAGGTAGAATGGAACCTGAATGCGTTGTGTCGGAAGAACGAATGAAGAGGGAAACGAACTAAACATTTCTTTCATCGTGACGTGCATGAATTGAAATTTGTTTTCTTTCAAGTTCACGCAGGGATGTCAATTTTTTCAAGCTCGGGCTCAAACTGATATTATTTACACCAAGCTATCCGCCAGTTTTCATATAACAATCGATTAAACGGAGAAATTTTTGGTAACAACGGTAGGTTTTGCAGCTCTCAAGTCGAGAGATAATGGTTGTCAACGGAGATTGCCAGGCATAGCGCAGGGAAGCTACTTGGGATCACTGATGTTTCTGATTTACGTCCATGTCGTGTTTTTAGTACTGAAAACTCTTCGCCGGTACTGCACAGACCATCTCAGCATTAAACGTTTGCTTATGGTGGTGTAGCAAGAACTGCCACTGTGGAATTCCGATGAAAGACTTTCTGGCAGAGCTCTTTCTCCTAGACTCCCATAACTTTTTTACTGTCCAAGCTCTGCCTGCCAGACCCCAGAACTTTTTAACTGACGAAAACATGCGGAAAAGGCAATGTCGATTGAAAGGTAACGGGGGGAATCAGTACCCTTTCGACTGTCCTGGTTTTTTACTCGTCTGATATGGTCATCCTATCTAATCTCTCTAGAATTGCTGTGTAGATAACTTTTGTTATTGTAGGCACCAGGCTGATGGGCCTCTTTCCCGATGGGCTTGTAGGATCCCGACCAGGTTTCGGGATTGCCACAATCCGTATAGATTTTAAGACGTCTTCTGGGTATCCTCTTTTCCACATTGCATTTACCTCGATTAACAGATTGTCGACGACCTTTGGGTTCAGTTTTCGTAGCATTTCATACGTGATCCGGTCCTCTCCTGGGGACGATGGTTTGGTTTTTTTTGAAAGTATGCTGTTCCATCTGTCTTTGTCCATTATATCGCCTGTCTTCCATGTTATTGGCACTATCCACGGTTGTGGATCGTGTCGACCAAAGTGCTCGTCTAGAAAAGCCTCTGCAGCTTCTTTATCATCGTTCATTACGTTGTTTTCCTTCTTTTTAATCCATTTTCCTGTCAGCCTTCCAACTTTCTCACACAGCTCCTTGGAACTGGCGAAGGAGTTTATCTCGTTTGGAAATTCATGTATTTTATTTTTTATTTCTTCTCTCTTCAACCTTTGAAAGGCAGCAGCTCTCTTCTTGAATTCAATTAGATTTGTTTGGCTCGATATTCTATTAAATTGCCTTCTCGCTTCTGTTTTCTTTAACCAAGCGTCTTCCACCTGCTCATTCCACCAGTGTTTAGGTATTTTAGTGTCCCTTTTCCTATTTGCTTTGAGCGTCCTCTTTACTACAGGCACAGAGAACAGACATCCATGATCGAACAAAAATATTTAAAAAACGTGTGTAAACATTTGAATTAATATACGATAAACACTAGCGCCGCCACACCAATCTATCCCAACTATCCGTCAAATCCATACCGGAACCGGTTCGAAATCCTGAATGGATTCAGGGTGGAATCTTGCTCAAAGAAAACGACCGATTCCGACTCTATCGGTTGATGCATTTGAGTTGGAATTTATACTGGAAGTCCGAAACGGTTCCGGACTAGTTTGACTGGGTAGAGGAATAACCGTTGTCAATTCTGTCGAACTCAGCCATAAAAACATGACAGTAGCGCACCTGGTTTGGATATCCCAACTACATTCGAAACCGTTAGAGATTTTACACAAGTTGAATGCTGAAGATGGACGTCTATTCTCTGTGCTTACAATGTGAAAAATGAGTAAAAGTAGGAGAAAGTAGTCCCCAGGCACCAAATTTTCTGACAGAGACCGCTATGCTAGATTTCTGTAAGTCTTGGTTGGCAGCCCTGTCAGATTTCTGCGCGTATCCTGCTAGGGCGAACTCAGTTTCGCTCGCGTTTTCTGGCAAATTTTGACAAGAACCGAGCAAAACTCTGGCATAACTCAGACATAAACTGTGCAAAGATCCTGGCAATTCCTACCTGGTAGAATTTAGCACGAATCGTGCAAAACATCTGACAAAGATGCCCTCTAAGAACGGTTGGTTTCAAAATTGTCCAATAAAGGACGTTCGTTGGACGAATTTGGACAACGTCCAAATAACCGTTCAACAAACGTCCATCGTTGGACCCGTGTTGAACGATTTTGAAACAATTTTTTGGACGTCTCAGTGGGTGTCGCAGGAAGCGTGCAGAGATCTTGGCCGTACATTTCTGGCTGGATTCTGGATAAAAGAGCAGCATCGGTTATCCCATTGAGCAAATTTTCTGGCAGAGACCGCTCTGCTAGATTTCTGTAAGTCTTGGTTTGGCAGCCCTGTCACATTTCTGCGCGTATCCTGTCGAGTTAGTTGAGCTAGGGCGAACTCGGTTTCGCTCGCGTTTTCTGGCAAATTTTGACAGGAACCGAGCAAAACTCTGGCATAACTCGGACATAAAGGGTGCAAAGATCCTGGCAATTCCTACCTGGTGAAATTTAGTACGAATCGAGCAAAATATCTGACAAAGATGCCCTCTAAGAACGGTTGGTTTCAAAATTGTCCAATAAAGGACGTTCGTTGGACGAATTTGGACAACGTCCAAATAACCGTTCAACAAACGTCCATCGTTGGACCCGTGTTGAACGATTTTGAAACAATTTTTTGGACGTCTCAGTGGGTGTCGCAGGAAGCGTGCAGAGATCTTGGTCGTACAATTCTGGATAAAAGCGAAGACTACATATTAAGAAGACTGATATCTCTTTCCGTTCCCCATACAAACGAGAAGCGACAGAGGTTACAGTGCCTCTATTGGAGGAAGGTAGGAAGCTTAATGTAAAAGTGTATATGTGTGTGTGCATCACTATGGGAAGTACCACCTTTACCCGCAAGTGGCGTGGCTGTTACTGTCTCCCGATTCCGGACAGAGTTGCCAGTCTTCTTGGTATGCAGTCTTCGATAAAAGTGAGCAGCATCGATTGGTTTAACCACTTCTGTCAGAAACGGTTGTTGAATTTGAGCGAATTCGTTGCCAGAATTCTCGCACAAAATGCTCGCAGAAACTCTACCAGCATCAACTTCGCTTTGCTCAACTTTTGCTTACTTTCTGCTTGCCACGCTGACTGGGTTGGAATGATGTAGTACCGATGTCGGATGGTGACGACCAAAGAGAATAGGGAAAGAGACGAAGAGTGAAAATCAGTCAAAACGGCAACACTCCCTTTATGATGATTTTAACACTAGAATTTTGGTAACCGCTTCCACAGGCAGCACTTTAAATGACTCCTATTATATTTTAAAAAACAAACCGTACGTCGATCGTTGGTTTTGTCTATCAAAAGATGTGCATTCCGAAACAAAGACATGAAATAATTCTAAAGCTTGTTTTTACTCCTACATATACTCTAGAATGTACCTTACAATCACGATTGAACTAAATTCTGACGAAAACTCAAATTTCTTTTTTGATAGATGTACAATACTTATCTCCTCTAACTCAGGCATGAGTAATGTTTATTTACATTGCACGATTGGTCTGCTCAATAAGGTATTTTTGGCTTCACACTATTCGTCTCTTTCCCTATTCTCTTTGGTGACGACCTACTTCGATCAGACATCATATTGAACTATCAAACAACTTTTACTCATTTTTTAGTAAAAGCATTTTAGTTACGATCAGAGTGAATGTAAGGAGAGTGAAGACAACTGTCATGATTATCTGTCAGTAATATTCCGAACGAACAAACGACCTCTCAAAATACATGGATTTTGGAATGATACTGACAAATAATCATTGTTCCAGTGTCGTCACTCTCCTTATATGCTCTCAGGTTACGATGATGATTGCCACGCTGGCGTTAACAAAAGTTGAGCAAAGCGAATTTGATGCTGGCAGAGTTTCTGCGAGCATTTTGCGCGATTTGTGCGAGAATTCTGGCAACGAATTCGCTCAAATGCAACAACCGTTTCTGACAGAAGCGGTTAAACCACAGATAACAGACGTTTTGGCTCGATTTGAATCGTGTGTAAATACCCGGAACTGAAATTCCGAATAAATCAGACGTCTGAAATACGTTTGGCAAACGTTTGTAGATGGCGCAGTGATCGATACAATGCAATTAGAGTGCAGCTGTCAAACACGTGTAGCAAACAGTTGCGCAGATGGCAATAGTGAAACACGGATTTCCAACGTTTATCAATTTGAAAGTTTACACAGGTTTTTGAAGAAATTTTGTTCTAGCCTAAACGACTGTTATCTGTGGTTAAACCAACCGATGCTGCTCACTTTTATCCAGAATTCAGCCAGAAATGTACCACCAAGATCTCTGCACGCTTCCTTCCACATCTTTGTCAGATGTTTTGCTCGATTCGTGCTAAATTCTACCAGGTAGGAATTGTCAGGATCTTTGCACAGTTTATGACCGAGTTATGCCAGGGTTATGCTCAGTTCCTGTCAAAATTTGCCAGAAAATGTGAGCGAAACCGAGTTCGCCCTAGCTCAACTCACCCGACAGCCCTCTAAGAACGGTTGGTTTCAAAATCGTCCAATGAAGGTCACATAACATGTTCTCTTTGGATGTATATGGAAAAAGGTATTATGATTATGGTCATAACAGTTTTACTCTTATCTTGTGTTATCGAGTGTAGAGCAACGAAAAGAACCATTTTTTGTAATAAAAAGAGATATTCGCAAAAGTATGAAATCATACCATCAGATCTTCGAATTGGTTTCTCTATTCGTGCATATAACGTTCTTACGACGACAATGAAATTATTAAGCTAGAGCTTGAACATTTACATGGGATGCCAGTGTTTTTCCTGAAATACCCAGTCACCGTGGGAAGCAGAAAGCGCCCAGTAAGCAAATTTTCTGGCAGAGACCGCACTGCTAGATTTCTGTAAGTCTTGGTTTGGCAGCCCTGTCAGATTTCTGCGCGTATCCTGTCGGATTAGTTGAGCTAGGGCGAACTCGGTTTCGCTCGCGTTTTCTGACAAATTTTGACTGGAACCGAGCTAAACGCTAGCCTAACTCCGACATAAACTGTGCAAAGATCCTGGCAATTCCTACCTGGTAGAATTCAGCACGAATCGAGCAAAACATCTGACAAAGATGTGGCAGGAAGCGTGCAGAGATCTTGGTGGTACATTTCTGGCTGAATTCTGGATAAAAGTGAGCAGCATCGGTTGGTTCAACCACTTCTGTCCGAAATGGTTGTTGCATTTGAGCGAATTCGTTGCCAGAATTCTCGCACAAATCGCGCAAAATGCTCGCAGAAACTCTGCCAGCATCAATTTCGCTTTGCTCAACTTTTGCTAACTTTCTGCTTGCCACGCTTGAGCAAAGCGAATTTGATGCTGGCAGAGTTTCTGCGAGCATTTTGCGCGATTTGTGCGAGAATTCTGGCAACGAATTCGCTCAAATGCAACAACCGTTTCTGACAGAAGCGGTTAAACCACAGATAACAGACGTTTTGGCTCGATTTGAATCGTGTGTAAATACCCGGAACTGAAATTCCGAATAAATCAGACGTCTGAAATACGTTTGGCAAACGTTTGTAGATGGCGCAGTGATCGATACAATGCAATTAGAGTGCAGCTGTCAAACACGTGTAGCAAACAGTTGCGCAGATGGCAATAGTGAAACACGGATTTCCAACGTTTATCAATTTGAAAGTTTACACAGGTTTTTGAAGAAATTTTGTTCTAGCCTAAACGACTGTTATCTGTGGTTAAACCAACCGATGCTGCTCACTTTTATCCAGAATTCAGCCAGAAATGTACCACCAAGATCTCTGCACGCTTCCTTCCACATCTTTGTCAGATGTTTTGCTCGATTCGTGCTAAATTCTACCAGGTAGGAATTGTCAGGATCTTTGCACAGTTTATGTCCGAGTTATGCCAGGGTTATGCTCGGTTCCTGTCAAAATTTGCCAGAAAATGTGAGCGAAACCGAGTTCGCCCTAGCTCAACTCACCCGACAGCCCTCTAAGAACGGTTGGTTTCAAAATCGTCCAATGAAGGACGTCCGTTGGACCAATTTGGACAACGTCCAAATAACCGTTCAACGAACCTCCATCGTTGGACCCAAGGAGTTTTTATTCTCAGGTGATACGATCCTCAAAAACGCCGATCAGCCATGTTGGTTTTAGAAACGACAGCTAACAACATTGTTTACTAGTTCTCTCCATTTGCTTGCTCGGATTTCAGTGGGTAAACAAAGTTGTTGGCTGTCATTTTTCTTCCCCGCAGTCTGCTGCACGCTTACCTCACTCCTCACCTAGTTACTGCCAAAGACGAATCACCTTAGAACTCTAAACACCTTGGTTGGACCCATGTTGAACGATTTTGAAACAATTTTTTGGACGTCTCAGTGGGAGGGTACGCGCAGAAATCTGACAGGGCTGCCAAACAAGGACTTACAGAAATCTAGCAGAGCGGTCTTTGCCAGAAAATTTGCTCACTGGGTACCCACACTATCAGGGCGGGTTGCCTAGAACAATGTTTCAATAGTCTACCGCTCGCCAGCATGTATTTTAACACGCCTAGCCGCCATTTCGTTTACTGGGTAAGAGCTGCTAGGTTTCCGCAAAGAGAATAGGGAAAGAGACGAATAGTGTGAAGCCAAAAATACCTTATTGAGCAGACCAATCGTGCAATGTAAATAAACATTACTCACGCCTCAGTTGGAGGAGATAAGTATTGTACATCTATCAAAAAAGAAATGTCAATTTTCGTCAGAATTTGGTTCAATCGTGATTGTGAGGTGCATTCTAGAGTATATGTATGAGTAAAAACAAGCTTTAAAATTATTTCATGTCTTTGTTTCGAAATGCGCATCGTTTGATAAACAAATCCAACGATCGACATACGGTTTGTTTTCAAAACATAATAGGAGTCATTTAAAGTGCTGCCTGTGGAAGCGGTTGCCAAAATTCTAGTGTTGAAATCATCATAAAGGGAGTGTTGCCGTTTTGACTGATTTTCACTCTTCGTCTCTTTCCCTATTCTCTTTGGGTTTCCGATTTTTGTGTTCGTCTAACCAGCGATGCCACATGTTTTTGTGAAATGTCTGTAGAAGAATAATGAAAATGTCTGTAAAAGTCTGTAGACGGTTGTTTAATCTTTATTTACACTACGTTATTACTTTAAAAGTAGCTTGAAATTTGTAAACTATTGTGAAGGAATCACTCGCATTCGGATAAAATTATTCAAGTGCAATTTTCTTAAATACTATTACTCTTTTAAAAGTCTGTAGATTTCTGATTACGTCTGTAGGAGACCATCAAAAGTCTGTAAAATACAGACATGTCTGTAAATCTGGCATCGCTGCGTCTAACGCTTAATATAGTAACTTTAGGATAAGCGTGTATGTAAAACAGTGTATTTTGCTCCATGTCATGTCGGTCATGTCAAGTAAATTATATAGAAAATCAATGAAACGTAAACAAAATTTGATTTAATCATTGTGTTTAATTGTAAATTGCAACGCAACAGTAAATAAAATAGTTTAAATAATCTACAAGTTTTCATATTCTTGAGTTGAACTAGTGCTTGTGCAAAAAGGAAGGAGTAAGCCTAAGTAATTTGGTTTGTTAGCTATACCTTTTGATTGTGAATAATGAATAGTTTATTAAAGTTTTCTCACTTAATGTATTAGATATTTACAGACGATAAGATTCGGCCGGCATTAACTTTTGTGTCATAATGGCGTACTACAAGGGAGCGGCTAGTGAGGGCGGTCGTGCAATGCAATTAATGAAAAAGCGGGAGATTGCCCAGCAAGAGATCGAATTTCGTAAAAAAAAGATAGAAGAGGACTTGAAAGTAAGCAATATTGAAAACAAATTTGCCACTCATTATGACGCCGTGGAACAGCAACTCAAAACATCAACTATTGGGTTGGTTACGCTTGATGAGATGAAACAGAAGCAAGAGGACATAGTCCGCGAGCGCGAAAAAAAGTTGGCTCAGAAGAAAGAAGAAAAAGACCGCGAGAAGTTGCGAGCTCTTGAGGCCAAACAAGCAGAAAAAGATCGTCAAAAGCGACAAATTCAAGCTTTATCGTTTAATCCAAACGATAGTGAGGACGATGAGATAGAAGAAGACGAAAAGCTTGATATTAGACCAAAAAAGTGGCAAACGGAGGAACGCAACGAGAATAAAATAAAGAAAATTAGGAAGAATCCAGATGTAGATACTTCATTCCTACCGGATCGGGAACGGGAAGAGATGGACAATACTTTGAGGGAGGAGCTTCGCCAAGAATGGGCGATGAAGCAGGCTACCCTCAAAGATCAGGAAATAATGATTACATTCAGTTACTGGGATGGCTCAGGGCATCGCAAATGTGTCACGATGAAGAAAGGAAATTCAATTTATCAATTTTTACAGAAATGTCTCGAAATGCTTCGTAAAGAATTTAGCGAGCTGAAAACTGTCATGGCTGATCAGCTTATGTACGTGAAGGAGGATTTAATTCTTCCACATCATTACACTTTTTACGATTTCATCGTAACGAAAGCACGCGGAAAAAGTGGTCCATTGTTCAATTTTGATGTGTACGATCTAATTACATTGTGGACTACTGTTATCTAATTAATGTTGTTCATTGCAGCAAAGATGATATTCGAATGATTAGCGACGCAACAGTTGAGAAAGAAGAATCACACGCAGGAAAAGTTCTTTTGCGATCTTGGTATGAAAGAAATAAGCACATTTTTCCTGCTTCTCGCTGGGAGCCTTACGATCCAACAAAAGTTTACGATAAATATACAATTAAGGACAAATGCAAAAAATAATTCATCATTAGCTATTAAGGATTTCAGTATGGATGTACAGCAACAAACTTTAATTAAACTCGTTACAATAGATGATACAAATAGATATGCGTTTATTCTTTTTATCCTTATAGACTTATTAAAAATGTTAGGAAAATTATGTAACACGTCAACTCACGTCGCCAGAAGTGACTTCAGAATCGGGTGGCAAGTCACGTGGGGCGAGGTGAGATTATTCGCCTCACGTTGCATACCACACAGAAAGTGTCGTGCACTTGTTTGTCAGCATGATCCTTATTTTCATAGGTAATCCGAATTCTAAGTCTGGCCTCGCAGTTCTCACGCGAGAAGCTGATCACTCGGCGTTTATTTTTTCCGGATAAGTTGAACTGCTTCATTCTGCCTCCTTCAATACACATCGCGAGACTAATTTTTCCGATCCGATAAATATAACCGATAAGGGGGGTGGAGTGAGATTAGATTCCTTGTTGCCGTTTAATGGGCGTCTTACGTTACCTGAAGTGACTTCAGAATCGGGTAAAAATTAAAAAAAAGCCACGGAGCGAGACGATTACATAAGAAACAATACCGTCTCCATTCTCCTACATGGCCAACAAGATTACACACCGATCAACAACTTCAACGAACTAATAGAACTTGCTGGTACAGTCCCGACCAGCAACGACTCATCAGTGTTCTTCGATGCAGTATCCGCAGACTCCTCCCACGCATCATCTTCATAAAAGCACTACCTCTACGACGACTTTCTCTGCACTAAATTTCATAATGACAACATACCCAAAACTACTTCGAATTGGACACCTCAACGTTCGTAATCTCGAACGACATATCGATGGTCTCAAATTAATGCTCGACCAATGCCATTTTTTCGGAGTCACTGAAACCAAACTCAATCAGAGCTCCCAATTGGACCTGTTCGCATCCCCGCCTATAATTTCATTAAACATTCGCTTTCATCTGGACGAGGTAAAAATATTAAAGCAGCAACTATTCTGAAATCTTGTTTCGATCCTGCAATCCCCATCAACCAACGCCTAGAGTTTTTAGCCATTCGAGCGTAAATCGGAGAACTAAATACCTGCATCGTAGTTTTATATAATCCAGCCAGCTGCAGCACACTTTTCGCACAGCAGAACGAAAAGCTCTTACTGGATCTGTTGCAATATCATTTTGACCGGATCTTCCTAGTTGGCGACTACATCAACGTCGCTGCGAATCAACCCACAGCAAACGTGCTCGCGCTACAACGAATACACACATCTTTCAATCTCATTGTACTGCCAACGTCAGCTACTAGGATAACCGAACATAGTTCTACTACGATCGATCTTCTGGTAACCGATCATCCACAGCTTATCAAGAAATCCAAAACTCTTAGTGCAAATTCGATATCGGATCATGAAGCTGTGTATCTAATTGCCGACTCACGTATACCCGAAGCATCATCACGACGGATACAAATAAGAAATCTCCGTGGAATCGATCCCCTACGGCTGCAAGCAGACTACCAAACTAAAGACCTCCAGGACATCTACTTAGAAGAGAACATAGACAACAAAACGCAACTACTACACAACGAACTTCGCTCACTGCTAGATCAGCATGCTCCAGAAAGAACAATAAGTGTACGAGACAAACGAACCCCGTGGATAACGAACGAAATCCAGAACGCGATTGCAATTCGGGACCTCACCTATTCATACTATGTCCGGAATCCGAACGGTGCCAGAGGAGATGCGCAATGGCAGAGCTATATCTCCAAAAAAGTAGAACCAACAACTTGATCAATACTGCAAAAAAAGCGCTACGCTGATTCGCAGTTCAGCAGTGACCTGCCAGCTAAACAATTGGGGAGCAATCTGAAGAGAGACAACACTAAAACAAACCATTGTTCTCTGTCACCGAGGAGTTAGACGCCGAGCAACTAAACCGGTTTCAACACCAATCTTCCATGTCCCTGGAAACACTACCCAACGTATCAACACTGAATAAAACTGAAGGAGGATTCCGGTTTAGGAATACAAACGCCGAGATCTGCAAGAAAATCTACCAAATCGATACCAACGCCACTGGAACCGATAAGATCCCGATCTCGTTCATAAAAATGCTCTGCCCGTTTGTCCTGCCGTAACTCACGCACTTGTTCAACGCTACCCTCTAAGAACGGTTGGTTTCAAAATCGTCCAATGAAGGACGTTCGTTGGACAAATTTGGACGACGTCCAAATAACCGTTCAACGAACGTCCAGCGTTGGACCCGTGTTGAACGATTTTGAAACAATTTTTTGGACGTCTCAGTGGGTATCATCGAAGACTCCATATCAAGAAGACTGATATCTCTTTCCTTCCCCCATACAAACGAGAAGCGACAGAGGTTACAGCGCCTCTATTGGAAGAAGGGAGGAAGCTTTATGTAAAAATGTATATGTGTGTGCATCACTATGGAAAGTACCACCTTTACCCGCAAGTGGCGTTGCTGTTACTGTCTCCGGATTCTGGACAGAGTTGCCAGTCTTCTTGATATGGAGTCTTCGGTATCATCGAAGCTCAATCTTTTCCTTCCCTCTGGAAAGAAGCTTTAATAACACCTATTGGCGATTAGCGGCAAAGCCAAAATTAGTCATGCGACACCTATGATTCAGCTCATGAACTGGCAAAGTGATACAGTTTGCTTTTTTTCACCCGTAAGTGAGTCGTAGCTTACAACAAAATCTTCATTACCTTCTCGGAAAAAGCTTACCACTGCAAAAATATGAATGAAACGAGTAAGAAATTTAGTTTTATTTGCAATTATTCTGAAATTACAGCCATTTGCAACTATTTCACTCATATATTTCTTCGAAATGTAATCGGGGTATTATTGTGGTTATAAAAAATCATTCCATAAATAAAGTTCCAACTCGAAACCGAGACCCAATCAGTACCAATGTCAAACTCCTGCATATTTTGAACTACGTAGGAGATTCAGTGAAGACTATCGGAGAGAAGGATCGGCTGTGCATGATACAAAGCTGACACTTTCCTATTAGCCGGATATATTCTTTCCTCGCCTGATCTGGAGAGTTTCATGAATTTACACCATCTCATGAAGGTTTAGCTTAACTTAGGACGAACGGGAAATGCTGTTGCGGCGGCTACGGTGCTCAACAAATTACATTTCGAAACAGCGCGCATATAGCTCTGCGAATAATGTTAGAAACCACTATGTTTTACACTCTTTTCGCAAGATGTTTACTCATCATCTTATAAAATGATGGTTTTCCTTCATTTTCATAAACAATTATCAACAAATTCTCGACAAACATATGATTACGGCCTAAAAGCCAACTGTCAAAATCCACTTTGAATAGAAATTCCAGACAAACCGTTACTAGTCGAACACAGTTCACAACAGTTTATGAAAGAGAAAACTTTTCTCTTTCGTTTACTACCAACATCTGCGATTGGCGTGTAACGGTTTGTCCGGAATTTCCATTCAAAGTAGATTTTGACAGTTGGCTTTTAGGCCGTAATCATATGTTTGTCGAGAATTGATCGGTAATTTGGTGTTTAAAAGTCATTTTTTACCAATGTTTACATAAAATATATGCACTATGACAGAACAGAATAAAATCAGCAACACTTTCCTTCCAGCGCTATCTGCGAGCGGTTTCAACGTAGAATCGCCAATACCGAAGACTGCATATCAAGAAGACTGGCAACTCTGTCCAGAATCTGGAGACAGTAACAGTAACGCCACTTGCGGGTAAAGGTGGTACATTCCATAGTGATGCACACACACATATACACTTTTACATTAAGCTTCCTACCTTCCTCCAGTAGAGGCGCTGGAACCTCTGTCGCTCTTCGTTTGTATGGAGGAAGGAAAGAGATATCAGTCTTCTTAATACCCACTGAGACGTCCAAAAAATTGTTTCAAAATCGTTCAACACGGGTCCAATGATGGACGTTCGTTGAACGGTTATTTGGACGTTGTCCAAATTGGTCCAACGAACGTCCTTCATTGGACGATTTTGAAACCAACCGTTCTTAGAGGGTATGGAGTCTTTGCCTATACCCAAAACAACCAACCCAGCTACATCCACCGACTTCAGACCCATCAGCGTCCTGCCCGCTGTGTCCAAGGTATTTGAGAAGATTGCCCTGTCCCAAATAACCGAACACCTCGAAAGAACCAATCCTGCCCTTTTAGCCAAACATCAATCTGGTTACCGTAAAGCACACAGCACAACATCATTAGTAAAAGTGACCCATGACATCGTTAGCAACTTTGATCTAGGATAGGCATAGGATCCCACTGAGACGTCCAAAAAATTGTTTCAAAATCGTTCAACACGGGTCCAATGATGGACGTTCGTTGAACGGTTATTTGGACGTTGTCCAAATTGGTCCAACGAACGTCCTTCATTGGACGATTTTGAAACCAACCGTTCTTAGAGGGATCCGCCAGCTGACTTCTTATATTTTTCTAATCCCTGCTGAAAACGACATACCCCCACTCGACTAATGTTGCCAAAATATTTGTTTTGTTACAATCGTGTCCAAAACTTCTGATTAAAATATTCTATATTATGTATCAATTTCACCAGCCCGGGGACAACTTGACAGCTCCCATATATTGAACTTATAAGCAAATTTTGTGGTGATTTGGTGATGTCATGGCGGCTCGAATAGAGCAAAATTTGAAAAAGGCACATCCCATTTATTATTTTCCATATCTGTAAAAAATAAACGATTTAAGTATTTCTATCATCAACTTTATTTCGCTGTTCAAATTAGAAGCTGTTCTCACTTCTCCATACCTAAACAGAAACAAAGATTCCATTTTGAATTTAAAAAATCCAAAATAAAATAAATTCGATTTTCGAAAATACAAGATGACTTTTAAAATCAAGCCACTTCCACTTACATTGGCATTTCCGAAAATCTTCCGGATCGAATCAACATTTTCCCAGACATGAAATCTTCGGGTAGATGCCATTCTTCTATATTTCTACCAGACTGGAGTAAAATGCCAGAATAATTCTGAAGGGATCCGTACCAAAACCATCGCAATATCTGCCGGACAGAATAATTGCAAAAGTCGAACAAAACTCTGGCAGGAGTCGAACAAAATTGTACATTCCTGGCAGCATTCTTGCTGAAACCGAACACTATCGGTTTGCTGCCACAATTCTGATATAAGCACACAAATTCTATTCAAAGAGAATTTTTCCAAATAGGTAGAAAATCCTACATATGTATATTGTTTATTTTCCCGATCAAAATACTAGAATTCTTGACGTTCTTAACGAACTTGAAACAAGATGTCGTAGGTTACGAACTGTTAAACTTGGTGATTTACTTCCATTGGCCAAAATGTTTTTCATTTATATTTCTCGAGAAAAAAGCACCAATGATTTATCGATTACAAACTTCACACAATAAGAAAACCAAAACATTTTAGGAAGGAAGCGATCCGGTTGCTAAAAACGACTTCCAGCTAAATTTATGATAAAATTTATGTAACTGTGCTGACGGTTTCCAGTTAGGGATAACTTTATTCTTTAATAATGGTTTTCTTTATTCACATTTTGGTATACGCTTTTTCTAAATGTTGTTCTAGCCGCATTAACGACGTTCACAACACACGTAACGAAACATGCTTTTCTCTTGAAACTTTTTCGTTTCGTTGTTTGTGGTAGTCATACAGAGAAGGCATACTAGCGCCACCATCGAATCGGTGGTACATATATGAAACAAGCACTATCTGTCAAGTTGTCCCAGGGTTGAATTTCACGCTCCGGGAAAAATCAATGATTTAGTCTTTATATCCGCATTTAAATGATCATTATGGGTTTTCCATCGAAATACAGCAAAGCAAAATAATATATATTTGTTGTTGGCCATTACGTGAAAATATTTATATAAAATATTTCCATGCTCTTCATTTTTGTAAGTTGCTTTCTGAGTCGAGCACCCTCATTCACAAGATCAATCTTCTCTGTTCGCATTTAGTTTAAATATTCTAAAACTACTTTTTTGCAAGGCTTAATTTTTGTTTAGTTTGTATAGGTATATAGGTTTGTTCCAGTACTTCATGTGATTTTTTCGGAGAAAACAGCAGTAGAAAATAACACGCTCCTATTTACACCGATGATTGATGCAGTTGAAAACTGTAAAATTCAACTGTATCGATAATACTAAAAGAAGAACAAGAAGCGATTTCCGAAATAGCTTTCTCGCGGTTTGCTCCAAAGTATTGCGAATCTTTTCTTAAATCCACATTGCGACTATTCAGCCATGCGCTACCAGGCCGTGCGTTGAATTACGCGCCCATCTAGTCTGCATCAGTGCGAGTGAGAAAACATTTTGACGTTTGTTTTTGTTTCGACCGCACTCGTGTGTATCCCATATAGCAACAACTCGACGAAATCGAAGACTCCATATCAAAAAGACTGATATCTCTTTCCTTCCCCCATACAAACGAGAAGCGACAGAGGTTACAGCGCCTCTATTGGAAGAAGGGAGGAAGCTTTATGTAAAAATGTATATGTGTGTGTGCATCACTATGGAAAGTACCACCTTTACCCGCAAGTGGCGTTGCTGTTACTGTCTCCGGATTCTGGACAGAGTTGCCAGTCTTCTTGATATGGAGTCTTCGACGAAATGCTATATTATCTCGCGATAGACAATACTCCCAATTTACTCGGCGCTGGAACAAAGACAATTTTTACATGAAGTTGAAAACATTTTCATACTTAGGCTAGCTAGTCAGTTACTCGGTTAGACTTCGAAAAGAGACATTTCCGCATTAATCCACACACCGCGCTACCGGATCTCTCGGAAACCTGTAGTACTTCAGTTCTGGATAATATGTTTGAATTCGTCTGCCAGAAAATGCCATGCACTTCATAATTACAGACGGACGTTATGGAAAGAAAGCGGTATCTCGGGAAAACAAAAAAAAACAACACAGTAAGCAATCGTCGTTTTACATTTAATGTCACAATACAACACTTCCAAGCAGCCCTTTAGTACTTTTAGTTTCCAAGCCGAACGTTTGCCAATGTCACTTTCGTCCAAACACGAGCTGGTTCAGAATTGGTTCAAAAACAGGGGACAGAGCTGGCGGATCCTATCCTAGACTTTGATAATGGTAGATGCACAGTTTTGGTTCTCGTCGACTTTTCTTTAGCTTTCAATTGCGTCAGACACGGTATACTGAAAACGAAGTTTAAGAGGGAATTCGGTTTTTCAAACTCCGCATGTAAGCTGATATCACAGAGAACAGACGTCCATCTTCAGCATTCAACTTGTGTAAAATCTCTAACGGTTTCGAAGGTAGTTAGGATATCCAAACCAGGTGCGCTACTGTCGTCATGTTTTGTGTCTGAGTTCGGCAGAATTGATAGCGGTTATTCCTCTACCCAGTCAAACTAGTCCGGAACCGGTTCGGACTTCCAGCATGAATTCCAGCTCAAATGCATCAACCGATAGAGTCGGAATCGGTTGTTTTCTTTGAGCAAGATTCCATACTGAATCCATTCAGTATTTCGAACCGGTTCCGGAATGGATTTGACGGATAGTTGGGATAGGTTGGTGTGGCGGCGCTAGTGTTTATCGCATATTAATTCAAATGTTTACACACGTTTTTAAATATTTTTGTTCGATCATGGATGTCTGTTCTCTGTGCTGATATCATCGTTCCTGGACCAACGGAGCCAGCGAGTAGATCTTGGAAATACCATCTCGACGGCTAGGATGTTAACAGACGGAACACCGCAAGGTTCGTGTCTAAGCGCGCTTCTTCCAGGTCAAACCATTCGGAATCCTGAATGGAGTCAATATGGTTTCCAAATCAAATGAAACAACCGATTCTGAGTCGGAATCGGTTGTTGCATTTGATTTGGAATCCATACCCTCTATGAACGGTTGGTTTCAAAATCGTCCAATGAAGGACGTTCGTTGGACCAATTTGGACAACGTCCAAATAACCGTTCAACGAACGTCCATCGTTGGACCCGTGTTGAACGATTTTGAAACAATTTTTTGGACGTCTCAGTGGGTAATGACTCCCCTCTAAGAACGGTTGGTTTCAAAATCGTCCAATGAAGGACGTTCGTTGGACCAATTTGGACAACGTCCAAATAACCGTTCAACAGATGTCCATCGTTGGACCCGTGCAGAATCCATCCAGGATTTCGAACCGGTTTCGGAATCGATTTGACGGATAGTTGGGATAGGTTGGTGTGGCGGCGCTAGTGTTTTTAGTATATTAATTCAAATGTTTACACACGTTTTTTAAATATTTTTGTTCGATCATGGATGTCTGTTCTCTGTGCTATACATAAACAGTGTCGTTAAATGCGAATATCATCTCTATGCAGACGATCTCCAAATATACGTATCTGGTCATAAAAACGATGTTTACAGACTTGTTCAGCTGATCAACGCTGACCTCAACGCAATCCAAAATTGGGCGATAGGAAACCAACTTTTTCCCAGCCCCAAAAAGACAAAGACTATACCCTCTAAGAACGGTTGGTTTCAAAATCGTCCAATGACGGACGTTCGTTGGACCAATTTGGACAACGTCCAAATAACCGTTCAACGAACGTCCATCGTTGGACCCGTGTTGAACGATTTTGAAACAAATTTTTAGACGTCTCAGTGGGTAATATTTTAACCTTCTGACGATGTCATTGAACGCTTTAGAATGTCATACACTCAAAAAAAAGTAAACGTTATGCCTATTGATTTTACACATAGATTTTTGCAATTAACGGAGGCATATAGACACTATTTGCTGGTACATAAACCCAGTGTGTGTATTTATAAGAAATATTAATCTTACATTCACATTTCATAACTATTAGGCACATAAAACCCCATTCTATAACAACATGCACATATAACTTATGTGTGTGCATACATAGTTTATACAGTTGACACATAGAAGGTATGTGCGCGCGTGATAATAATAGCATTTCTTCTTCATATGAATTTTAAGCGGTTTGAAGCAAATAGAATTAACGTTTGGATTTTTTTCAGTGTAGGCAGGCTTATGAATTCATTGATCTTTATTCATGCACTCCATAGACGTACAAATAATGTATTTCATAAAACAGTCTTATGACTTCGCTCCAATATATGCCTTTAAGAATTTCATAAGTTTTTCTCATGAAACCCATATGAGATCTGGTATTGATTCTATAAAATTGTGTTTTGTTTTTCATAAACGTCACTTTTGTGAAAAGTTCATAATTGTTTCTTATGAATTCAGTACTGGCCTGGACGACCGACCAGGAGTTAATAGTTTCAGTACTTTTTGATTACCCCTGTTTGAAACAAAAGAAGTGAGATTTTCAGTCAAATTGCAACAATTTTAAATTGTTTTTATGTTATTGAATAAATTACTGTGAGCATTAAATCTGTTTATATGATTTTTACAGAAGATATCCGATTATTTGAAATGAAATAAGTTGTGCATATAATTAGTGTCTGACGCGTATTTTATAATAATCAAAATCATTTGAGAAGTAACAATCATTATCATTCAGTTGTCAAGTCCAGTTTCCCAGTTGTCTAAGCCCAGTTTCCCAAGAAATATTGACGAAGCGTTGCTTATTATGTACAAATTTTAATATTTAAGTAGAGTTTTCTCTTCAATCTTCTGAAGGGATCTATACTTGGCGGTTAATTTGTCCCGAATTGAGTTCTACAAGATGACCACACGAATGAATTCATGAGAAATGACGTTCATGTTTGACAATTCTCAGTGATTTGTTTACTTTGTCAGTTGCGTGAGTTGGAGTGCAACGGGTGGCCATCTGTTACATTCAAACTCACGTAACTCCCATGTAAACAAACCACCGAGAATTGTTAAACGAAGTTCATCCGGCTCATTTTGCGGGGTTATGTCGGTTCGTGTAAAACCTAATATCCTCTCAAGGTTGATTTTTACTGTTGATTTTTTGTCTACTAAAAATGCTCGAGAAATGTCAGCCATGTTCTTTTTTTTTTATATAAATGCACAATAGTATCCATAAATAAAAAACTTATGGCATTCATTCGAACATTGTAATGAATTTCATAAGACTGTTCTATGGAAATCGTTATTTCTACTATGTTTTCTACTTATAAATGTCAGCAATTTTCATAAATGGGCACCTATGGCGTTCATTCGGACATTTTCATAAATTTCATAAGACTGTCTTATGAAAATAATAAGAGATGGATTTGGAAAATTTCCCCTCCAAATCATAAGACAGATTTATAAAATCCATTTAAAATCTTTATGTCTGAAAGTCATAAGACGTTTTTATGGAAATTCAATGTAAATTTTGCTCGGTGAAAGAAATCAAAAATCGGTTGTTTTCTTTGAGCAAGATTCCATACTTCGGTTGTTTTCTTTGAGCAAGATTCCATACTGAATCCATTCAGTATTTCGAACCGGTTCCGGAATGGATTTGACGGATAGTTCCCACTGAGACGTCCAAAAAATTGTTTCAAAATCGTTCAACACGGGTCCAACGATGGACGTTCCACAGAGAACAGACATCCATGATCGAACAAAAATATTTAAAAAACGTGTGTAAACATTTGAATTAATATACGAAAAACACTAGCGCCGCCACACCAACCTATCCCAACTATCCGTCAAATCCATTCCGGAACCGGTTCGAAATCCTGGATGGATTCAGCATGGAATCTAGATCAAAGAAAACAACCGATTCCGACTCTATCGGTTGACGCAATTGAGCTGGAATTCATGCTGGAAGTCCGAATCGGTTCCGGACTAGTTTGACTGGGTAGAGGAATAACCGCTGTCAATTCTGTCGCACTCAGCCACAAAAAAACATGACGACAGTAGCGCACCTGGTTTAGATATCCAAACTACCTTCGAAACCGTTAGAGATTTTACACAAATTGAATGCTGAAGATGGACGTCTGTTCTCTGTGGACGTTCGTTGAACGGTTATTTGGACGTTGTCCAAATTGGTCCAACGAACGTCCTTCATCGGACGATTTTGAAACCAACCGTTCTTAGAGGGTTGGGATAGGTTGGTGTGGCGGCGCTAGTGTTTATCGCATATTAATTCAAATGTTTACACACGTTTTTAAATATTTTTGGTAATTGTTCCGAATCGCGGCTTTTTCAAAAAGAGGGTTAATTTCTATTGGAAATGGTTCCAAATGGCCTATATTATAACAAGCAATGAAAAAAAATCGGGGGGAAAGCTTTGAAGTAGTTTAAACTGGAAAAATGTTATTCCCACTTACCTTTCTAACAGTGGCATTGCTCATGAGAAAGTGACGTTAAGGGTGAAGGTAGTGCGATGCGGCTTTGCCGCATAGTCGAGTCCAAGGATTCGAAGCGGCGCAAAGCCGCTGAGAAACCGACGGACGAGGTGGTTTTGATCTTGCTACCGAAGGGTGCAATCAAACCTGTAATCCACTCGTTTGCCCGGTATACTCAAACATAGGGGCTATCCCTAGTTTAAGTCCGACTGAGCGGCAGCGAAGTCGGACAGCATGGTATAAAGCGATGTGGCGTAGCCACATTAGGCATTAACAATGTTTTATTTAGTAACAATAGGATAGTATTTATTTACAAAAATAAAATGTCAGTGCCGAATGTAGCCACATCGCTTCATTCAAGTGCTGTCCGACTTCGCTGCCGCTCAGTCGGACTTAAACTAGGGATAGCCCCTATGTTTGAGTATACCGGGCAAACGAGTGGATTACAGGTTTGATTACACCCTTCGATAGCAAGATCAAAACCACCTCGACCGTCGGTTTCTCAGCGGCTTTGCGCCGCTTCGAATCCTTGAACTCAACTATGAGGCAAAGCCGAATCACACTACCTTCACCCTTAACGTCATTTTCTCATGAACAATGCCATTGTTAGTAAAGTAAGTGGGAACAACTTATTTTTCCAGTTTAAACTACTTTAAAGCTTTCCCCCCGAATTTTTTTCATTGCTTGTTATAAAATAGACCATTTAGAACCATTTCCAAAAGAAATTAACCCTCTTTTCGAAAAAGCCGCGATTCGGAATAATTACCGATCTTGGAAATACCATCTCGATGGCTAGGATGTTAACAGACGGAACACCGCAAGGTTCGTGTCTAAGCGCGCTTCTTCCAGGTCAAACCATTCGGAATTTGATTCGGAATCCTGAATGGAGTCAATATGGTTTCCAAATCAAATGAAACAACCGATTCTGAGTCGGAATCGGTTGTTGCATTTGATTTGGAATCCATACCCTCTATGAACGGTTGGTTTCAAAATCGTCCAATGAAGGACGTTCGTTGGACCAATTTGGACAACGTCCAAATAACCGTTCAACGAACGTCCATCGTTGGACCCGTGTTGAACGATTTTGAAACAATTTTTTGGACGTCTCAATGGGTAATGACTCCATTCAGAAATCCGAACCGGTTCCGGGATGAGTTTAACTGGGTTTTCTCGCTATACATAAACAGTGTCGTTAAATGCGAATATCATCTCTATGCAGACGATCTCCAAATATACGTATCTGGTCATAAAAACGATGTTAACAGACTTGTTCAGCTGATCAACGCTGACCTCAACGCAATCCAAAATTGGGCGATAGGAAACCAACTTTTTCCCAACCCCAAAAAGACAAAGGCTATAATATTTTACAAGGAAGGTACGGTGGTGCCGCAGGAAAATATTTGGTTCTGTGGTGAACCCATTGCACTATCCAAAGAAATCAAAAACCTCGGACTCATCATGGACTCCAACTTAAAATGGTGTGCACAAGTCAACGAAATCACAAAAAAGACCTACAACACTCTTCGAACTTTCCGTCGACTTCAAGGAGTACTTTCCGTACAAACTCGTAAAAAACTCACCCAAGCAGTACTGATGCCATTCTTCTCGTACGGAGACATTATTTTTACCCTGGACTCTCAGCCACACAAAAAGAACAATTACATCGATGCTTCAAGTCGTCAGTGATCTTTGTATACGGGCTACGACGGCGTGACACAACCCGATTGATGCGACACACAATACTCGGATACGATCTTCTCGAAAACTATCGTCGACGCATATACCACTTTATGTATGAGGCCTACCACGGTTTGCATCCGGACTATATCAAGCATCACGCCCCAATCGGACGAAACGAACGAGCCAGATCTTTCAATATGCCACACCACACCACCAGCCTGCGAAAAAGTGTCCTAGTGTATAGAGCGTCCACCTGGAACTCGTTACCACTTTCTGTGAGGCAGCAAAATTCTCTGACATCTTTCAAAGCGGCGCTCAATAGAGACTACTAAACGAATCTTCAACTTAACAATATGTCTACACCCTGACCCACCAACTTTTCTGAAAAGTAATAATTAAAATGTCCATTTTTCCTTAACTTGATACAAAGTTTATGTAACTGACAAGTTTTCGTTCTGCTGATATTTATTAATTACAAATTAAAAAAAAATTACTTGTCTCATGTATTGTGATCAACTAAGTTCTACCCTAGATAACAGACATTTAAGCTAGAACAAAATTTATTTAAAAACCAATGTTAAATTTCAAATTGATAAAAGTGTGAAATCAGTGTTTTACGATTGCCATCTATGCAATCATTTGCCACGGTTTTGTCAGCTGCACTCCAACTGCGCTGCATCGATCACTGCGCCAACCACGATTGTATCCCAGGCATGTTTCAGGTTTCAATCATCCGCATCATTCAGAATTTCATTTGCGGGTTTTTACACCCATTTCGAATTGAACCTAAACGTCTGTTGTGTGGTTATACACAATTCACAGTACTAATTCAAATTTTCTAGATTGTACCAGATAAAAAAAACGTCGGTTTTCGTAATTTACAAGACAATTGTGTTAAGAAAAGCATTTATTTTCGAATTCGAATATAATGATTAAGGGGAAGCTTTTTAAATATTGATGACTCTACTAAGCTTCTGCACGCGGTTGAGCAGTATGTCGCCCTGCTTTATTGTTGCTTGATATTGCCAGTTCTTACTATCTGGTCGATTAGTCTCGACAATTCCACCAACACGATCCACCTTACAGTGCAAACGTCCTGCGGCAATAAATCGCGATAATTCACCATCGATGTAATCCACGTTCACACCAAAGGCATCAGCCATGTATTGCAGAGTAAGCGAACGATAGGACTCCAACAGCTGAGTATAAGCAAGAATTCTCATCTCACGTACGTAAAAACGATAATGTGGATGGAAAAGTACATCTTTCCGTAAGACGGTTTCGACAAGGGCAAGGTTCTTGAAGAAGTCTGAATAGTGGCAGTTGTATAACGAAAAAAGATAATCTTTTACATCGGGTAGCTGGTGAAGCACTTCCTGAATTTCAGCACCTTTCACCACTTTATCTCTGAGTTCGTTTCTTGGTAAACTGATAATAGACACATAAACAGTGTACCGCACGAAAGAAGCGTAATCCATCAGTTCATAGCTAGTAAACGTACTGACAGTATCCAAAAAGAAATTAGCTGCAGCTTTAAAGTCACGAATTGCGACGCAATAGGCACCTTGGTATACTTTGAGACGATTACGACGGTCCCAATCTCCACCTTCCTCAATCAATGTTTTAGCCTTTTCAATATTTCTCGTAATAAGGTCATGATCTAGATAAAACAACCCAATGCGGATATTATGAAAAACAATATCTAGTCGATGACCCAAGGAAACTGTTTTGTCATAGGTTTTTCTGAATGCAGAAATGGCACCTTCCTTGTCACCAATTCTGCACAGATATTCTGATTTCTTCAAGTTTGCTTCCCTAACTTCCATCTCGCCTAGATTTTTTTCTGCATCTTCAATGACAGCATCCAGTTCACCCAACTTTTTTCGATTAACCTCTTTCATATCGGCAAGCAGTTGCTGGTCAACAGGCCATCCGAGATCGTTGCACACTTCCTCGTACCAGGGGGCCATATGGTCTGCTTTTATTGCGGTTTGCAATTTTTCGACAAGCAATTTATCTTGACCGTGTTCCGGCAAGCTCAACAAAAACTTGATCTGCGACAACTCAAGATTTGGATTCTTTTCTAAACCCTGCTCTTCCAGATTTTCGATCGGCATTTCGAGGAATTTGTTTGTTTTCCACTATTTGGCAGTAATTGTCTGAAATGCTAAAAGAATGGTCAGAAATTAAACACAATTAAATTAAAAGCTAGAGCACATACGAAAAGTTAGCGAATTACTTCAAAATAAGCTATGTCATCACTATTCAGCCAATTATTTATTTATCGTAATAATGTTGGTAGCGGTAGCAATGTTGCCAGATCCCAGCATAGTTCAGCCGGAATTCCGGCTGGTTCCAGATAGTATTCCGGCTCCAGCGACACAACCGATTTTAAAGCTACCCACTAAGACGTCCAAAAAATTGTTGCAAAACCGTTCAATACGGGTCCAACGATGGACGTTTGTTGAACGGTTATTTGGACGTTGTACAAATTGGTCCAACGAACGTCCTTTATTGGACGATTTTGAAACCAACATCATTGGACCCGTGTTGAACGATTTTGAAACAATTTTTTGGACGTCTCAGTGGGTACCCTCTAAGAACGGTTGGTTTAAAATCGTCCAATGAAGGACGTTCGTTGGACCAATTTGGACAACGTACAAATAACCGTTCAACAAACGTCCATCGTTCGACCCGTGTTGAACGATTTTGAAACAATTTTTTGGGCGTCTCAAGCTACCAGTACACTGTTTGTCATAACGTCACACTCAAAAAAATTATCACTTACTTATTATATGCAAAAGCATATAAATATTTTCCATAATACTTTTCACGTAAATGTTATATCACAGAGAACAGACATCCATGATCGAACAAAAATATTTAAAAAACGTGTGTAAACATTTGAATTAATATATTAAAAACACTAGCGCCGCCACACCAACCTATCCCAACTATCCGTCAAATCCATTCCGGAACCGGTTCGAAATACTGGATGGATTCTGCATGGAATCTAGCACAAAGAAAACAACCGATTCCGACTCTATCGGTTGGCGCATTTGAGCTGGAATTCATGCTGGAAGTCCGAATCGGTTCCGGACTAGTTTGACTGGGTAGAGGAATAACCGCTGTCAATTCTGTCGCACTCAGCCACAAAAAAACATGACGACAGTAGCGCACCTGGTTTAGATATCCAAACTACTTTCGAAACCGTTAGAGATTTTACACAAATTGAATGCTGAAGATGGACGTCTGTTCTCTGTGGTTATATGTTTCACACATAGAATATTTTGTTCTAAATCTGATTAAAACCAGTGTCGACTACATGTATATTTTAAGTGAAATTCAGTTACTTTCCATCGGAATGTCACATACCTTCTGGATCAAATCCCTATATTTTTTATGTGAATTTCATGTGATTCTAAGCTGCATTTAAAATATAATCTAAATGCTTTTCTTGTGTGTTTAGGAAGATTAGAGGACGGAGAAAAAAGATTCATTAAATTAAATTGATTGCATAATATATTTACTTGATCCATTTATAATGAATAGTATTCCGAAATAGAATTAATTCATATTGTTTCCGCCATGCATCAATTGTGTTGAAAAAACTCAGTGTGCTTTTCCACAGTTTCCACTGATTCCAAAAAGTCTTGTAGTTTTTTTCAAAACTCCGCAATCTGAAATTAGATTTCGTTTAAATTGCATGGTTCTCTATGCACAGAATAGTTGGAATTTACGTTTAAATACCTTCAGTAAATGCTAGAGGATTTCCGATCGTAATTCATTCGCCTGCGGCTGTTCATACTTGCAGCCATGTTGAATCTGTTTACTTTTTCACATTGTATATTCACGTAATACTTAAGTTCTCTTCATATAACACTTTAAGCACAGAGAACAGACATCCATGATCGAACAAAAATATTTAAAAAACGTGTGTAAACATTTGAATTAATATACTAAAAACACTAGCGCCGCCACACCAACCTATCCCAACTATCCGTCAAATCGATTCCGAAACCGGTTCGAAATCCTGGATGGATTCTGCATGGAATCTAGCACAAAGAAAACAACCGATTCCGACTCTATCGGTTGACGCATTTGAGCTGGAATTCATGCTGGAAGTCCGAATCGGTTCCGGACTAGTTTGACTGGGTAGAGGAATAACCGCTGTCAATTCTGTCGCACTCAGCCACAAAAAAACATGACGACAGTAGCGCACCTGGTTTAGATATCCAAACTACTTTCGAAACCGTTAGCACAAAGAACAGACGTCCATCTTCAGCATTCAACTTGTGTAAAATCTCTAACGGTTTCGAAGGTAGTTTGGATATCTAAACCAGGTGCGCTACTGTCGTCATGTTTTATTGTGGCTGAGTTCGACAGAATTGACAGCGGTTATTCCTCTACCCAGTCAAACTAGTCCGGAACCGATTCGGACTTCCAGCATGAATTCCAGCTCAAATGCGTCAACCGATAGAGTCGGAATCGGTTGTTTTCTTTGAGCTAGATTCCATGTAGAATCCATCCAGGATTTCGAACCGGTTCCAGAATCGATTTCATGGATAGTTGGGATAGGTTGGTGTGGCGGCGCTAGTGTTTTTCGTATATTAATTCAAATGTTTACACACGTTTTTTAAATATTTTTGTTCGATCATGGATGTCTGTTCTCTGTGCCGTTAGAGATTTTACACAAGTTGAATGCTGAAGATGGACGTCTGTTCTCTGTGCTTTAAGTATGTGACAAGCAGATGGAATGTATGTATTGTACACTTGGAAATCATTTGTATCTTATTTGAAATTCATCAATGTAAGTATGAATGTTAATTGCTACACATGCATCTAATGTGATAGGTCATTTTTAATATTTACGTGCCTTTTCACTTAAATTGTAAGTAATTTTTTGGCTCAGTGCAAATATTTGATATCTTTCGTGAAATAAATTTGAACTGATGTGTACTGGCTCTTCAAATATTTGATAAAACACAGTTTGCCAAACTTTTTATTCGTGTTTGTCAAGGCGATTATTTGTCGATTTGTCAAACAGTGTACTGATCAGTTTGTCAAAACTTCAAACAGCGTAACGCTGCAGTTTGTCAAACTTGTTGAAGGAGAAGTTTGTCAAACTTGTTGATGGAGAAGTTTGTCAAACTCGTTAATGGAGAAGTTTGTCAAACATGCTTTGCTCATTCAGGATAGCAAAATACGCCGTACGCGAAACTGATTCAGAATATGTTGTCAAAGCGAAAAAAAAACGTTAAGGTTTAAAATTCGGCGCTATTTTGATACTGTTGGTATTTGTTTAGAGTGGCAGAGCTTTAGGTTTTCCCCTGGCCAAATTCCGTGCGAAATCCCATGACCCATTTTCTAAACTTTAAACTTGGTGTAACAGAGAATAGATTTTTCTACGGCTCATGTACGTACACGCCACATGACACAAATACTACATTACAAGCTGATGGAAAATAATAAAGACGGCAAAAGTAAATGGGATTGTTTTCAACCAGGAAACTGCCTTTGTGTTCGTGAGACCGGTCGTCGAGAACTCAATATTAATTGGTGTTTGTTTTGATTTAATTACAATCTGCATATTGTGCTTCAATAATGATAATGTTTAGGGACCATTCATAAATGACGCAATATATGGAGGAGGGGGAGTTTTGTATTTTGTGATGATGTGCGACGGCAGGGGGATAAAAGGTCATGTCATGCTACGTAGCTTTTTTAAAGGGGAATAGGGGTTGACCACAGTTGATAGAGAACAGTTGCGCAAAGAGTGAAGTCAAAAAAAGTCTACCTATCGAGCACAATTGGAATCCGTCTCTGATACCTGTACAGCAAAGCTGGATTCTAATTTTGCTCGATAGGTAGACTTTTTCTGGCTTCAAACTCTTCACACGCTTTACGTACCTGTGTACTAAGGCCTTTGGGGTTGACCTGATGTCACGACAATCTTACCCGTTTCATCTAACATAGTTTTTTTTAATTTTTTTGCGATGACAAGGCGGGAAGGGTTACCGTCAAGCTACGAAATTAGCAGGGGGAGGGGGGGGGGGCTTTACTTTGAGGTTTGTGACGAAATGCTACGGTGGAGGAGGGGGTGTTAAAAGTTACTCAAAAAATACTACGTCATTTATGGATAGTCTCTTAGAGGGTGTAATAACCCACTGAGACGTCCAAAAAATTGTTTCAAAATCGTTCAACATGGGTCCAACGATGGATGAACGTCCTTCATTGGACGATTTTGAAACCAACCGTTCTTAGAGGGAATGTGAAAGAATCGAATAAACGCACGCGAGCTCAAGTTGTATATTTTATTCGTTACTCGTATCAATGATTGTATATTTCAGGTGTGGCGATTGGTGGAATATGATAGTGTGTGTGTGTATCGTTTAGATAGTTACCACATTTCCCTTTCTTTAAAATGTTCAAAACTAATAATCCATTAGACAATCATTATAGGGCCTAGGCTTCTTAATTTCCCGCCTGAATCTTCCTCTGGTGATTGATGCATCTTCTACTGTTGCTTCGTTTGTCGGAGGTTGTTGATTAGCGTCCCACGTTCCTGCTTACCACAGAGGGGTACTGTCTTCAGTGAAGTTGCTCGAGAAATCAAAGACTACCAGATGGTGATAGATTAGTTTGGGATACTCTCACTATGAGGCTCTAATGAGCGTACCACCTAAAAGTACAATTTAGAATATGATACCACAGAGAACAGACATCCATGATCGAACAAAAATATTTAAAAAACGTGTGTAAACATTTGAATTAATATACGAAAAACACTAGCGCCGCCACACCAACCTATCCCAACTATCCGTCAAATCGATTCTGGAACCGGTTCGAAATCCTGGATGGATTCAGCATAGAATCTAGCTCAAAGAAAACAACCGATTCCGACTCTATCGGTTGACGCATTTGAGCTGGAATTCATGCTGGAAGTACGAATCGGTTCCGGACTAGTTTGACTGCCCTCTAAGAACGGTTGGTTTCAAAATCGTCCAATGAAGGACGTTCGTTGGACCAATTTGGACAACGTCCAAATAACCGTTCAACGAACGTCCATCGTTGGACCCGTGTTGAACGATTTTGAAACAATTTTTTGGACATCTCAGTGGGTGGGTAGAGGAATAACCGCTGTCAATTCTGTCGCACTCAGCCACAAAAAAACATGACGACAGTAGCGCACCTGGTTTAGATATCCAAACTACCTTCGAAACCGTTAGAGATTTTACACAAGTTGAATGCTGAAGATGGACGTCTGTTCTCTGTGATGATACATATCAAAAGTCTAATAACTTAGAAAGATGGTATTTTCGGCAATGCTCTAGAGGAGGTCAAGGGCTACGCGATTATGGGCAAATCAAATTAAAGTGAGCATGTACTATTTTTCAAATTCTATATCTCGAGATCATGATAATTTAAAAGTGTGGTGTCTTCGGCAATATTCATCAGCGGGTCGAGTGTTGGCGAACAGTTAATTTCAGAATTCAGCCACTAGGCGGCGCTAGAGAGAATAATACTTCCAGTACATGTTAGGTGATGTTTTGTCACGAAAGTTTAATAATTTAGGAAAATTATGTTTTCTGTAAAGTTGCTGAGGACGACAAGGGATGTTTGATAATGTAATAATAAAATTAGATATCACCCACTAGGCGGAGCTAGTCAGCAAACAACTTTTTATTTCAATATCTTCTAAAGACAGTAATTTAGAAGGGTGATGTCTTCAGCAAAGTTTCTCGAGCTGTCAAGGACTGCCCGATGGTGACAGGTTAGTTTGGGATGCTCTCACCACAGAGAACAGACGTCCATCTTCAGCATTCAACTTGTGTAAAATCTCTAACGGTTTCGAAGGTAGTTAGGATATCCAAACCAGATGCGCTACTGTCGTCATGTTTTTTTTTATTGTGGCTGAGTTCGGCAGAATTGATAGCGGTTATTCCTCTACTCAGTCAAACTAGTCCGGAACCGGTTCGGACTTCCAGCATGAATTCCAGCTCAAATGCATCAACCGATAGAGTCGGAATCGGTTGTTTTCTTTGAGCAAGATTCCATACTGAATCCATTCAGTATTTCGAACCGGTTCCGGAATGGATTTGACGGATAGTTGGGATAGGTTGGTGTGGCGGCGCTAGTGTTTATCGCATATTAATTCAAATGTTTACACACGTTTTTTAAATATTTTTATTAGATCAAGGATGTCTGTTCTCTGTGCTCTCACTATGCGGCACTAAACCAATTAATTTTCATCTGCCAACAACTAACCCTTCAATATAAAACTCACTTCCATTGTTCGGGTAGAACAAAGGACACTATTTTGAGAGCAATTATTTATTTAAAAAGCTTCAAACTGTAAATACAGGTTTGATTAGGAAAATTGTAGAAAATAAAGTATATAGGTTAACTTACAAAGTAGTGTACAATTTCAATAAAAAAAATTTCGTTTGACACATTGGCGGACCCCCCTGTGCATTGAAAATGCCCAAAACTTTTGAAGTTCATGTACCAACAACTTACCATTAAAACTCACTCCCATGTAGTTGAAAATATTTCTATTTTGATTAATCGACGGATCCCCATGTGCATTGAAAATGACCTAAACTATTGATTTACAACTGTCTACAACTAGCTTTTCAATATAAAACTAACTACCCTTTGTGCATTGAGAATGCCCAGAATGATTGATTTTCATCTGACAAAAACTTGCCTTTCAATATAACACTCACTTCCATAAAGTTGAAAAAATCGTTTTTACACATTGGCGGACCCCCATGTACATTGAAAATGTCCAAAACTATTGGTTTTCGACTGCCAACAACTTGCCTTGCAATATGAAATTCATACCCAAAATGTTGAAAATTTTGCTGCCAACAACTTGCCTTGCAATATGAAATTCATTCCCAAAATTTTGAAAATTTTTCTTTTTTGACACATTGGAACTCCATGTGCATTGAAAATGTCCAAAACAATTGGTTTTCATCTGCCAAGAAATTGCCCTTCAAAATAAAACTTATTGCCATATTGTAGAAAAAATTCGATTATCAAAACCCATCATTCACATCACATCATTTCCCTAAATTATTAAACTTTCGTGACAAAACATCACCTAACATTCACTGGAAGTTGTATTCTCCCTAGCGCCTAGTGGCTGAATTCTGAAATTATCTATTCACCTTCGGACAGCACTCGACCCGCTGATGAATATTGCGAAGACACCACACTTCTAAATTATCGTGATCTCGAGATATAGAATTTGAAAAATAGTACATGCTCACTAGCTGCACCTCAGTTTGATTTGGCCGTAATTGCGTAGCCGTTGATCTTCCCTTGAGCTTTGCCGGAAACACCATCTTTCTATGTTACTAGACTTTTGAGATGTATCATATTCTATAATGTACTTTTAGGTGGTACGCTCACTAGTGCACCATAGTGAGAGTATCCCAAACTAATCTATCACCATCTGGTAGTCTTTGATTTCTCGAGCATCTTTACTGAAGATAGTACCCCTTTAAACATTCTCGTTATTGAGACAAAGAATGATTTTGGCATTAATTGAACATTTGCATTAGTATTAGCGCCGCTTGATGGGACAATTCTGATTTATTATTTCCACTATCCAGAAACTCTTGACTTTCTGGACAAATCTTCCTGAGACACCACCTTTCAAAATAATCAGTGTTTCGAAATATTGCATGTTAAACCTATTCAACGTTAGTCACATTCACGACGAGAGGTTCGATTTATTTACTCTCTTTTAAAGTACCCCTGGCGGCACAGTTCTAAACTAATTGGATATCCAGTCACTCTAAATTGTATGTCTAAATAAGCACAAAAACTTTGCCAAAGAAAGTATGGTGCAAAATGTTAACGCAGACGAAATATTCAACCACAGCCCCAATTAGTCAAAATCCCATAAGTTATGTGATTAATATTACGCGGGTATCGCGCAGTAGAAATCCGCGTTGTAGGAGACCCGACTGTAAAACATTTTTTTCAATTGTGTGAACTTCTCCTGCGACAAGTGTTTTGCTTACGTTCTACCAAGCCACCATTTGCTGATTTTATTACATCCTTAATTTACTCTTCACATAATACCAATGGACTGTAGGGAAAAAACTGAGAGCCGGCTCAGTATTTTCAGGATCACTGACACATAAAATCTTCCTGCATAATTTCTAATTTGACTTCGAACGAATTCTCCGACATTTTGTCACTGAAATCTGCTACAAGAAATCGATGATGACGTTAATGATTTCCGAGGTGTTAAATTACACTCTGCATAAATGAGCTTTTATTCTCAGGTGATACGATTATCTAAAACGCCGATCAGCCATGCTGGTTTTAAAAACGACAGCTAACAACATTGTTTACTAGTTACTAGTGATGAAACATTCGTCTCGATATATGATTGCTTGGATTTCAGTTCGCACACAAAGTTGTTTGCTGTCATTTTTCACTACCGCAGCCAGTTGCACACTTTCCTCGCTTCTCACCTAGCTACTGCCAAAGACGAATCACCATAGAACTCTAAACACCTTGCTCTGCATAATCACGAACAAAGGAAAGCGATATAGTTGCCTTGACAATTCCAGTTTTTTATAAAAATAAAACAAATTTTCTGTAAAATCATTTGGCATCCCTGCGCTAACACAAATATTTCATGTGTGTGCACTCTTGAAAATTCATCAAGTTCAAACAGCACAAAATTTTTTTCGCATGGCGATTTGTTTGACGTATTCGCGACTACGAAGCTGAGTTTGACAGCTTGTGTGCGTGAAGTTCATGTAAACAAATGGATGATGGAAAATGAATTATTTTAAACGTGCCGTTTTCAACGGTTTCGTTCATAAATATATGAAATGTTAGTACAAATCAAAACAAAAATCATCAAACGAGCTAATTTGGTGAAAAAATTAAAGGGTTGTGTACAGGACACGACCACGGTGACATTAAAAATGTAGCTTTTTTCAAGAGCGTGCAAATGAATTTTATCTATCACACATATCGACTCACGTTCTTGCTCACTCGCTTGTTTTCATATGTTACAATTTGCTATATACCCTCCCCATTAAAACATAATTTATTGAAGGTCATTTAACGGTAATCTATTATTACAATTAACCAAGTATCTCACTAGGTGATTGGCATTATTTGGCTGATCCATCTAGTAACAATAGGCTGGTCTGTCCAGAAAATATATTCAAAAGAAAAGTTCCATATTGAGAACTGTGATGAGGAAGCCCACGCCCGCCAACGGAAATATACAGATTCTCCATGAAATATGAAATTTCATTTTCCATTTAAATTTTCAATAATTTACTAACGAATTTACGTAAACAATCTTAAGGTTAAGTATTTCTTGATCGATTAGTGGTTGAACAAATGAAATTATTTGATAAATTACATTGTTTTACAACGTTCGCACTACCAGTTAAAACGGGTTTTCATGCTATCTTGGTGACATTTTTCTTGTTGCTAATTATTATAACGTGTTATAACTCTGTAGTGTAAACATTGTATTATTAAACCAATTCTGCAGCGTTTTATGTTATATAGGTGTTTTATGTGGTAATAGGACTGACATAATTATATCTTCAGTACAGCGGTTTGTTTCATAATTTAAAACAGATTTATTTTAAAATTTAAATTGGTATATCCAACCGTTCTATTTGTTGTATACTTTAAAACGCGATAAGAACTGTGTGCATAAACTGGGAAAACAATTTTAAGTCCAGTAACGCTTAAGACATGGCTTGAATTTTATTCGAAAAAGAACACCCGCTTAAACTGCTACTGGGACCGTAAGTTTTAAAATTTTTGTGCAGTATGAAACAAAAGTGTTTGAAATTAGAAAACAAAAAGTTCTGCTGGGAATGTGATTGTTTCCGATGCAATTACACTCAGGTTTTTTTACGCGGGGATACAGGCCGCGTTAATTTCAAAATCCGCTTAAAAAATACCGTGCAAAAAAACCACGTAAAAAACCTGAGTGTACTCTCCTATATAAAATATTACGCTACTGAACAGTGCAATAACTACAGAAGCACGTTGTCAGATGCCTTACTGATAAAAAAACATAACCGAAATATATCACATATAACCGAAATATGAAACATATATAAGCCAATATGCTCTTTACCCTACGCTGCTATAAAGCGCTGTAAACATGGAATAACAAGTTACAACGCACACGCATGCATAAAAATAAATATATATTTTTCAAGCGCAACACTCTCAAGTAGCACACATAAGTCGCATCCTGCCGTATTGAATTAAATCCAAACCACCCCACCCACCCACTTTGCAAATCATTCTGTGACGCCGTGCTGGTACCAGGGATGCCACATTGAAATCTGTGTTTCTGCCAAAAAAAAATCTTTTTACCATCTGTGATGACTAAAACAGGAAAAAATCTGTGATAATTTTCCAAAAAATCTGTGAAAAATCGCAATATTTCCAAAAATCTGTGAAATTTTTATCAAAATGCCAAAAGTCTATCATCTGTGAAAAAGAATCTGTGATCAAAAATTGTCAAAAAAAATCTGTGACATTACAGAAAAATCTGTGAATATGGTAACCCTGGCTGGTACCCAAAAAATCCGCACACGGCTACCGCTGCCGAAAATGCATAGCGTCTACCGCTTAGTGTAGCGTCCACCCACATAGTCAGATCCGAATGAATTCCGAATCGATTCCGAATGGGCGAAAAAAAGTCAATTAGGATTCCATATGGATTCCTGAATGGATCCATAATGGAATCCGAATCAAGTGCAACAACCGATTCCGAATGACATTTCGCCGCCAATCGGTTGATTCGGAAACCATTCGGAATCGAGTAAGAAAAGGCGGAATGAATTGACGTTTGGTTTTCTTATTTTTCTTTCTTTATGAACGTTCCCACTGAGACGTCCAAAAAATTGTTTCAAAATCGTTCAACACGGGTCCAACGATGGACGTTTGTTGAACGGTTATTTGGACGTCGTCCAAATTGGTCCAACGAACGTCCTTCGTTGGACGATTTTGAAACCAACCGTTCTTAGAGGGTTTGGTTTTCTTTTTTCTTCTTTTTTATGAACGTTTTTTGTTTTTCAGATTTAAATTTTCTAAATTTTAAAACTTTATTGAATAGCAATTATGTAACAAATTAATATCTTAAAACATAACCATGTTATGATAAAATAAATGTATTTAAATGAAGAGTGGAGTACATGCACCGACGATGGGGCTTCAGCTAGCGATATGCCATAGCTAGCGCTGTATGGAACTGATCCTAATCCAGTGTATTCTTTAGTTGGCGAGTAGTTCGAGGTGCCCCGGCGTCGTTTTCGAAGGCAGTGCACCGGTGGAGTGCGCTGGTTTTGCTCTTCAGAGCAAAAGTGTCAATGAAATGTATCCAGTTTTTGCACCTATGCTCTAAATTGCCAAACCAGTGCACGTAACAACTCCGGTGTACCATAATCGAAAAGCATATTATTTATCTTACTAGTATCTATCATTATGTGACTATAAATAACGTTTCGCTTCGACCGCATTACAATTTTCCGATGTATTCCATCCTCTGTTCGAAGAAATACCTCCAGATCCAGTTCTGTAGCGCTTGTCCTCCTATGTAGGTCAATATATAACTAAAATTGAACATACATGTTAGCTTAACCGGTTAATCAAAACTAACTGGTAATACTTACAAATACAGTCAAATCATGCGTTGCAATGTCCGGTACCGCCCAAGTACCATTCGTTTGGTTTACCAATGCGACCTTTTCCAGAGCAGTTGCAGTTTGCATGTGATATACGCACTAAAGCGCAAGTAGTGCACATTATACGCAAAAAATGTGCTACAACGTAGCTCTATATTCGCAAGCAAAATATTAGAAGCAATATACACCAAGAGCAACGATCAGTGTACGGAAGTACACTTCCGCAAATGTACGAAAGTAGATCCCGCACGTTCTTGATGATCACTGCAAAGATTAGAAAGATACAATTTCATTAGCAGATCATAATCATTAGCAGAAATGTGTAAAGCTTTGCACCGATTCATCCATATAAAACCTTTTAAAAACTACAAAAAAAACTCATCAATCGATTTATAAGATTATCACGATTGAAATTATGCAAAATAGTTGGTGGAAAAACAATTGATGGAGTGGAATGGTGCTTTTTAAAAAGTGGACTAAAAACAGTGCAATGCTCGTGTTAGACGCAATAAAAACACGTATCGAGTGCCCCAATCGTCGCCCTACCATTTGAGCTAATGCGTTGAACAAAAATGGCAGACGCTACTCTAACAAGTGGCTTCAAATGGTGATAATGGAAGCATAGAGAAAATAGGCTCATTACTCTAGTTATAGGCATGTGCTCATATGACGGACCTAGTGTTTTTTTGTTTCCATTGAAGAGTTAGAAAAATCTCTAATTATAGAATTGTGAGGTTTGGAAATTAAACAGTTAAGCTGTGTATGGGGTAATTTATTTAAAAAAGCTTCACCTCGGCGCTAGTATTTTAACGGGTATGAGTTCAAATTTTAACACAAGCTTTTTACTAATTTGTCGGAACGACGAAGCTTTTTCCGGTGCTTAGATGAAAATAAACATGTTTTTTTTAACTAATGATTTTAGGTTGTATTCGGGAAATTCATTTCGATTAATCAATATCGATGTGTATTGCACTTTTCGTTGTACTGTTCTCCGACCTGTAAAGAAAAACTTAATCATGCTTAACATTGTAATAATTTGGAGCGTACATACAAAGTTCACATATTTTTGATGTTCTGCTATATAGTCGTGATCCGCTTAACAGTCCCATTTGCTATGGGTTTCCTATGCAGGTGGGACTGTTATGCGTATCACGGCAGTATACTTCAGCAGGATTTTATCTCATTTCAAATGAAAGCCCAGTTACTAGGCCGACTTATTTACGTGTAAGAAAAAGCTCATTAAAACTTATTTACGTCCGAGATTTAAATTTACATATTTTAAATTGAACTCCAGCGACTTCTGGTATATGCAATCAAAATACATGTACTTTGCATACAGCTCGTGTTTTAATATTTAACACATACACTACCAGTCAAAAGTTTAAGTTCATCTGCATTTTTTTGAATTTTTCATAATTGAGTCGGTTTTTCAGTAGACTTTGTCAAGCACGTGCGTCCTGACTATATCATGTTGCTACATGTACTGGTCAGAGTGTAGGAGGCGGTCCTAATTGTTTAAATTAAAATACGATGTTACACTAGCGACATCTGTATAATGGATCGCGTGGTAGTCTTCGTCGATAACACAACAATACGCAAAAACCAAAGTGTATCGACGTTGTACCACGTATGCTAGAACGAACAAAGTTTCTTTTAGTATTTTGAAGATCGTTTTTCCAGCTTTTTATTATCTTGTCTGTCGCAAGCAAAAAAGTAACAGAATACATGCATTTTCAATGAGTTCTGAATACTATTTTGATGCTTATTACCACTACATACGCAGCTGAGGGAATTGTACACCTTCTGTAATATCAATATACTTATCGAGAAGTCGGCCCAGATTCAAACATGGCGGAGCAATCTGTCGTAGTTTGACAATAGTGATCGCTTCATTTCAAAACAATCGTTATTTTGTACGGGACACTTTTAGCATTCCTTTGTCATGGCGGTTCGTCGGTGGTTTGACGCCATTGGAAGACGCGAAGACTTATATTGATAATTTTAACTGTCGAAAAAAATATCTATTCAAATTGACGTAATTCGAAGATTATCATCTCATTATTGAAAAGTGAAAAAAACTACATATTTGATGTGTCTATCGTAGAGAAATGGGTCGAAAAATAGTTATAAATAACAACAATAAATGAAGAAAACCACAGGTTTCTGAATATTACAATAACATTGTAGGGTGAACTTAAACTTTTGACTGGTAGTGTATGCTGTAATGTTACCTTACGTTACTCCTACTATTTCTTGCGGACCTTATTAGAAAGTTGTATTAATGTCCTTGAGATGTTTTCTGTTTGTGTCGTTCATGTTATATAATGTTTTTTTTATTGTACTTATTACGTTAGGCTCCGATTCTGAGAATATTTCCATAGTTATATCTGTAAAAGAATATAAATTAGTATAGTCTTGATTCACTGATTGATCATTTTTTGAATGGACGACTTTTTAGTTGGACCTCCGCTAGTTGGACCATTGTCCAACTAAAAAGCATCTGAATACCAAAATCTCATGTCAAAATTACTTTGACAATATTTAGAGATGTGAAAAGTGCATTTAGAAGACTAACGTCTCTTTTGGAGAATTTTTGACATATGTCAGTCGATCCAACTAGCGAATAGACAGGGTGTGTGGCCCAACCAGCAAGTCACGACTGTAATTGTATAACCTTAGTTATCAGATTTATGAAAGGTTTAGGCGAAACTATCTTTGCCAATACGGTTCATTCATCCGTGCCCCAAGCATGAACATTAGGAGTCTCGTTGAAGTTCTAGAAAAATTAAAAATGATCCAAATTGCCGAGCTTTTTGGATTCAAACATTGCCAAACAAATAACCTATGCTGCCCAAGAGTCCCATATGGATTTTTGTCAAAAATGAGTTATCTGTTGGATTGTATTCTGAATCACCACTGAATCACAATGCACAAGTAAGATTACCAGGTTTTTTTTAGAAAATATCGAAATATGCTCGTACAATCCATAAGGTTCAAGCAAAATGTAAATCTTCAACAGCATTTTTGCTTGTATGGGCAGTATGATAATTTATTTAAAAAAAATTATCCACCTAGTGGTGCAATTGCGTCTTTCTTATTTATCCAACCTATGATTTAATAAGTTACGTTCAATATAACATTATGGAAGTGTCTATTACATTCTTATTACACTTAGTACTATGAAAAGTGCACGACTGCCATGAACTTGATGAGCAGCATGTCGACGCTGACACATTTGAAACAAACAAAAATATAATATTTATTGCTTGTTGCACTAAAACTGGATTCTAACCGCACTGCGCACTTACCATTCTTCTTTTAAAATCTTCTCATAGACTGGTTAGTTCGACTGGTCTGTCTATGAAAGTGCCATCTAATATAAACGGAGCAGGCACGGTCCGTTTGCCAGAGGTGGGTTGGTGCGGTCACCACCACCAATAATAGCAGAAGTCATTCAGCAAGAGCAGGAGGAGGGGAAGCCGAAGCAACAGCAGCAGCAAAAACAGCCAGAGCAGAGCGGAATAAGCTACACCCCACAAACGCCAAAAGTAGTGGCAGCGAAGCACTTGGTGGAGAAGCTCCACAAGTTCGTGGACACGAGAAACAATGTCCATAAAGACATTAAGGATATGATTCAGCTGAGCGAGAATCGGCGTCGGCTAAGGCCACTATCCTCCTAGCCCCTCCGAAACAGGGTAAGGAGAGGCAGATTGGAGTTGAGAACACGTCAGTTCCCATAACTCCAAAGAGGACAAGATCCTCGCCAGGAGACGAAAGACCATGCGTGTCAAAGAGGCAGACGCTTGAGAACGCTGTTGCTGCCGAAGGAAAGGACGCCACCTTACAGGGCGAAAGCTGGAGTACCGTTGTAGGTCGGAAGGAGAAATACGGGAAAAAGCAAAAAAAGAAGGAGTGAAAAGGGGAGCAGAAGAGGAAATCAGAACCCTCGGCTCGTCAGAAGGCGCCTAAGGGAGAAGCCGTGCTCGTTAAAGCAAATGACGAGACTACGTACGCAGCACTGCTCAAAAAGGTCAGAGAGGACCCGGAGCTGGAAGATTTGGGAGAAGACGTGTTAAGAGTCAGGCGTACCCAAAAAAAATGAGATGATCCTCGAGCTGAAGAAGAATACTACGACTAGTAGCTCTGCCTTGCAGGAGACTATTCCTAATTCAATGGGTGGAAAGGCAGAAGTTTAAGCCTTAAGCCCGGAGATGGTAATTGTGTGCAAGGACTTTGATGAAATAACGACGGAAGGCGAGCTGAGAGGTGCAATGAAGCAGCAGTGCAAACTGGACGAGGTGCACATGACGATCCGGTTAAGGAAGGGATACGGAGAAACGCAGACAGCGATGATTCGTTTACCGGTAATCGCTGCAGACAAGACATTGAAGGTAGGTGAAGTTACAGTTGGATGGTCGAGATGCCTACTGAGAGCCGCCCCACGAGTAAATAAATAAGCGGAGAAATGCTTCAAATGTTTAGGCTTTGGACATTTAGCAGGGGCTTGCAAAGACCCGGACAGATCCGGGATGTACTGGAAATGCGGAGAGACGGGCCATCTTGCGAGAGACTGCACGCAGAGGCCGAAGTGCTTGGTTTGCACCCCAGCGGAAGAAAACGACCATCAGACGGGTGGCTTCAAATGCCCAGCCTACAAGAAGGCGACTACAGGCCAACGGTGATGGAGGTGACCCAGACAAACCTGAATCACTGTGATACTGCACAGCAACTGTTGTGGCAGTCTACGACAGAAACTATGTGCGATGTCGCTTTGATCGCAGAGCCTTATCAAGTCCCTCCTAATAACGGTAACTGTGTGGCGGATAGATCAGGAACCGCTGTGATACAAGTAATAGGTAGATTCTCCATCCAAGAAGTGGTAGAACGTTCATATGAGGGTTTCGTGATATCCAAAATCAACGGCATCTTCGTGTGTAGCTTCTACGCTCCTCCAAGGTGGACAGTAGAGCAGTTCAGCCAAATGCTGGTGCAGTTAACCGAGTAGTTGATCGATCGGAAGCCGGTAGTCATTGGTGGTGATGTGTCCGAGCAAGCTGAAGATAATCGTCGAAGGTCTTTTCCCGAAGCACGATCCAACTATATGGCCACCGACACCGTGCGACGAAGAAGAAGAAACAAACAAGGATCGGCAAGTGACTAACGACAAGCTAACAGAAGCATCGAAGCGACTAAAATCAAAGAAAGCCCCTGGTCCGGATGGAATAACAAACGTAGCACTGAAAGCTGCGATCCTGGCATATCCGGACATGTTCAGGATAGTGCTGCAGAAGTGCCTAAATGAAGGAAACTCCTGGAAAGGATCATTCTTAACAGGTTGACGAAATTCACGGAAGGTGAGCGCGGACTGTCCAAGATGCAGCTCGGTTTCTGCAAAGGAGCATCGACAGTGGATGCAATTCGGACAGTGCTCGCGAGTGCTGAGAAGTCATCTAAACGGAAGCGAAGAGGAGATCGATACTGCGCTGTGGTCACGATAAATGTGAAGAACGCGTTCAACAGTGCCAGCTGGGAAGCCATCGCTGCATAGAATGAGGGTTCCCGACTATCTATGCCAAATCCTGAAGAGCTACTTTCAGAGCAGAGTGCTGCTGTACGAGACGAGCGAAGGACAGAAGTCACTGCGTGTCACAGCGGGCGTTCCTCATGGCTCCATTCTCGGTCCAACTCTTTGGAACGAGATGTACGATGGGGTCTTAACACTGCAGCTGACTAGGAAAGTGAAAATCACGGGTTTCGCGGACGACGTGTCACTAACGGTGATGGGTGAGATACTTGAAGAAGTGGAGGTGTCGGTGACGGAGACAATAGACACGATCAAGAGCTGGATGAACGAGGTCAAGCTGCAAATAGCTCACCACAAGACGGAGGTGTTAATGGTCAGTAACTGCAAAACGGTTCAACGGATGCAGATCGACGTCGGAGGGCACGTGATTGCATCGAAGCGTGCAATAAGGCAACTGGGAGTTATAATCGATGACCGGTTCAGTTTCAACAACCACATTGATTACGCTTGTGAAAAGTCGGCGAAGGCAGCGAACGCAATAGCGAGAATCATGCCAAACTTCGGTGGCCCTAGAAGCAGCACGAGCTATCTACTGTTTCGTCATCGATACTCCGATAGGGAGTTCCTGCCTGGAGTGCTGCGCTGAAAACCAAGCCGAACCGTGAAAAGTTAAACAGGACATTCCGGCTGATGGCCGTACGAGTCGCGAGTTCCTACAGAACAATATCGTCGGAGGCAGTATGCGTTATCGCAGGGATGATCCCCATCTGCATCACCCTGGCGGAGGACGTGGAATGCTATCAGCGGAGGAATGCACGTAACGCTAGGAGACTAAATGGCAACAGGAGTGGGACAACGCGGAGAAGGGAAGGTGGACCCACCGACTCATCCCAAATGTGTCGGCCTGGGTACATGGGAAGCATGGAGAGGTGAACTTCCATTTGACGCAGTTTTTGTCCGGGCACGGATGCTTCCGGAAGTACTTGCATCGGTTTGGACATGCTTCGTCACCTCTTTGCCCGGCGTGTGCGACTTTGCAAGAAACACCGGAACACGTGGTCTTCGAATGCCTTAGGTTCGACAGTGGTATGACAGTGGACAATATCGTCGAAGAGATGTGCCGTGTCGAACATACCCGGGACGCTGTCAACAGAGTGGTCTCGAGCATACTCTCCGAGCTGCAGAGGAAGTGGCGAAGAGACCAACAAGAAGCCACAAATCGGGTTTCGAGAGAAATTCCGCCACCGGGGAACTCTCCGACTGTGTAGACTAGGTCCACCGCCGGGGACCAGTTGAGTAGCACGCAACGTAGCACCGAGTTGGGATGTCGGGGCGCCTGTGAACCGGACGTCAAGCTTCACCGGAATCGCGGAACCGATCTCGACACCCTACTGGGTAGCTCGTGAGTAGGCTAGATCCACCGCCGGGGATTAGATCGAGTAGATCGGGACGGCGCGGAGAGCTTAAAGGCTCACAGAAACGTACATCGGTATCAGGAGAAATCTACCGCTCGGTTGTAAGAGACCAGGCTTGATCCATTGTTGGGGACTAGACCGAGTAGTTCGCGAACAAGTGAGGGCGGGAGCTGGATGGCTCATCGGGAAAGTAGAGCGAAACGGAACGAGAGGAAGCCAAAGGGCTCAAGAAATTGTGGTGCTAAAACCAAAGAAGAATCGGTATCGGGAGAACTCCCTTCGCCGGGGAACTCTTTGTCGGCGTAAGCTAGATTCACCGCCGGGGACTAGACTGAGTAGACCGCGAAGAGACACCACCAGTTGCGGGTCGTCGGGGCACCAGCGAACCGGACGCCCTGCTCCATCGGAATCGCCGAACTGACCTCGACACCTGGCTGGCTGGCTCGGCTTCGGGAGAACTTCTGTCGCCGGGGAACTCTCCGTCGGAGTAGGCTAAGTCCACCGTTGGGGACTAGACCAAGTAGTTCGCGAACAAGTCGGGAGCTCAACGTGTAAATGGCGCTGAATTCTATGAGAAGGGAGTTGCGGTGCTAACTGGCACAAGAGAGCCGAGTCGTGGTGCTGAATGGCATAAAGGAGTCCAAGGGCTCGGTGAACTAGACAATCTGAAGTTTGTCGCTCAGATTGTCTTCGTAGGGGAGGAGCACTAAGTCTCGACTCACAGCCAGCTTTCCGACTGCCATGCAAAAATTGCCAGTCTGTGTGGATGGTGGAGAATTGGTGGTGTGTCGAGGAGTGGCGCTGTAACCCTGCGGAAGAAACGAACTAGTAAGTAGTTGAATTAGAGTGTGTGCTATGCACATAAAAACCCCTCCCCGAAGTAATGTCGTGAGGTAGTGCCGGGGAGGAATCAGGTTCGGATCCGTCGATGGTGGTCAATGTGGCCAAAGAGGCTTTAAATGGCTGTTAGTGACCTAGAACTACAAATCCAAGCAGATGTGGTCACATTTTAGAAAACTTTTTCACCTCTTTACATGCATCGCAGTATATGTTGAAATCGGGATATTCTGCGTGATCGTACTCATCACCACCCTGCAACTCCGGAACCAGATGTCGGATCCATAAAAAACGTTTTACCTTTCATTTGAGACCAAGTTTGTCAAAATCAGTTCAGCCATCTCTGAGATAATTGAGTGATATTTTTGTCACATACACACACAGACGCACATACACACATACAAACACACCCACATACATACTTTAAATTACATTATCTTCAAAAATCTGAAAACACGATTTAAAACCGGAACTATATAGTTCTATCTACTTTTCATTCGGATAACAGAGGATATTTACCTTTTAATATATTCACGGTTAACAAGTCCGCTGCACAGTTAGAAGAAGGTGCATTGAGTGTATTTTTCATACAGTTTGCCGTTAACCCGGTCCATGTAAATCGCCCACAATGCCTCAATAAACTGCGTAAATTATCACGCAAAAAGATTTGCATATTGTTCCTTTGTCCTCTCCGAAAAATACTTTTAAGTTTTTTCTTCAGACCCGAGTCTCCCGCACGCAAACTTGATTCCACATTATATAATTGATCTTTGTTTGAAATCGGCCATGTGACCGGGACGTCAACCGCTACGTTTTCTTGGTAAATATGATTTTCAATTTTTGCAATGCGGTTACCAATTTCATCAATTTTTTCACTACTCCATCGATTTTTCTGTATAATGCCCGTGTTACTTTTTCTGTAACAAAATAAGGAGTATTATTTAATACTAATAACAATAATGATGATTAACGATGATAATATTTATAATAGGTATATAATAAAATCATAACCGCCATAATTATAATTACAATAGTTATAACTTTAACCCTTAAATGCCTGAAAATCATTTTTCCTTGGTACTCATTTTTCTGGTTGGATGCGAAATATACCTCTTGTTAAAGTTTAATATCACAGAAGTCGATATATTGCTGAATGGTAAAATTATACATTTAAGGGTTAAATATAATTATAATTGTTACTGTATTTGTAATCCGGGTAATTACAATTAAAATAGGATAATAGTTAATAACGTACCACAATTACAGCAGGCCGGTTTGGCAACATGTTCTTCTTCGAAAACTGAAAAAGAAACGTTACATTAAAAACACGGAGAGATTCGGCGTTGTAATGGATTGTCAAGGGGAGGGATTCCATGAGAAACCGGCCGACCGCAAAATATGACCATCGTCGATTCGAACGAAACTTTGCAAGTGTGTTCACTGTATGAATCTCCATGATATTCTCTGGCAATTGGAATATTTTGATACAAGAGCAATTTTTCAAAAGGGCGTAAACGTTTCTACGTGTATGAATTTCAAAATTTTTTTGTTCGATTACTGTATTTTATACAGCAAAACTCTCTGAGAACAAGTTACAGGGAATGAATACTTCTGTCTGAAAAAAATATACACTGAAAAAAATGTTGTGTTATTTTTCAAAAAACAAAAATTTATGATAAAAATTTAAATTGCGAAAAAACCCATTTTTTTAAATTTTTTATATTTTGTTACCAAAAACCTAAAGAGAAGAGAAACATTTTGAATGTGATTGCATGATGGAGAAAAAATCGGTAAAAAAGTTTTTCTAACAATAACTTCGTACATGTTTTTAAATTTCATACTAATTGACATATAAAATTGTAATTTTATTACAGAATATAATTCTAAGCACCAATAAAATCAAAATGCATTTAACAAAAATCTTCCAAAATGCGATAGTTTTCGAGATATTTGATTTTTTTTTAGTAGCCCGCCTCTTACCCCCACACCAAAAAGCTCACAAACGGAGCCCCCTGGTAGTGGACACATCAGTTCTCAGCGTACAAAAAAAAGGTCAGCGCAACAAAACAAAGTTACGAATCGCGGTAACGCTGAGAACAAAAAAAAACAATACGAGACCGACAAAACACAAAATTTGACAAGAAGCTACGGCGAGTACCCAGCAGAAAAGAATCCTTTTAAGGGTCCCATCGTAGCTTTGCAGGAAGCTCATAATAATTTAAATTTATTTATTACTTATTGCTATAAAAAATGTATTTATCAATTGTTTTTATTTAAAAAAAATGTTAACCAATTATAGCTAAAGGAATAAGCTCGAATGGTGGTGAACGAAGTTTATATTAAAAATTCTATTTTATTTTTTAAAATTAGTTTCAATTTTGCTTGGAAACGAGTGCGACATGTTATTTGCTTTAAATCAGTAGGAAGCTGGTTGAATAACTTAGGTCCGATGAAAGAAATGCGTCTTTGACCAAGGTTCGTGGATACTCTGGAGTATAATAAATGATTGGCTTGTCTGGTGCTGTGAGCTCGAATTCCTGTCGTAAATTCTAGATTATTATGAGCAATAGTATTATGCAAATTTTGCTCCTTCAAAACAATTAATTCGTGTAATTATGCTCTTTTTAAAAGTTATTCGCGTTACCCCATCATAAAATGTGAAAAATTTAATGTTTCTCGTTTTAAAGACGTAAGCTAGTTTTATATCAAGTATTTTAGTATTTAGTTTTATATCAAGTATTTTATGAAGACAAAATTTTCCTTTTTTCTTGTAGAATGAAGAAGTAGATGATGACGCTGAGATGGGAAACCCTCAAACCTTGGACGAAAAGGACTTCGAAAAAGTACTTCCGTCGAGTGTCATAATCGGTCGACGTTCGTTGTTCCAATACTACAAGGAGCGCCTTAATCCAAGCCCAGTGGTGAAGAAGTGTACTCACTGGCCGAATATCATGTCCAGCCAACAGCAATGACTCGGATTAGCTGGGACAAGTATATACTTGTTTAGTTCGGCAAGTGATGCATGATTTGCAAAAATAGGTCGTTAACGATAGAAAAACTCATAGTAAGAGAACTGCGGTGAAAAAACAGCATTTTTGGCAACGTATGCCCCGGTATTGTATGGCAACACGTCCAATGTTATAAGGATAGGCAATGTTCGATTGGATTCGTTTTTTGACAGCTAAACGCGAATCCAATCGACCCAAAATGGAGTCTCCGCAGTTCTCTTTCTAGAGTTTTTCTAGTTAACGATACTGTTTTCCCTCAACTCGCCTGTGCTAAATAATCCTGGAAATGATTTGTCGTCGAAATTTCTTCTCTTCTATTGCCTTCAAATACCGTTAGATGTTAGTGCGTCTAATGGCGTTAGTATAAAATGGTACAAAGCTGTCCGTAGTCGAAGTAACAGCAATTTTTGAGCCGGAATATAGTAATTTAGTGTAACTGATTAACTTAAGGTTATAAGAAATACAAAATAAAATGTTTCTAATCAATGGACATACACTACTATTCTATTTAAACATATCATATTATTCCTTTTGAATCATCCAATTATGTATACTTTATCAAGAAACCCTTGATTTTGAGGATTGAAGATGCCACCAAATACTTAAATAATAATTACTTGTTTACCAAATGAATGTTACGTGAAATTTCACTGATTGTCATGAACGCTTTCAAGTAAGACCTTATGAAATACAGTATAAAAATCAACTCAACAACATATAGAATCTGGTAGACTTTATAATAACTACCATCTTATTAGCAGGTGGTTGTAATATGGAAATCCACTGGAAGTTATCTGAAGAGCAAGTAACTTTTATTGGATTATGTACTAGATACAGATTATAGGGTAGTCATGTAAAATTTACGCGAAAAGTTGAGTGGAAAATAACCACATCACTTTTCACGTAGCGTTAATGTGCAATATTTTTTAAGTGTACGTTGTAAAATCAGATTGGCCCTGTATATGAACATTAAATTACATCGACACGATAAAAACATATGCAATTAAACATCTTTTTCATGTGCGTTCTCATGTTGAAAAGTAAAAGAAATGATTTCCCTTTGAATTTCACATGAAAATCCATTAAAAAGCATTTCATGTAGTGTTTCAAATTAAATTCAAACAAATTCCAATACATATTGTAGACAAAATGCTAATTATCTGACATCTCACTAACTGACAATTATATGCAGCACATTACCCCATGAAGAACATTATCTGGGATCAGGAATGTCTCTTATTGCCGACCAATGCTGGTTTGTGTTCTAGTTGAAAAAGATTCCCCCGAAAGAGCAACTGCGAGCCAGCGGCGTAGCTCAACACGTTAGAAGGGTTGTGAAATGTATATGGGCATGCAATATTCCAAGGAATGGAGAAACTCTACATTGACACAGAATTGAATTTGTTACCTACTTTACTCTGGCGAAACTATTGTCATTTTTCATTGAAAATTTTACCTGGATCCTGGTCCGATACTTCCGAATCCCCGTCAATCCGGCCAGCTGAGGTGGTCGTACTTTCGACGAATTTTTCTGCTTCTATAAGGTGCTGAAAAAATACAAAATGTGTATAAAAAATCATAAAAATATATATTAATATTAAAAAACTTACCTGCTTTATTCAAAAGGACGCGGAGGCAAACGAAGCACAACACTTTTTGCGTTGCGAACAAAATGGCCGAAACAGAGCCCACACTGTACGAATACTACCACATACTTGGCGCAGGCGAAAATTAAACGTCATAAAGTCAATCGGGCCAATCGAGTAGATCGAGCACTGCTAAAATCGAGCATTCGAGTAAGATTTGATTCCGCATTCCGTTTAAAAGGTAATGTGGGCAGAAGCTACAACCACAGAGAACAGACGTCCATCTTCAGCATTCAATTTGTGTAAAATCTCTAACGGTTTCGAAAGTAGTTTGGATATCTAAACCAGGTGCGCTACTGTCGTCATGTTTTTTTGTGGCTGAGTGCGACAGAATTGACAGCGGTTATTCCTCTACCCAGTCAAACTAGTCCGGAACCGATTCGGACTTCCAGCATGAATTCCAGCTCAAATGCGCCAACCGATAGAGTCGGAATCGGTTGTTTTCTTTGAGCTAGATTCCATGCAGAATCCATCCAGGATTTCGAACCGGTTCCGGAATGGATTTGACGGATAGTTGGGATAGGTTGGTGTGGCGGCGCTAGTGTTTTTAATATATTTATTCAAATGTTTACACGTTTTTTAAATATTTTTGTTCGATCATGGATGTCTGTTCTCTGTGCTACAACCATGATCTTACCCGTTCGACATAAGAACAAAAACTGATTCAAACGCGTACGCGTCACCTCTATTTATAAACTAACCGTATATGGTTTAGTCGCTTAGGTGCGAGTGTGTGTAAATGCCAACGTTGCCGAAAATCGATAGCGCTTATTGCATCGCCTGGAGACGATGTTGCTCGTATGGGATATTAGCAACAACTGATTTAAACGGACATGCGTCGCTTCTATTTATGACTTTTCGTGTTTGATTGAGCCACTAAGGTACCCTCTAATGACGGCTGTGTCTGAGAAATCTGCCTCACGAATGGTAATTTTCCCGTTTTTCGTGAACTTTTTAATTTTAAAAATTTCCAAAAGTCTACTTTTATTGGTGAAATATTAAATTATTACCAATATTTAAGTTAGGTGTTTCTGAATCGATTGGTGTATGAATGATTAAAATCCATCTAGTAATATCGGAGTTATAAGCGTACAAACCTTACATAGTTTCGTTACATGGGAGATAGTTTAGATTTTAGAATGATACCTAGCCCCAGATAGTGGAGTAAGACATTTTTAATGTCAAAACGAGTAAAAAATGTCGTAGAACACGTTTATTTTGCTTCCTCAACATGACGCATTTTTGTGAAGCAAAAGACAAATAAGTTTTCAAAATGATAAAAAGTATTGAAAATTTACCTTTTCACTAAAAATTTTATTTACAGATTGAAAAGCAATATGTATCCAAGTTATGGTAAAAATTTCTCTCAGTTTGTTATGGAGAAATGTGTATATTTCGTTGGCCATATTTATACCGTCAGGAGCTCTCAATGTATATGGAACAAAATGAAAAATATACTGATGGGCAGATTATCTGCAGTTTTTAACCACGCAGACGGATTTCTTCAACTATGGAGAGGATATCACAGCAATGGCAAATAAGATTTTAGGACTATATACTTGCATATGGTTTGCTTGAAAGGCACAAGGGTGGGTTTTGAGCAGTTGAACGCTATCTAGGCAGTTTTTGGCTGGGCAGATGTTTCCGCTTGTCATCAGGAGCAATAAATACCGGTAAAAATTCGGTCGATTCCGAATTTTCATACTTCTGTTCAGAGCCACGAGTGTCTTTAATAGTTATACCACAGAGAACAGACATCCATGATCGAACAAAAATATTTAAAAAACGTGTGTAAACATTTGAATTAATATACTAAAAACACTAGCGCCGCCACACCAACCTATCTCAACTATCCGTCAAATCGATTCCGGAACCGGTTCGAAATCCTGGATGGATCCCACTGAGACGTCCAAAAAATTGTTTCAAAATCGTTCAACACGGGTCCAATGATGGACGTTCGTTGAACGGTTATTTGGACGTTGTCCAAATTGGTCCAACGAACGTCCTTCTTTGGACGATTTTGAAACCAACCGTTCTTAGAGGGATTCTACATCCCTCTAAGAACGGTTGGTTTCAAAATAGTCCAATGAAGGACGTTCGTTGGACCAATTTGGACAACGTCCAAATAACCGTTCAACGAACGTCCATCGTTGGACCCGTGTTGAACGATTTTGAAACAATTTTTTGGACGTCTCAGTGGGATGGAAACTAGCTCAAAGAAAACAACCGATTCCGACTCTATCGGTTGACGCATTTGAGCTGGAATTCATGGTGGAAGTCCGAATCGGTTCCGGACTAGTTCCCACCCTCTAAGAACGGTTGGTTTCAAAATCGTCCAATGAAGGACGTTCGTTGGACCAATTTGGACAACGTCCAAATAACCGTTCAACGAACGTCCATCGTTGGACCCGTGTTGAACGATTTTGAAACAAATTTTTGGGCTTCTCAGTGGGCAGTTAAACTCATTACGGAACCGGTTCGGATTTCTGAATGGAGTCATTATGGATTCCAAATCAAATGCAACAACCGATTCCGACTCAGAATCGGTTGTTTCATTTGATTTGGAATCCATACTGACTCCATTCAGGATTCCGAATCAAATTCCGAATGGTTTGACCGGGTTTGACTGGGTAGAGGAATAACCGCTGTCAATTCTGTCCAGTGCTGCATTCGGTAACCGTAAACAGAAAACCTTCCTACACGGTCGCAAGTACTCATATTCGACTCTCTTTCCGTATAAGTTCTCACACTGTGACAGCAACATATAGTGTCAGTCATACTACGTGAGTGCCTTTGCGAAAAAAATGTTCTGTCTTTTCGCTCTTTTGTTCACTCAGTTTGACTGAAGCCTCTCGATGACAGTCAGTTTTAAAAATTATTGTCATTAAGCCTAGCAAAAGAAATTTTAAATTCTGCACGATGCAAGCCTGGAATTCAATATTACAGTTCAAATATATTACCTATTAAACAATTGGTTTGGTTGCTAACCGAAAATTGTTTGAGAAATATTGTCTTTCATTTTCTGTCACAGTTTTGATATGAGTTGTAAGCCACGTAAATTGCTCATGTAATGTCATAATCAATAATATAATATTCATTCTGCAGGCACGTAGCCAGAGGGGGGGCTAGGGGGCTAAAGCCCCCCCCGAAAATTTTCAAAAATAAATTTAAGAAACAACATGTTTTTCGGTGACTCTTAAAAAAATTATATCTTGTTTCAACAAATTAATGCGAGAATTGTGAGGAAGATTGCTATTTCGAACCACCGAAGACAGCGGTCAGGATATCTACTCAGTATGCTGAGTGTGATAAAACAGTTCCCTTCATATTGTGTGACTCGTCGGAAGAACAAAAGAAACTGTTACTTTAATTCTTGCTGTGGGGATCTGTCGAATGATTGAGTCGCAGAAGCAAGAAGTAGTGCTCCAGCCAAATACGGAGGCTATTGACTTCCGGTCTTTTCGCATATCGATCTTATGCGAAAAAACCTGAAGTCAATAGCCTCCGTATTTGGCTGGCGCAACATTCATGATGTGAAATATTTGCTGAAGGTGATTATGGAGGTTATGCTTACGAACATCGCCTTTAACGAGTTTAACCATGTCAGGCGTTCAGTGCTGATGCCATTTAACAAATTAGCCCAGGCGAAACCAGTCATTTTGCATAACAACTTGTAACATGTGGTTGATCCTCATATATATGGACGATGAGAAAATCAATGCTCGGCTACAAGATCTGATACCACTTACTTGCACCGTGGCTATTAAAAGATTCCTGTCACATTTGGAATAAAATGGTATTCATTATAAAGGACACATCTAGGAAGTATATTAAATGGTGTTTTTGTGGTGAAAATCTAGGTGAACAGACATATTTCCTCCAACCTGACCCTGCACGTAAAAACTGAATGCGATAGTATTATTTTACACATTATATCTTTGCATATAGGGGAACATGGGGAGACTTGACCAAGCGCAAAATTCTATTTTTGGCTATGGCGTCTTCTATTCGATTCTTAATTTTTTTTCAAAAATATTTTTATAATTGTTTCGATCCCTTAAGGTAATTTTGAAAGTTTGGAGTAAAAAATCCTTTCCTTGCAGAAAATATTACGTGATTAATAAATTTGCAATAAATGATGTAATTTTTTTATCAAACTTTGTATGGACATATCTACTCGACTACTAATTACTATTAAAACACTAATATACCATCTTAATCCTTGTGAAGTAGTGAAATGATTTTACATAAACTGAAACATTGGAATAGTTATTACTAGAATTCGCATGAAATTGAACGCAATAACTAATGTTGGGGAGACTTGACCAAGATTTTATGGGGAGACTTGACCAAGTGGCGATCAGCTGAAGAAAGATACAAAATTCCTAATATTTATTATGCTTTGGTATCTACTGTTAATGTTAATCACGCCATAAAAAAATCCCACCCCAAACATAAGTCTTTATATTTTAAAATTTGTAAGCAAAGTTAGCAATAGTAGGACTGATTTCGTGACGTGTGAACATGCAATGCAAGCAGTACAGTTAATCCTTAAAAAGAAATGCATTTAAAAATATCAAAATTTATTAAATGCAACTCTTTTATATTTTTTACTGCTACCTAAGGATCTCGACAATAGGGAAAAAAATAATTACAGTATGTTTTATGTCATTATTTTTTGTTATGATTTTTCAAAATTCTCTTGGTCAAGTCTCCCCACGCCTTGGTCAAGTCTCCCCGCAATGGGGAGACTTGACCAGAAAAAACGATCACAGAAAAACTTTTGTAACTTTTCAAAAATTAAATTAAAAATTCTGCAAAAAATCATGAAGACGCGCAATAACTTTGCGCATTATATCTGGATGATTTTTGGGGGATTGAAGGCTTTTTTAGAGATTTATGCAATTTTAGCTGAAAACCTGGTCAAGTCTCCCCATGTTCCCCTACATAGTCTCCAATACCATTTCCTGAAAAACAAACATTTGCCAAATTTTGGCTGCTGTTCGGATAATATTGACGGCAAAAACTGCGTCTAGTATCTCAAAATCAACGGTCGGCACCATCATTGAGGAAGTCGACACTCGTGACCCGTCAGAAATTCGCGAACATGGACATGGCAGTAACCACTATGATGATAAGGAAGAGTACGAGATAGAAATGAACACCACCGCGACACTGTTGGTTAGGAAAAATATTTCCCAGCCTAGTAAATAGTTCTCCACATGCAATCGCTAGTTGTTCGCACGAGATCTGTAGGACAACCATTTACGTTTTATCACTTTCATTGTTCACATCATGGAAATATATTGAGGACACAAGGCTGTGTCGGAATAAAGAGATGCTGAAATTATTGAGCTTGTTCATATTTATAATATCTAGTTCTTTTTTTCAATCTAAAGTTTTATTTGAAACGGCTCAATGCGTTAGCACAACTGAGCCGTGGGTCTTTTAATTTTTTTTACAATAAGTAAAAATAAAAAAATTCTAAGAATGTCGGTCTGCCAGATCTTGTTGACGCAGTTTGCTGCTGCGTGTTGAGATCTTTTTCCTTGGCGGTAAGGCCGCTTGGTGGTCATTCAGTCTGCCTTCTCTCGCGTTATCGTTCCCCTCCATGTCGTCATCGGTACTGCTTTCTTCCTGTTCACGATCAGAGGTTCTTATTTGTTTCTTGTTCTTATGGGTCGCTATTGTATATCCGTCTTCAACGGGATTTGCTTCTTTATTGGCGATGCTAGTTGTTTGTTTTGGATCGGTTGTCGTGGTCGTTGTACCTGCATTATTGGGTAATTGGATCGTTGTTTTAGGTTTATCTGAAGGTATCGGTGGCTGCTTGTTAGAGTTGGCTGTAGTAGATGAGTTTTGACTAGTTGCTTCGGCACATGTTTTTCCGTAGTAGGCTTTATAGTTACAGAATTGGCATGTTGGGGTCTTCCCGGGATATGTAATTAGCGTTGTTTGCTTATAGGTCACGCCATCCTTCGGTGATTTGCATTCGATAGTCATGTAAGAAGGTATTGGTTTAGTCACTCGCATTCTCACAATACGAACGCCGTTGGGAATGCCGGTGAAAAAATTTCTCCAGGTGTCATTCGTAATAGATTCAACTTCTCCATATTGCGACATGATTTGTTTGATGAAATCCTCCTTCGTGCGCGGGGCCAAATCATGGATACGCACATCCACCATGTCGTTTTCCATATGCACGGGGATCTTGATTCTGGTGTTATTAAATTTGACCTCGTGTTGCATGTTGTTCTTTGCAATGAAGTTTTCGGCCTGTGCTAAGCTTCTAAACGTGATCAAAACACAGTTTTTACGTGATGTAGCTGAATGTAGGTAACTTCAGCGAGATTAAGCTCCATTTTCACTTTAACTAATTGTTCCACTTCCTTAACTGTTCGTGTTATCCCGTAGCACAGGCAATTTTGCTTCATTTGGCAAACTCATTTCACCCCGCAGTTGGGGGCAACGATACAATTTGTATGTGCACTGATATAGAACAATAGCCAGCTTGATTCACTGGTGCCTATAGCCTGCTATAGCGTAGCGATTTTTTTGCTTCTGCTTTTTGCGACGTCAGAAGATAGACCTTCTAGTTCTTTTGGTAATACATTTAACAAATATCACGTACCGTCAAGTCACCAGTTACCGTGCGTTTAGGTGGATTTGATGTGACCTCAAACCCTGTTTTTTTTTTATCAAAATGAAAACCGCCCTCATAGTCACCGTAAAAATACCTATCTAAATACGTCACAATTTAGAAATAATATAAAACTATTACCAACAAAACGAGAATAAGTATTTGAGGACATTTGTTTGGCACCAGTGCACGTTATATGATCAACGTACCGTGTATTTAAAATTTTGATTCAACTTTAGTTGGAATGTTTCAATAAAACGATGAAACGAGAGGATTTGGGATCTGGATCTCTCCGATGGATTTAGGAAGCTAGTTCTTTAAATTTCGTGATTTTGAAACTGCACGGTGAACGAAACATGCACGGCGACTGGCGACTTGAAGGATCATTAGAAGATATTAGTAATCAGTGTTTTCATTCGATTTGTAGACAATTTTCTTTAATCAATTAAATTGTGGGCAGTTTCCTTCAGTTGATTTAATCATTTAAATTTATATATTGATCCTATTGATCACCAAAAATCCTTCCTAACTGGGGCTCTAATCTACCAGACCAAGGCTAGTCTTGAAAATAGTTTCATTTAAATAGAATATATCAAAAAATTGTGTTAGCATGATGCCTTGGAACTGGTAATACTCGCAGAACGCAAGACAAAAAAAATAGAAGTTGAACCGTCTCTGCGCATCTACAAATCGCTTGCTAAATCAGAAGATTTTGTGCGAATTTCGACATTCTCTTCGTTCGAACATTTTATGGATATTTTTCTACTCATTTCGGTTTAGTATCTTCTACGCCTTTTAAAGGTGTAGCTTGGAACACCTAGTGTTTTCCAGCACCGTCAAGCATTGTCATATTCGGTTAGCGCATAAATACTGTGAACTCTAGAATATACTTTGTTGTAACTAGAGTAAGTACTATAACCATTCTTGTGACAATGAACATATTTTTAGGATTGTCTTAGATTTGGAATTGATTTCATTATGATCTTTCCAAAATTTAATTTAGTTTCTAGTGACTATATCAAATTGTCAGAATTAAAAGCTTTATGCAAATTTTTTTAAGCCCCTCCCGAAACAAAATCCTGGCTACGGGCCTATGGGATTCCCTAATAACATAAAACTAACTTCTGTTTATTCGCAGTCTAGAGCACATAATCACAGTAGGCAGGGTTAAAATGCAAGGAAATCAAAAGAAATATATGTTATGTTTTGATCATGTTGGTGTGTTCGGTTAGTTAAAAATATGCTCTGTCTGCCGATAAATATTTTTGCAGTAAACCAGGTCAAAAACAACATGCATTACTACCAATTCAGGAGCATATACGCAATAAGTATGATTTAAGTTTAACTATCAGTATGTTGCTGATTTCGATCGAATTTAAGGCAAGTGCGAAGGGTCAATAAACACTGGCTAGTGATTGAATTGTATATGGTGATTATTTATTGAATAAAAACTACCCTTGTTGAATTCGCGTGGTAGACAAAAAAGAAAGAGAAATTATCATTGTGTGTTGTCACTTGACTCGACTATCTGCGCCCCGTCATGTTTTTTCTCACTCTCCCTCGTCACTGTTGCTCAGTTTCGGTTGCTCAAGTTCTCTCAACTGAAAAAGACGATCATTTTGATTTGTGACTGAAGCTTTGCGTACATGTTGAAGAAAAAGTGATAGTCATGATTTTGTGCAGCTCTGATTCTGTCGCACTCAGCCACAAAAAAACATGACGACAGTAGCGCACCTGGTTTAGATATCCAAACTACCTTCGAAACCGTTAGAGATTTTACACAAGTTGAATGCTGAAGATGGACGTCTGTTCTCTGTGGTTATACTTTCAGTGAAATTCGACCAGTTTATAAGAACTTTACTTCACGTTCTCGAGCAAAAAACTTCCAAACTATATCCGTAATGTTTTATTGGGCTGATGCTCTGTTGGCTCATACCTTTAAAATGATGTTTCAATATATTTATGTATTAAAAATCGCAATTTGCAATTAACCAAGAGGAAAGCCTATGCCAAAACATGAAAATCTTTTTCCATATTTTCTGCGAAAAAGCTTTGACAAAGGTTTGGTGGCTTAGTAGAAAGGTTTAGCGGAAGTCTATTTAACCCCTTTCACGTATTTACTTAACTCAATATTCTTGAAAATATGAAAATAATCCATTTGAAAACTGACGAAATTTGTTTACATTTGCATCACCCACAGGCACAACTTTTGTAGATGGCGACACCGTACCTTCGATGACGCGAATACGCCGGTTTGACTATATTTGACAAACAGTGTACCACAGAGAACAGACATCCATGATCGAACAAAAATATTTAAAAAACGTGTGTAAACATTTGAATTAATATACGAAAAACACTAGCGCCGCCACACCAACCTATCCCAACTATCCATGAAATCGATTCTGGAACCGGTTCGAAATCCTGGATGGATTCTACATGGAATCTAGCTCAAAGAAAACAACCGATTCCGACTCTATCGGTTGACGCATTTGAGCTGGAATTCATGCTGGAAGTCCGAATCGGTTCCGGACTAGTTTGACTGGGTAGAGGAATAACCGCTGTCAATTCTGTCGAACTCAGCCACAAAAAAACATGACGACAGTAGCGCACCTGGTTTAGATATCCAAACTACCTTCGAAACCGTTAGAGATTTTACACAAGTTGAATGCTGAAGATGGACGTCTGTTCTCTGTGAGTGTACTGATCCATCAAACTTGTTTTATTATGTTTGTCAAACAATGTTAGGCGTAACGTCCGGTAACGCATCAATGCAAATATTTGATAAAAAAAAGTTTGTTAAACAGTTGATCTCGTTGAATGGCCTTGTCAAATTTGTTTGTCAAACACGTTTATTTGATCAAATTTTGCTTCATCAAATATTTTACGTTATGACAAACAGTGTACTGGTAGCTTCAGTGGGTACCAGTACACTGTTTGTCATAACCCTCTAAGAACGGTTGGTTTCAAAATCGTCCAATGAAGGACGTTCGTTGGACCAATTTGGACATCGTCCAAATAACCGTTCAACGAACGTCCATCGTTGGACCCGTGTTGAACTATTTTGAAACAATTTTTTGGACTTCTCAGTGGGAACGTGAAATATTTGATGAAGCAAAATTTGATCCAATAAACGTGTTTGACAAACAAATTTGACAAGGCCAGTACACGAGATCAACTGTTTAGCAAACTTTTTTCATCAAATATTTGCATTGATGCGTTACCGGACGTTACGCCTAATATTGTTTGACAAACATAATAGAGTTTTCTACGGCTCATGTACGTACACGCCACATGACACAAATACTACATCACAAGCTGGTGGAAAATAATAAACAAAGACGGCGAAAGTAAATGGGATTGTTTTCAACCAGGAAACTTCATTAGTGTTCGTGAGACCGGTCGCAAAGAACTCAATAAAACAAGTTTGATGGATCAGTACACTGTTTGTCAAATATAGTCAAACCGGCGTATACGTCAAACGATTCGCCATGCGAAAAAATTTTTGTGCTGTTTGAACTTGATGAATTTTCAAGAGTGCAAACACATGAAATATTTGTGTTAGCGCAGGGATGCCAAATGATTTTCTATAAAATTTGTTTTATTTTTATGAATGGTCGAAGCAACTATATCGCACTCCTTTGTTCGTGATTATGCAGAGTGTGATCAAATACAAATTAAATACGCCAAGGTCCCATACAATAGGGTAATCATTTTATGACTCACCACGCAATCAATTTTGTCTACCATTCGTGTTGACAGGTCGAATTGTAGAAGAAAAATTAATTTGGAAGCGCTGTTCGATCAAAGCATGCTGTTCATATATGATTGAAATTTTCATTTTCTTAGTTTTCATTTTATAGACTATTTGGCAATCTGTAACTGCATTTGTGTGTTCAACGATTTGTTTTCTTCCACCAGTTACAGTTGGAGGAAAACAAATCGAAAATAGCTTTTCGGTCGGATTTTTTTTATGATGGAACCTGACCAACCGGTATAGACTTATCCAGCTGCATTGGTACTGTGCCGTTTTGACGTTTGGATTGGGAGGAAAATTACCCAAGTAACCACTAAGCCGTTAAAATGGAATCAATTCGGTTCTATAGTCGCAAGGGTAGCAGAGCTTATAGGTTCAATATCGTACTTTAGTGCTGCTTAAAGGCCACTTTTGGCGAAATATTCGGCTGATATACTGCCTACTCCTACTTTTTCCACCGCGCCTATGGAGATATGTCAAAACAATTTGTGGTGGGTAGAACCCATTGGTTGAAAAAAAAAAAACAAAACAAAAACAGTTTTTTTTCTCATTCTTCTTTCATGGTCTTTCTGTCGCATGCGCCATTTGTTTTTTTGCAGTACGGCTTACGTTTCAGACTCGAACTTCTGCTTTTAGAAGATTTGGAAGTTACTTTGCTCCAGCGCGTTTGCCGTTTGATCCATTTGGGAGTTGGCTAATCTAACTGATATTTGCCGTTCTTAAATTGAGAGATTTGTTGTGATTATACTTATAATTGGGCGCAAGGTTTTGATCATATTTTTTAAAACTATCGTTAGATGTATACTAAATTGAAACAAATCATCGCAATGTACCATATCACTTTATGGCTCGAAGATTTTGTGCCCTTTAATTTGTTTACGACGACATGCCCAAACCTCGGAAGCTGATAAGGTTTTCTTATGCTTACAATATGTCTCATATCATATTTGTTTTGATTTAGAATTTATTGTTCAGAGTAATGCAAATGTCAACTATAACAGGCATTAAACTGGCATCGGTGACTACCGTATCCGGCTTATAGCTACAGGGTATATAAGCTCTACAATAGAGCCTCATATACCCATATACACACTCAATTCAGTTCGGTAGTTTCCGCACAGCTGAACAGTCGGTAAAATTTTTCAACTGATAGCTCAGCAAAGTGGCGATAACTTACCGATTTTCAGCGATATATTTACCAAGTTTATTCAAAACAAACGTCACTTCTACTGAGATTTTGGTAAAAGCTTTGTTAGCTGAGTGCTCGGCTGTGCAAAACTCGGTAAAAGTAACAAAAAAAACTGGGATTCGGTAGAACAAGATTGAGTGTGTACGAACTGTTTTAATGCTTAAAATTCGTAGTGCTTATAAGCATTAGCAAAGCTTGTATAAAGCTTATAGACATTTGCAAAGCTTGTATAGAACCTATAAGCATCGAAAAGCTGTTATAAGGTGAATATAATGCTTGCTTTAGTGCTTAATGGTTACTTGGGTAACCACTCCTGGGCTTAAGGGAAGGGCGGTAGTATAAAATTGCGAGATCTTGGTGTGCGTATTTCAAACGTCGATATCTACACAGTACGTCTCCTGAATAAGTTTTAAAGCGACACAGAGCCATTATAAATACTGCAGGCGAGCTATTTCCAGCGATGCCAGATTTACAGACATGTCTGTATTTTACAGACTTTTGATGTCTCCTACAGACGTAGCCAGAGATCTACAGACTTTTAAAAGGGTAATAGTGTTTAGTAAAATTTCACTAGAATAACGGTTTTCGAATACGAGTGATTTCTTCACAATAGAATTCTACTTTCAATCTAATTTTAAAGTAAAATTTTAGTGTAACTAGGATTTACACAACCATCTACAGACTTTTACAGACATTTTAGTTATTCTTCTGCAGACATTTCAAAAAACATGTGGCATCGCTGGCTATTTCGAACGTTTAAATTGGCTGAATTGCATAGAACTCTACAAGTTACAAACGAGGGTCTGCCCCAAAGGGAAGAAGAGCGTTCCAGATAAGAATAAGAAGAGTGGCAGATTTGACAAGCGTAAAACAGATTCAAGATAATCTGCATAAGGTGCATGCATGTGTGTACAATAATATTATTGGTGGCAAACGCCTTGAGAACCTCAAAAAGGCTGAAAGCACTAGTTTCTATATTCAAAACATTGTTTTAATTAATTTCGATTTTAACAACTTCTTTTTTCTGGAAGTAAAGCAGTATTTACGCAATATAGCCAATTGTAAAGCCATAACTCTCTCTTTAAGTATGCCTATACCTTATCTGGTATCATCATGTCGAGTATGTAGCAAGGTCTACCGATCGGCGAAAAGTTTCCGGCTGCACGAGAAGTTGCATGCCACTAGGGTTGCCACCCCTCCGGGTTTGACCCGGAGACTCCGGTTTTCGGGAGCGATCTCCGGGCCTCCGGGTTTCACATCAATTTCTCCGGGTTTGGTGGGAAGAATAATTTCATTTTTTTGGAATTAATTCTTTACAAAATATTTAAAAAGTTAACTATTACTCTCAGTTTTTTTTCGACTAACCTTCGTTTCAATGTGGCGAAGATGAGTTCACCAAATATTGCTGATTTCTTTCACAAAGCAATGAATATGAAAAACAAATCAAATTTACTACAAATTAAGGAATGTAATATTTCGCTATATGCTACAATTGATATGTAGCATCCTACTAAGTCGCTCAAAATGATGTAAAAAGTCATTTGGTGCAATTTTACCAAATCACATCACTGTTAGTGGTGCTTATCGACCACTGCACCACAGAGAACAGACGTCCATCTTCAGCATTCAACTTGTGTAAAATCTCTAACGGTTTCGAAGGTAGTTTGGATATCTAAACCAGGTGCGCTACTGTCGTCATGTTTTTTTGTGGCTGAGTGCGACAGAATTGACAGCGGTTATTCCTCTACCCAGTCAAACTAGTCCGGAACCGATTCGGACTTCCAGCATGAATTCCAGCTCAAATGCGTCAACCGATAGAGTCGGAATTGGTTGTTTTCTTTGAGCTAGATTCCATGCTGAATCCATCCAGGATTTCGAACCGGTTCCAGAATCGATTTGACGGATAGTTGGGATAGGTTGGTGTGGCGGCGCTAGTGTTTTGCGTATATTAATTCAAATGTTTACACACGTTTTTTAAATATTTTTGTTCGATCATGGATGTCTGTTCTCTGTGACTGCACCAAGGTATGGCAGATTTAGCCAACTCGACACAGATTTTTCATGAGGGCCTAAGTCGCAATGTACTCAAATGGAGAAAAATCAGTTTCAATATTCGGCGATGCTTTTCTAAATGTAGTTTTTATTGTAGGTATAAATTACTTTATGATCATGTTTTCCCTGAAGCATCTTTGGTTAAACCTTATGACAATATAACAAAGAATTTAATTCCTATGTGCTTTTAATTGGTAGAAACTAAAAAAATGCTTACGCCCAATTTGCATTTCAGTCGTGATTTCGCCCTTCAGCAACCACCATTTGCGAAAGGGCTAAACCGTGAACACAATTTTCAGAAGGGCGCGGTAAATGGGCTAAACTGACTTTGTCTTGCTGGGTAGGGCTGGGTAAATGGGCGAGCTTGACAGTATACTTTTTAATAGGGCTCAGCAAATGGGCGCATATAAACCCAATGCAAATGAAAGGGCGCCTGCATCTTTTCTCCGAATTTCATGAAAATATCGAAATATTTGAACGTTTATGTACAATAACTATAGAGTAGACATGATCATAGTATATATTGCTTATCATTTATATAATAGAACTGCCGTTTAAAGAATAATTTTGTGAATAATAACCATACGCCCCGGTTCTGTCTGAAAATGTAAGTTTAGCCTTTATATTCCATATCAGAAGAAGGGCCTAAGTCGAAATCTCGTAGGAAATGCATGTTTCGCCGTTTTGTTTTCTTTAATTATAAATCGAATTAAAAACCATTTTAACTAATTTTCACCTCAATCATGTAGTATTTTTGTCGCATAATGTCATAATAGCGAAAACGCTGTTTGTTTACATTTGCGATTTAAGCCCTAATGAAAGATCTATGTCGAACTGACTAGGTCAACATCAAACGAGTTCTTCTCGTGTTGTTGCTACTCCTGCAGCAACCCTTAACTGTGGGCTAGGGAGGTGAGTTTTGCCATTTTGTTGTGACCTCTGGTGATGAATAACCGACACCACATAGTGCTTCCCATATGATGCCGCAGCCTCCTTTGCTCTCCTTTTCCTGTTAGTTATGGAGGAGAGCAATGCTCGTTCGACTTATCCTCCACAGCGAGAGTTGGTGCTTTTGTGTTCTTGGCACTTAGTCGGGGAAGTGAAATACTACACCAGATTAAACCAACAAAACCGTTCATAAATGTGAAAAATTATGTACAGCTTTGCTGCAATGTAGTAATAAATAGCGATTAAAGTGCTCTAAAATGCCGAGCAATCGCTTTGATTCCAATTTCCATCTCTCCGTCGTCGTCCACTCAAAATCCACCACCCCCCAGGTCAGTGAAAATCTCCGGGTCAAAGCCTCTCCAGAGGTGGCAACCCTACATGCCACCGGGAAACTGTTCTATTGTCGCGATTGTGGTAAAAAGTATAACACATATGTGGCCAAATGCAAGGTTTCTAATATCGACGTAAAGGAAAAGATGTACTCGTGTAAAATCTGCAGTCAAACATTCAAGCATCAGCAAAGCGGGGTGTACCACATGAGCAACAAAAACAAACACAAACGGTTCGACAGAGGTTTTGTGAGATCTGGAGACGGACGAAGGAGAGGCGATTTGCCGAAGCTAAAATAACTTTCTCGTTCCCAAATTGTTAAAGCTACCGAGCACAACACCGGGCAACTTGAGCAATTTGTTCTGAGTATGTTTTTCGCAAGTGGTGAGGATAGTGTACGCGTTTATTGGGTAGTATTTGGCGCACCAACATTAGTAGCATAAATATCCAGCGCCAGACGCAGGGTCCGTTTGATGAATTCGATGGAATTGCTATCGACAGACTCTTCATCATCTCGACTTCCATGAGCTTTATGATTACTTTATGATAAAATAACAACAGTTAACACAGGCTACGGTCCGACCAGGATGTAGAATTCAACTAGATACATTCGACAATAATACCACGCAAGACTGGCAGTATACTCAACTGATGTATGCTTTTCAAGAGCAGCGGATTTTTGGTGAACTATCGGAAAGGATTCAAAAGAAATGGAATTTGTTTACTTTTCAGCATGTATCAAACAATTGAATTCAAATAGTTTGTACCACAGAGAACAGACGTCCATCTTCAGCATTCAACTTGTGTAAAATCTCTAACGGTTTCGAAGGTAGTTTGGATATCTAAACCAGGTGCGCTACTGTCGTCATGTTTTATTGTGGCTGAGTTCGACAGAATTGACAGCGGTTATTCCTCTACCCAGTCAAACTAGTCCGGAACCGATTCGGACTTCCAGCATGAATTCCAGCTCAAATGCGTCAACCGATAGAGTCGGAATCGGTTGTTTTCTTTGAGCTAGATTCCATGTAGAATCCATCCAGGATTTCGAACCGGTTCCAGAATCGATTTCATGGATAGTTGGGATAGGTTGGTGTGGCGGCGCTAGTGTTTTTCGTATATTAATTCAAATGTTTACACACGTTTTTTAAATATTTTTGTTCGATCATGGATGTCTGTTCTCTGTGTTTGTACCTTTCCGATTTATTTGAGGCATGATTTTCCTGGAAAGACAAATACCAACAATATCAAAATAGCGCCGATTTTTTTAACGTTACGAATGCATTATTTAAAGTCACGTAAATAAAACAATCAATCAATCAACCGAATTTCAAACCTTAACTTTTTTCGTTTTAACAACAAATTCTGTCAAAACAAATCAGTTTCGCGTACGGCGTATCCCAGTTAAACTCATTCCGGAACCGGTTCGGATTTCTGAATGGTGTCATTACCCACTGAGACGTCCAAAAAATTGTTTCAAAATCGTTCAACACGGGTCCAACGATGGACGTTCGTTGAACGGTTATTTGGGCGTTTTCCAAATTGGTCCAACGAACGTCCTTCATTGGACGATTTTGAAACCAACCGTTCTTAGAGGGTATGGATTCCAAATCAAATGCAACAACCGATTCCGACTCAGAATCGGTTGTTGCATTTGATTTGGAATCCATACTGACTCCATTCAGGATTCCGAATGGTTTGACAGGGAATGAGCAAAGCACGTTTGTCAAACTTCTCCACCAACAAGTGACAAATTTCTCCATTAACAAGTTTGAAAAACTTCTCCATCAACAAGTTTGACAAACTTCTCCATCGACAAGTTTGACAAACTGCAGCGTTACGCTGTTTGAAGTTTTGACAAACTGGTCAGTACACTGTTTGACAAATAGACAAATAATCGCTTTGACAAACACGAATGAAAATTTGGCAAACTGTGTTTGATCAAATATTTGAAGAGCCAGTACACAGCAGTTCAAATTGATTTCACGAAAGATGTCAAATATTTGACGTTATAACAAACAGTGTACTGGTAGCTTAACTAGAATCGGTTGTGTCACTGGAGCCGGAATACTAGCGGGAACCAGCCGAAATTCCGGCTCATTTCCGGTTGAACTTTACTGGAATATACTGATTATGCCCACTGAGACGTCCAAAAAATTGTTTCAAAATCGTTCAACACGGGTCCAACGATGGACGTTTGTTGAACGGTTATTTGGACGTTGTCCAAATTGGTCCAACGAACGTCCTTCATTGGATGATTTTGAAACCAACCGTTCTTAGAGGGTGGCTTATCCCACACTATCCCAGTTAAACCACAGAGAACAGACAAACAACCGATTCCGACTCTATTAATTGATGCATTTGAGCTGGAATTCATGCTGGAAGTCCGAACCGGTTCCGGACTAGTTTGACTGGGTAGAGGAATAATCCCTGTCAATTCTGTCGAACTCAGCCACAAAAAAACATGACTACAGTAGCGCACCTGGTTTGGATATCCCAACTACCATCGAAACCGTTAGAGATTTTACACAAGTTGAATGCTGAAGATGGACGTCTGTTCACTGTGATATACGATAAACACTAGCGCCGCCACACCAACCTACCCTCTAAGAACGGTTGGTTTCAAAATCGTCCAATAAAGGACGTTCGTTGAACCAATTTGGACAACGTCCAAATAACCGTTCAACAAAAGTCCATCGTTGGACCCGTGTTGAACGATTTTGAAACAATTTTTTGGACGTCTCAGTGGGTATCCCAACTATCCGTCAAATCCATTCCGGAACCGATTCGAAATCCTGAATGGATTCAGTATGGAATCTCCCTCTAAGAACGGTTGGTTTCAAAATCGTCCAATGAAGGACGTTCGTTGGACCAATTTGGACATCGTCCAAATAACCGTTCAACGAACGTCCATCGTTGGACCCGTGTTGAACGATTTTGAAACAATTTTTTGGACTTCTCAGTGGGCAGTTAAACTCATTTCGGAACCGGTTCGGATTTCTGAATGGACCCACTGAGACGTCCAAAAAATTGTTTCAAAATCGTTCAACACGGGTCCAACGATGGACGCTCGTTGAACGGTTATTTGGACGTTGTCCAAATTGGTCCAACGAACGTCATTCATTGGACGATTTTAAAACCAACCGTTCTTAGAGGGGAGTCATTATGGATTCTAAATCCAATGCAACAACCGATTCCGACTCAGAATCGGTTATTGCATTTGATGTAGAATCCATACTGACTTCATTCAGGATTCCGAATCAAATTCCGAATGGTTTGACCGGGGGGTAGAGGAATACCCGGTCAGCGTGGCAACCCACTGAGAAGTCCAAAAAATTGTTTCAATATCGTTCAACACGGGTCCAACGATGGACGTTCGTTGAACGGTTATTTGGACGATGTCCAAATTACCCTCTAAGAACGGTTGGTTTAAAAATCGTCCAATGAAGGACGTTCGTTGGACCAATTTGGACAACGTCCAAATATTCGTTCAACGAACGTCCATCGTTGGACCCGTGTTGAACGATTATGAAACAATTTTTTGGACGTCTCAGTGGGTGGTCCAACGAACGTCCTTCATTGGACGATTTTGAAATCAACCGTTCTTAGAGGGAAGCAAAAAGTTAGCAAAAGTTGAGCAAAGCGAAATTGATGCTGGCAGCGTTTCTGCGAGCATTTTGCGCGATTTGTGCGAGAATTCTGGCAACGAATTCGCTCAAATGCAACAACCGTTTCGGACAGAAGCGGTTAAACCAACCGATGCTGCTATCCATAATCGAGCCAGAAATGTAAGATCTCTGCACGCTTCCTGCCATATCCTTGTCAGATGTTTTGCTCGATTCGTGCTAAATTCTACCAGGTAGGAATTGCCAGGATCTTTGCACAGTTTATGTCCGAGTTATGCTAGGGTTTAGCTCGGTTCCTGTCAAAATTTGCCAGAAAACGCGAGCGAAACCGAGTTCGCCCTAGCTCAACTAACCCGACAGGATACGCGCAGAAATCTGACTGCCAAACCAAGACTTACAGAAATCTAGCAAAGCAGTCTCTGCCGGAAAATTTGCTCACTGGGTAACCGCTGTCAATTCTGTCGAACTCGCAGCCACCAAAAAAACGTCACACCAGAGATGCCAGATTTAAAGATTTGTCTTCATTTTGAAGACATTTGAAATGTTGTGAAGACGTGTTTTTAATTTTGAAGACAAATGTATTCGGATGTCTGAGTGATTTCTGGCTGAATTCTGGCTCAACATCAATAACCGATTCAGCACAGAGAACAGACATCCATGATCGAACAAAAATATTTAAAAAACGTGTGTAAACATTTGCATTATTATACGATAAACAGTAGCGCCGCCACACCAATCTATCCCAACTATCCGTCAAATCCATACCGGAACCGCTTCGAAATCCTGAATGGATTCAGTATAGAATCTTGCTCAAAGAAAACAACCGATTCCGACTCAATCGGTTGATGCATTTGAGCTGGAATTCATACTGGAAGTCCGAACCGGTTCCGGGATAGTTTTACTGGGTAGAGGAATAACCGCTGTCAATTCTGTCGAATTCAGCCACAAAAACCTGTTTTAATCCACCTAGCGGTGCAAGTGTGCCTTTCTCAAACATGAACACGAGAATTTTTGCGTTGTTTATATTCATTATAAGCTTCCAAATGTATATATTACATTTTTATTATACACGACATGACAACTATATACAAGAATAGAAATCATTATTCGAGTTCTAAAACTTTGTAAAAGAAAAAACAGCCACATTAATATTAAATTGAAAAAAAAGGTGCGAAATCGGCAAAGTCCCAAAAAATTTTTCGTGATAACATAAAATCTCGACGTTTCATGCATTTTAAAGATGTTTGGCATCAAAAATACGAATTCGATTTCTGAAATTTCATTGAGTTCTTTGCGACCGGTCTCACGAACACTAATGATGTTTCCTGGTTGAAAACAATCCCATTTACTTTTGCCGTCTTTGTTCATTATTTTCCACCAGCTTGTAATGTAGTATTTGCGTCATGTGGCGTTTACGTACATGAGCCGTAGAAAAGTCTATGGGGTCCTCCCATTGAAAAAATTTTTGAGCTTATATGGGAATTTCATATGTGACCGGACGGTTTAGTCACAGAGAACAGACGTCCATCTTCAGCATTCAACTTGTGTAAAATCTCTAACGGTTTCGAAGGTAGTTTGGATATCTAAACCAGGTGCGCTACTGTCGTCATGTTTTTTTGTAGCTGAGTTCGACAGAATTGACAGCGGTTATTCCTCTACCCCTAAGAGAAGAGAAGACAATCGCGTAGCTAATTTGATCCAGTCCTAACCTCAATATTGAACCAGCTTCTGATTGGTCATTTTGCCAGTAATTAGCGTTCATTATATTTACAATCGGGATGGAAAACAGTGCTGCTGAATCTATTCTGGCTATTTTTCATACACATCAACATTTCGTGCAAATTGAATAAAAGACCTGAATGACGATATAGTTACGTGTATTGTTAAGAGAGACATGAATAAATATTTAATTTAATTTTTAAATGCAGCTAGCATTGTAAATTCTTGGTAGAGGTGCGATCTTTTAGGTACAATTATTTTCGGCAATTGTAAGAAGCATTCAAAGGGAATCTGGCAACGATTAACGCTTGTTGTCTTCAGATTTACGGCAGGGCCAAGTCGAGAAAATTAAGAAGAGCAAGAAGCCTGTTGTCGTCTCTTCCCTCTAAGAACGGTTGGTTTCAAAATCGTCCAATGAAGGACGTTCGTTGGACCAATTTGGACAACGTCCAAATAACCGTTCAACGAACGTCCATCATTGGACCCGTGTTGAACGATTTTGAAACAATTTTTTGGACGTCTCAGTGGGTTCTCTTAGCTCTACCCAGTCAAACTAGTCCGGAACCGATTCGGACTTCCAGCATGAATTCCAGCTCAAATGTGTCAACCGATAGAGTCGGAATCGGTTGTTTTCTTTGAGCTAGATTCCATGCTGAATCCATCCAGGATTTCGAACCGGTTCCGGAATCGATTTGACGGATAGTTGGGATAGGTTGGTGTGGCGGCGCTAGTATTTTTCGTATATTAATTCAAATGTTTACACAAGTTTTTTAAATATATTTGTTCGATCATGGATGTCTATTCTCTGTGCTTAAAGCGCGTTCGCTGTCATTTTTGGCAACTATCCGAGCCAGGAAGCCAGCTTATGTTGGCTTCACTCATTTTTCAAAGAAACGTTAAAACATTCACCCTCTTGAAAATCTCTAACGGTTTCGAAGGTAGTTAGGATATCCAAACCAGGTGCGCTACTGTCGTCATGTTTTTTTGTAGCTGAGTTCGGCAGAATTGACAGCGGTTATTCCTCTACCCAGTCAAACTAGTCCGGAACCGGTTCGGACTTCCAGCATGAATTCCAGCTCAAATGCATCAACCGATAGAGTCGGAATCGGTTGTTTTCTTTGAGCAAGATTCCATACTGAATCCATTCAGTATTTCTAACCGGTTCCGGAATGGATTTGACAGATAGTTGGGATAGGTTGGTGTAACGGCGCTAGTGTTTATCGCATATTAATTCAAATGTTTACACACGTTTTGCCTTTCTCATATAAAGAAAGGCTATGCAATTACTGTAAAAATCGACTTTTTAACCGAGGGCCGAGTGTCATACACCATTCGATTCAGTTCGTCGAGATCGGCAAATGTCTGTGTGTGTGTATGTATGTGTGTGTGTATGTGTGTGTGTGTCATTTAAACTCACACAATTTTCTCAGAGATGGCTGAACCGATTTTCGCAAACTTAGTTTCATCTGAAAGGTATAACGCTCCCATAAGCTGCTATTGAATTTTTAGTTGATCCGACTTCCGGTTCCGGAGTTACGGGTTGAAGAGTGCGGTCACACAGCAAATTCCCATATAAACTGGTACCACCATGATGTTCAAATGATGTAAAACATATTAAAATTGATGTAACATTACTCTAGTTTGCGGGTCTGGATCACTAATGATCAATCAAAGCAGCTTTGACCACATTGGCCACCTATGACGGTTCATGACGCCCCCGGGGAACCCGCCAAGTTCCTAAGCTAATATCACACCCATTCCCCAACGAATTCTCTACCGATTTTTACAAACTTGATTTCAAATGAAAGATACAGTAATGCCATTGACTGCTGCTGAATTTCCTTCTGTTCTGACGCTTGCTTCCGGAGTTACAGGGGTGTTAGTAAGGATACACTGGAATTTCCCATATAAATCGGTACAATCGTAATACCTCTGAGGCTAAAAACTATTGAAATGGTCACCAAATTACTTCTAATCGCAGATCTAGATCACTGATTGCCAATCAAACATTCTTTGAATATATTGTCCACTATCGACGATTCCGGAAGTCCGGAATTCCGGGCATATTCCACAATTAAAGTCACATCGGTTCTTCGGTGATGACTGAACCGATTTTCTCAAACCAAGTCTCAAATGGAAGGCAAAATATGCAGCATGCAGTATTACCCGGGCCCCGTGGTGGTGGAGGAACGCTACGTGGGAAGCTGAGCTGCAAGCAACCGGGCGGGTCATAGGTGGTGGATAATGCTTAATCGCGATAGCAACTAGTTGTGATTCGCGACCCGAACCAGCAGCGGGGGCTGACTGCGGGTGTGTTAGGACGAGGTAGTGGGCCCTATACGTCCTAGGCCTAAATACCACATGCCCTAAAGCAGCCCTGACAAGGCGAGCCAGTGCCGCCTTTAAATAAGCGCTTAGCCCAAATCCCTCTCCTCCCGTTATCCGTCCTTCCTTCCTTCCTTCTGCGGCTGTTCGCCCATCTAAATATGGAAGCTGTTCTTCAATGTCAGCTTCTTTCACCGAACAGCCTAGATAAGCCATGTAGTGTCGGTAGTGGTTGTGTCAACCGGCTAAGAATTACACTACGGACTACCTGTTTCAGTGGTAAAAATCTACCAAACAGGGAACCCCAATTCCATAGTGTCATGCGACCCGTGCTATGGGTAAAATTGTTGAGGGGGTTTAAAACATTCTCAATGGCGAACGGAGCCTGGGAAGAGTCGGGCGAACTCCCCAGTACGCTGCATTACGCAGCGGAACGTTCACTCTACACACCATTTTTTTCACCGATGATCCACTTAATTTTGCCGAATTTTTGTTGGCTGGGGGTTTGCAGAGACTCTCGGCTGATGGTAGTTCGGTGAAGTTTTGTTGAGTCTCGATTATCAAATTTCGATGTGTACAGATGAACCTGCCCAGAGGCCGTGTGGTATCCGGCCTAGAATTGAGCCACTGGAGTCCTGCTGCCATGTCGTAGGAGGCGACTGAAAGTAGGAGACCCTAAGTCAAGGTGTAGTTCCGTGCCGAGGACTTAATGATTGGAGGGTCTAAAATATGCCAGTCGCGCACGGAGCATTTTGGGTTTTGCCCTTGCTGTGTTATGCGAATCTCTGACACAGTGGACCATTATTTTCTTCGCAAATCGTGGGAATCAAATGATCATGTCCCATTTAAACCTGATATGGCTCGCTAAATGCGTTAACATCCCAACTCGCTTGGTGTCCTCTAGTTGTTGTGCAATTTGTGGTGGAGATGAAATGTACAGTTCTCTAATCAACAATGGTTAGAATAGCACAAGTCAATCTCCAACATAAACGTACAGCAACTATGAATTTATCTCGACTCATGCAGGAAGGTAAAGCTTCTATAGCATTGGTTCAAGAACCGTATTTCCATAAAGGAAACTTCTATTTTGGAAAGTTACTTAACACTGCCTTGTTTTTAATTTTGAAGACAAATGTATTCGGATGTCTGAGTGATTTCTGGCTGAATTCTGGCTCAACATCAATAACCGATTCAGCACAGAGAACAGACATCCATGATCGAACAAAAAATATTTAAAAAACGTGTGTAAACATTTGCATTATTATACGATAAACAGTAGTGCCGCCACACCAATCTATCCCAACTATCCGTCAAATCCATACCGGAACCGCTTCGAAATCCTGAATGGATTCAGTATAGAATCTTGCTCAAAGAAAACAACCGATTCCGACTCAATCGGTTGATGCATTTGAGCTGGAATTCATACTGGAAGTCCGAACCGGTTCCGGGATAGTTTTACTGGGTAGAGGAATAACCGCTGTCAATTCTGTCGAATTCAGCCACAAAAACCTGTTTTAATCCACCTAGCGGTGCAAGTGTGCCTTTCTCAAACATGAACACGAGAATTTTTGCGTTGTTTATATTCATTATAAGCTTCCAAATGTATATATTACATTTTTATTATACACGACATGACAACTATATACAAGAATAGAAATCATTATTCGAGTTCTAAAACTTTGTAAAAGAAAAAACAGCCACATTAATATTAAATTGAAAAAAAAGGTGCGAAATCGGCAAAGTCCCAAAAAATTTTTCGTGATAACATAAAATCTCGACGTTTCATGCATTTTAAAGATGTTTGGCATCAAAAATACGAATTCGATTTCTGAAATTTCATTGAGTTCTTTGCGACCGGTCTCACGAACACTAATGATGTTTCCTGGTTGAAAACAATCCCATTTACTTTTGCCGTCTTTGTTCATTATTTTCCACCAGCTTGTAATGTAGTATTTGCGTCATGTGGCGTTTACGTACATGAGCCGTAGAAAAGTCTATGGGGTTCTCCCATTGAAAAATTTTTTGAGCTTATATGGGAATTTCATATGTGACCGGACGGTTTAGTCACAGAGAACAGACGTCCATCTTCAGCATTCAACTTGTGTAAAATCTCTAACGGTTTCGAAGGTAGTTTGGATATCTAAACCAGGTGCGCTACTGTCGTCATGTTTTTTTGTAGCTGAGTTCGACAGAATTGACAGCGGTTATTCCTCTACCCCTAAGAGAAGAGAAGACAATCGCGTAGCTAATTTGATCCAGTCCTAACCTCAATATTGAACCAGCTTCTGATTGGTCATTTTGCCAGTAATTAGCGTTCATTATATTTACAATCGGGATGGAAAACAGTGCTGCTGAATCTATTCTGGCTATTTTTCATACACATCAACATTTCGTGCAAATTGAATAAAAGACCTGAATGACGATATAGTTACGTGTATTGTTAAGAGAGACATGAATAAATATTTAATTTAATTTTTAAATGCAGCTAGCATTGTAAATTCTTGGTAGAGGTGCGATCTTTTAGGTACAATTATTTTCGGCAATTGTAAGAAGCATTCAAAGGGAATCTGGCAACGATTAACGCTTGTTGTCTTCAGATTTACGGCAGGGCCAAGTCGAGAAAATTAAGAAGAGCAAGAAGCCTGTTGTCGTCTCTTCCCTCTAAGAACGGTTGGTTTCAAAATCGTCCAATGAAGGACGTTCGTTGGACCAATTTGGACAACGTCCAAATAACCGTTCAACGAACGTCCATCATTGGACCCGTGTTGAACGATTTTGAAACAATTTTTTGGACGTCTCAGTGGGTTCTCTTAGCTCTACCCAGTCAAACTAGTCCGGAACCGATTCGGACTTCCAGCATGAATTCCAGCTCAAATGTGTCAACCGATAGAGTCGGAATCGGTTGTTTTCTTTGAGCTAGATTCCATGCTGAATCCATCCAGGATTTCGAACCGGTTCCGGAATCGATTTGACGGATAGTTGGGATAGGTTGGTGTGGCGGCGCTAGTATTTTTCGTATATTAATTCAAATGTTTACACAAGTTTTTTAAATATATTTGTTCGATCATGGATGTCTATTCTCTGTGCTTAAAGCGCGTTCGCTGTCATTTTTGGCAACTATCCGAGCCAGGAAGCCAGCTTATGTTGGCTTCACTCATTTTTCAAAGAAACGTTAAAACATTCACCCTCTTGAAAATCTCTAACGGTTTCGAAGGTAGTTAGGATATCCAAACCAGGTGCGCTACTGTCGTCATGTTTTTTTGTAGCTGAGTTCGGCAGAATTGACAGCGGTTATTCCTCTACCCAGTCAAACTAGTCCGGAACCGGTTCGGACTTCCAGCATGAATTCCAGCTCAAATGCATCAACCGATAGAGTCGGAATCGGTTGTTTTCTTTGAGCAAGATTCCATACTGAATCCATTCAGTATTTCTAACCGGTTCCGGAATGGATTTGACAGATAGTTGGGATAGGTTGGTGTAACGGCGCTAGTGTTTATCGCATATTAATTCAAATGTTTACACACGTTTTGCCTTTCTCATATAAAGAAAGGCTATGCAATCACTGTAAAAATCGACTTTTTAACCGAGGCCCGGAGGGCCGAGTGTCATACACCATTCGATTCAGTTCGTCGAGATCGGCAAATGTCTGTGTGTGTGTATGTATGTGTGTGTGTATGTGTGTGTGTATGTGTGTGTGTGTCATTTAAACTCACACAATTTTCTCAGAGATGGCTGAACCGATTTTCGCAAACTTACTTTCATCTGAAAGGTATAACGCTCCCATAAGCTGCTATTGAATTTTTAGTTGATCCGACTTCCGGTTCCGGAGTTACGGGTTGAAGAGTGCGGTCACACAGCAAATTCCCATATAAACTGGTACCACCATGATGTTCAAATGATGTAAAACATATTAAAATTGATGTAACATTACTCTAGTTTGCGGGTCTGGATCACTAATGATCAATCAAAGCAGCTTTGACCACATTGGCCACCTATGACGGTTCATGACGCCCCCGGGGAACCCGCCAAGTTCCTAAGCTAATATCACACCCATTCCCCAACGAATTCTCTACCGATTTTTACAAACTTGATTTCAAATGAAAGATACAGTAATGCCATTGACTGCTGCTGAATTTCCTTCTGTTCTGACGCTTGCTTCCGGAGTTACAGGGGTGTTAGTAAGGATACACTGGAATTTCCCATATAAATCGGTACAATCGTAATACCTCTGAGGCTAAAAACTATTGAAATGGTCACCAAATTACTTCTAATCGCAGATCTAGATCACTGATTGCCAATCAAACATTCTTTGAATATATTGTCCACTATCGACGATTCCGGAAGTCCGGAATTCCGGGCATATTCCACAATTAAAGTCACATCGGTTCTTCGGTGATGACTGAACCGATTTTCTCAAACCAAGTCTCAAATGGAAGGCAAAATATGCAGCATGCAGTATTACCCGGGCCCCGTGGTGGTGGAGGAACGCTACGTGGGAAGCTGAGCTGCAAGCAACCGGGCGGGTCATAGGTGGTGGATAATGCTTAATCGCGATAGCAACTAGTTGTGATTCGCGACCCGAACCAGCAGCGGGGGCTGACTGCGGGTGTGTTAGGACGAGGTAGTGGGCCCTATACGTCCTAGGCCTAAATACCACATGCCCTAAAGCAGCCCTGACAAGGCGAGCCAGTGCCGCCTTTAAATAAGCGCTTAGCCCAAATCCCTCTCCTCCCGTTATCCGTCCTTCCTTCCTTCCTTCTGCGGCTGTTCGCCCATCTAAATATGGAAGCTGTTCTTCAATGTCAGCTTCTTTCACCGAACAGCCTAGATAAGCCATGTAGTGTCGGTAGTGGTTGTGTCAACCGGCTAAGAATTACACTACGGACTACCTGTTTCAGTGGTAAAAATCTACCAAACAGGGAACCCCAATTCCATAGTGTCATGCGACCCGTGCTATGGGTAAAATTGTTGAGGGGGTTTAAAACATTCTCAATGGCGAACGGAGCCTGGGAAGAGTCGGGCGAACTCCCCAGTACGCTGCATTACGCAGCGGAACGTTCACTCTACACACCATTTTTTTCACCGATGATCCACTTAATTTTGCCGAATTTTTGTTGGCTGGGGGTTTGCAGAGACTCTCGGCTGATGGTAGTTCGGTGAAGTTTTGTTGAGTCTCGATTATCAAATTTCGATGTGTACAGATGAACCTGCCCAGAGGCCGTGTGGTATCCGGCCTAGAATTGAGCCACTGGAGTCCTGCTGCCATGTCGTAGGAGGCGACTGAAAGTAGGAGACCCTAAGTCAAGGTGTAGTTCCGTGCCGAGGACTTAATGATTGGAGGGTCTAAAATATGCCAGTCGCGCACGGAGCATTTTGGGTTTTGCCCTTGCTGTGTTATGCGAATCTCTGACACAGTGGACCATTATTTTCTTCGCAAATCGTGGGAATCAAATGATCATGTCCCATTTAAACCTGATATGGCTCGCTAAATGCGTTAACATCCCAACTCGCTTGGTGTCCTCTAGTTGTTGTGCAATTTGTGGTGGAGATGAAATGTACAGTTCTCTAATCAACAATGGTTAGAATAGCACAAGTCAATCTCCAACATAAACGTACAGCAACTATGAATTTATCTCGACTCATGCAGGAAGGTAAAGCTTCTATAGCATTGGTTCAAGAACCGTATTTCCATAAGGGAAACTTCTATTTTGGAAAGTTACTTAACACTGCCTTCATTGCTTACAACAAGACAGGCATGACTAACCCACGTGAAATGCCTCGTGCTTGCATTCTTGCAAATAAGGCTATTGACGCGTGTCTCATATCGGAGCTCACAACTCGCGATATCTGTGTTGTCACAGTTACATTGACTGTCGGAAACGTAGACAAAAAATATATATATTGTTCAGCATACCTACCGCATAACGAATCATCTCCTTCTGATGATTTCAAAAGCGTTGTATCATATTGTAGCAGAAATGGGCTTCCGCTCATTATCGGCAGTGATGCGAATGCTCATCACATCATTTGGGGCAGCTCAGACATCAATCTGAGAGGCTCTGAACTGATGGAGTACATAAGTAGCACAAATCTCCATATTCTGAATGTGGGAAACCGACCAACTTTTGCGAGGTCTGGGAGGGAGGAGGTGTTAGACATAACACTTTGCTCTGATAGAATTTTGCATGAACTGAGAAATTGGCAGGTTCCAAATGAAACTGAACCGTCTCTATCCGATCATAAATATATATTTTTCGAGCATTTTGATGTCACCTTCAATGTGGTGACATATCGTAATCCTAAGTCTACAAACTGGGACCTCTTTTTGGAAAACTTAGCGACTAAATTTCATGGATATTTTCCAACAATTAGTCAACTAGACGACTTAGATGACGTCGTGGATACGACAAACTCATTCATATTAGCATCCTACGAAGAAGCTTGTCCACTTCGTACTGTTAAATCGACTAGGGGAACCCCTTGGTGGAGGGCTGAGCTTGATAGAATGAAGAAAGTTATGAGAAGAGCTTGGAACCGGCGTCAGCGTGATGACTCCAGGGCTTTCAGGTCAGCTCGTAGTGCATATAAGAAATGTCTTAGATCTGCAGAACGGGCTGGCTGGCAAAGCCTATGCACTAATGTCTCTAGTCTGAACGAGGCTAGCAGATTAAATAAAATTCTCTCCAAATCGAATGATTTTCAGATGAACTCCTTGAAAACCAGAGATGGTGTTTATGTGACAGACGAAAAAGATGTTCTTAATTGTCTCTTCGACACACACTTTCCAGGTTGTATCGATCCGGAGTTGATCAATGTTCACAGATCTCATTCTGGTGATTCGGACTCGTGGGCGCTAGCACGCACATTGGTTTCCACTGAATCGGTCAAGTGGGCAGTTGACAGCTTTGCTCCATACAAATCACCCGGAAAAGATGGAATACTTCCCGTGCTACTGCAAAAGGGATTTGATATTCTTAAACATGTCTTGAAAAAGATTTTGCTTTCCAGTCTTGCTACCGGGTATATCCCGAAAGCATGGCGAGAAATAACTGTTAGATTTATTCCCAAAGGGGGGCGCTCAAGCTATGAAGAAGCCAAGAGTTTTAGGCCTATCAGCTTAAGTTCTTTTCTTCTGAAAGCTTTGGAACGGATAATCGATCATCACATCAGGAACGTTAGTTTAGTTGAATATCCTCTGCACAAAATGCAACATGCATATCAGTGTGGGAAATCCACGATCACTCTGCTTCACGATGTTGTTTACAACATTGAGAAAGCCTTCTCGCTCAAGCAATCTAGCTTGGGTGTATTCCTAGATATTGAGGGTGCTTTTGACAATGTGTCCTTCCAGTCTATTCTGGAAGCGACGCGCGGTCATGGGATACCTGCATGTATCTCAGGTTGGATAAACGCAATGCTTAGTAACCGCATACTTTGCTCGTCACTGCGACAGGCTGAGATACGGAAGTTGAGTATTTGCGGTTGTCCTCAGGGCGGCGTTCTGTCACCTTTGTTATGGAACTTAGTAGCTGACGGCTTGTTGAATAAACTCAATGAGCTTGGATTTCCAACCTACGGGTTTGCTGACGATTACCAAATACTAATTACTGGATTTTGCATCGGAACAATCTTTGACTTGATGCAACAGGCATTAAGAGCTGTCGAACAGTGGTGTCGACAAGTTAAACTATCAGTTAACCCAAGCAAAACTTCAATGGTTCTTTTCACGAAGAAGCGAATAACAACCGGGGTTCGTCCCTTGCAGTTCTTTGATTCTGAGCTGCTGTGTGCAGATCAAGTCAAATACGTTGGAGTCATATTGGATTCCAAACTGAATTGGTCTGCTCACATTGAGTTCAGAGTCAAGAAAGCGTGCATGGCCTTCGGGCAGTGCAGACGAACTTTTGGAAAGACCTGGGGTCTCAAACCTAAATACATCTATTGGATTTACACGACAATTGTACGTCCAATACTGTCATACGGATGCCTTGTGTGGTGGCAGAGGGGAGAGGTGGTGACAGTCCAGTCAAAGCTAAACCATCTGCATAGAATGGCGCTCATGGCGTTGACTGGTGCTTTCACCACGACTCCGACTGCTGCTCTTGAGACACTTCTAAATATCAAACCATTACACATACACTTAAAACAAGAAGCACTATCATGTGCATACAGACTGCAGGTTACTGGGCTATGGAACAGTAATCATGTTGATCTTGCTACCAGTCATACACGATTGTGGTCACAAATGGTTACATGGGGTGAAGATATTCTTGCTCCCAGCGATATTACACTCACTTGTAGTTTTCCTTACAGGACATTTCATGTGAAGATTCCCTCTCGAGAGGAGTGGTTGTCTGGCTTTATGGAAAGACAACAACAAACGCAAGTGGTTTGTTACACTGACGGTTCTCTGATGGAGGGACGTGCTGGTGCTGGTGTCTACTGTCGTGAAATGAGATTGGAACAATCTCACTCACTAGGTAAATACTGTACTGTATTCCAAGCAGAAATCTTTGCGATTATGTGCGGGGTGCAATCGGCCCTTCAACTGAGTTTGTCCGGCAGAGTTATAAACTTCTGCTCCGATAGTCAGGCTGCAATCAAGGCCCTTAGCTCAGACAAATCCCGGTCCAAGCTAGTGATCGCGTGCCGAACCCAAATCGAAGAACTAAGCATTGTCAACACGATCTACCTTGTCTGGGTGCCCGGACATTGCGGTATTACTGGAAATGAATGGGCTGACGAATTGGCCAGGGCAGGTTCAGCGATTGACTTCGTTGGTCCTGAGCCCGCGCTGCCAATTTCGACAAGTTGGATAAGGGAAAAAATACGGTCCTGGGCTTCGTCCGAGCACCGCAATTATTGGAGAAATCTACAAACGTGTCGCCAAACAAAGGCGTTTCTAGAACAACCATGCCCAGTGGTTTCGAAAAATCTCTTACATTTTTCGAAGCTCCACTGCGGCATGCTGACCAGGGCTTTAACCGGCCACTGCAAACTCAATTATCACATGGCAACTATTCAGCGCGCTGAGTCTTTTTCATGTGATCTTTGTGAATCCGATTACGGAACTTCATATCATCTGATATGCAACTGCCCAGCGCTAGCGCAATTGCGATTACGAGTCTTCAGCCGTCCTTATATAGACGAAACCATGTTTGGTCGACTGAAACTCAGAGACATACTAAAGTTTCTTATCCAATGTGGTAAAGAGCTTTAGGCTTATTCGCAGGCAAGTTGTACTACTTGTGAGTTTAATTTACCTGTTGTTTATTTTTTGTTTTGTGCTGTTTTTCCCACCCTTCCAAGTCTACTTCCCCACACCTCCTTGTCCTTTCCTTCCGCTCAGGAAATGATGAAAACACACGGCAAGGCACAAATCCCCGACTATGTACGGGGAACGTGCCATTTGAGCCAATATATTCTGATACGTCGCCGCCCCTCCTACCCCCGTCTTGCCCTAACACCTCCCTCCTTCATCACTACCCTCCCCTTGGACCACCCTCACGCCCGCATTTCCTTCATCCACCCCGTATACCGAAATAAGATGAAGGATTTCTGACGCATCCTCCACTCTCACTCTACTAACCCCCCATTCCCTCCACTTTCAAACCCATTCCACCAACATTTCAAAATATAATTACATGAAGATAACATTGAACTCATGCTGATTAAGGTAATTAAATACTATTCTTTTGCCTTTCTCATATAGAAAGGTTATGCAATTGCTCCAAAAACCGACTTCCTAACCGAAGCCCGGAGGGCCGAGTCTCATATAACATTCGACTCAGTTCGCCGAGATCGCAAAATATCTGTGTGTATGTATGTGTGTTTGTATGTGCGTATGTATGTGTGCATGTATGTATGTATGTATGTATGTATGTATGTATGTATGTATGTATGTATGTATGTGTGTGTATGTGCGGATTTGTTAACAAAATGTCCACATCGGTTTCTCGGAGATGGTTGAACCGATTTTTAGAAACTAAGATTCAAATGAAAGGTATACTATTCTCATAGGTTGCTATTGAATTTCATTTTCAACCGACATCTTGTTCCAGATTACGAGTTGAAGAGTATGGTTACAAAACAAAATTTGTTGATTTGTCCACATCGGTTTCTCGGAATTTTCTGAACCGATTTTGACAAACTTGATTTTAAATGGAAGGTCCATCAGCTGCTGTTGAATTTTGTGTGGATCCGAGTTCTGGTTCCTGAATTACAGGGTGATACGTACGATCACGCAGCAAATCTCGATTCTAACGAATTCTGCGATGAATGTAAAAAGGTAAAATTTTTGCCTTTCTCAATAGAAAGGTATTGCAATTGCTCTGAAAACCGACTTTTTAACGGAGGCCCGGAGGGCCGAGTGGCATTTACCATTCGATTCAGTTCGTGGAGTTCGGCAAATGTCTGAGCGTGTGTATGTATGTGTGTATGTATGTATGTGTGTGTATGTGCGTCTGTGTGTGTGTATGTGACCAAAAATGTCACACATTTTTCTCAGAGCTGGCTGAACCGATTTTGACAAACTTAGTCTCAAATGAAAGATACAACGTTCCCATAGGCTGCTATTGAATTTCTGATGGATCCGACTTCCGGTTCCGGAATTACAGGGTGGTGAGCACGATCACGCAGAAAATGGCGATTTTAATAAATTCTGCAATGAATGTATAAAGGTGAAATTTTTTCCAAAATATGACCACAACTGCTTCGATTTGTAGTATTAGGTCACTAACATCCATTCAAAGTCTTTTTGGCCCCATTGACCACCATCATCGGTTCTGGAAGCCCCGGCGGAAGTATCCAAATTCAGAATAACAGTCACATCGGTTTCCCGGAGATGGCTAGACCGATTCAACCAAACTTAGTCTCAAATGAAAGGTGTTGCGCCTTCGTAAATGGTTATTTAATTTCATCCCGATCTGACTTCCGGTTCCGGAGTTACAGGTTGTGGCGTGCGATCACATAGCAAATTGCGATTCAAACCGATACTCCGATGAAAGCAAAAAAGGTAAAAATTTCGCTAAAATGTCTCTCAAACAACTTAAATTTGCTGTTCTAGGTCATCGACGGCCAACCAAACTTTCGTTGACTACATTGACCACCATAGACGGTTCCGGAAGTGCCCGGGAAAAGCGGCCATCTTTCAAAATTGACGTACTCACATCAGTTTCCCGGAAATGGTTGGGCCGATTTTCACAAACACTGTCCCAAATGATAGCTATAGTATCCCCACAGATGTCTATAAAATTTCGTACGGATCGCTTGGATGCGTCCGGAAATATAGACTAATCCATCCGGTCACATATGAAATTCCCATATAAGCCGGAACTAAATTTTTTTTCAAAGGGGGGACCCCATGAAATTTCAGAAATCAAATTCGTTTTTGATGCCAAACATCTTTAAAATGCATGAAACGTCGAGATTTTATGTTACCTCGAAAATTTTTTTTTTTATGAAAATCGACTTTTTGGGACTGCCGATTTCGCACCTTTTTTCAATTTAATATTAATGTAGCTGTTTTTTCTTTTACAAAATTTTAGAACTCGAATAGTGATTTTTTCTTGTATATTTGTCATGTCATGTATAATAATAAAATGTAATATATTCATTTGAAAGCTTTTAACGAATATAAACAACGCAAACATTCACGTGTTCATGATTGAGAAAGGCACAATTGCACCGCTAGGTGGATTAAAATAGGTTTTTTTACAATAACTACCGTTTTACACCACCGATTTCGTCCGGGTTTTTTCAATAGCGATCATTGTTGCTATTTACAGCTGGTATCAGCTTGATAATCCTAAAAAAATACGAAAATAACAGTTTCGCCTCTAAACTGCTAGCAAAAAAAGTATCGCCCTGTTTGTTTGCATGGAGCGTGGAGGGCGAAACTTTAAATAAACAAATAAAAATACAGTTTCGCCCGTTGTATTTTTTGCTGTAGTTTAAGAAAGCAATATCGTAGAATCAAAATTTTTAGGTTAATTTGTTGCGTTTCAAAGCCCTCATTCGCATGTATGAAAAAAATCTTATGTTTACATTTGTAAGTATCGCCCTTTTCACAAAAAAGCGTTGATATATTTTTTTCAAGCGCAACACTCTCAAGCAGCACACATAAGTCGCATCCTGCCGTATTGAATTAAATCCAAACCACCCCACCCGCCCACTTTGCAAATCATTCTGTGACGCCGTGCTGGTACCCGAAAAATCCGCACACGGCCACCGCTGCCGAAAATGCATAGCGTCTACCGCTTAGTGTAGCGTCCAGAGACGCTACAGCCATGATCTTACCCGTTCGACATAAGAACAAAAACTGATTCAAACGTGTACGCAGGGATGCCAAGTGCCTTTCCAAGAAGTCTGTAATAATTTTCGAAAAAGTCTGGAATTGTCTGGATAGGATAAATTTATAGAAAAAGCTTGAGGATTGAGTTTAAGGCTGGGAACTTTCAGCATCTTGGAATGCTGAAATTTCCAGCTGATGAAAACTCAACAAAATTTACTCGCCTTTAGCGAAAAAGACTTCGCTATTTTGTGTTTCCAGTTATTCTAAAAAGTTTTGTTTTCATTATCGTTACTTAAAAATGTGGTTTTAAAATCAACGATGCATTCTTGTATCTCATTTTATTATTTATCAAACTGGATAAATCTGGACAAATTTTCTGAAATCTGGATCAGACAAACATAAATCTGTATGTCTGGACGATGCTTAAAAATCTGGAAGAATCCAGATAAATATGGAAGGTTGGCACCCCTGCGTGTACGCGTCACCTCTATTTATAATCTAACCGTATATGGTTTAGTCGCTTAGGTGCGAGTGTGTGCAAATGCCAACGTTGCCGAAAATCGATAGCGCTTATTGCATCGCCCGGAGACGATGTTGCTCGTATGGGATATTAGCAACAACTGATTTAAACGGACATGCGTCACTTCTATTTATGACTTTTCGTGTTTGATTGAGCCACTAAGGTACCCTCTAATGACGGCTGTGTCTGAGAAATCTGCCTCACGAATGGTAATTTTCCCGTTTTTCGTGAACTTTTTAATTTTACCAATTTCCAAAAGTCTACCTTTATTGGGGAGATATTAAATTATTACCAATATTTAAGATAGGTGTTTCTGAATCGGTTGGTGTATGAATGATTAAAATCCATCTAGTAATATCGGAGTTATAAGCGTGCAAACCTTACATAGTTTCGTTACATGTGAGATAGTTTAGATTTTAGAATGACACCTAGCCCCCGATAGTGGAGTAAGACATTTTTAATGTCAAAAGAATATAACTTTTCAAGTGATCCAGAAAAGGTTGCAGGTCTGGTCAAATACAATACAAACCTACGTTTGATCGACTTAGTATACCCTTAAAATATTGATTTATAGCAAAAAACTATTTCTCGGGTCTAAAAAATTAGTTACATGGTCATTTGTTATGTTCTTTTGTTAAAAGTATTATGCGGTATTTTTCATAACAATCAGTTGAAAAATGGCAGTGTTATTAACTTTTTAGGGGACGGTTTTATGTAAAATTTTCAAAAAATCGATTTTTTTACTGGATTACGTATACATTTAAAAGTATGTGTGTAAACTTTGAAGTTGAAATTAGGAAAAACAACGGAAGCTATGATTATAGAATCCCATAGTTCTCGCAATGCCTCACTAATCCCTTAAGAGTTCATGCAAGTAAGTATCTAATTTGGAGAAACAAAAATTAACTTTATCATTTTTAACCGTATTTGGAGATAAACAGATCGTTAAATGCTGAACTAAATCTCTCTAAATTTTTAATAAAATAAGAATGTTGACTAATTTTCCTAATTTTCACGAAAAAATCGCAAAATATTGATTGTTTACAAATTGTTGTCCCAAACTCGCAGAGTATTTTAAACAAAAGACCATAACTTAGTATATCGTTGAAAAAGTCTTTTTTTAGAATACAGAATTTGAAAATCAGTTAAAAAATGAATGTAAATTTATTTTAGCGGCAAAGGTTCGGAAAATACGATTTTTTGCAGTATATCAAGATATTGAGGGAATACAGTATTTTTCATACATTATTTTGAATTGCATTTGATGAGATCTTCAACCTATTCTAGGTCAATTGAAAAGTACAAAATCACTATACCACCGTGTTATTTGTAATACTCCAAAGGCAAAAAGAAAGTGAACATTGTGATAATTTAGTATGAAAATTTAATATTTATATAATATACATTAACCCATTCATGTCCGACTTTTCCCTGGCGCATATACGGCTCCAAAACAACTGTGGGGATCAAGGAGCATGAAAAACCTGATTTAGGTTCTTCTTTCGCAGTGCTGCAAGCTACTCAAAATTGACCATCCGATGATCAATACAATTCCCCTACAATATTTACAATAATCAAATTGTATGGAAAAAGTAGTCGAAGACAGCCTAAATTGATAGGGTTTATCAGATTTCAATAATAATTCGAGTCATCATAAATTTATCAAAAATTTATGTTACGCATTTAACAGAAACTGTCCTTGGCAGCCCTGCTCCAGCGAGATCTAGCCAGAGACATTGCAATTACTTCAGTTCTACGAATAATACGTATATATGGTAGTGCTCAAATGAAATTTAATAATCTCAATAATTAATTTTATAAGCTAGTCTTGCTTTAGCCAAAACTTATAGATAGAAATGGGTTTAATGGGGTTAAAGGTATATAAAGTTTCGCTGATCGTTTAGCTAGAGAATTTAAAAAAGACATGGTTGATCGCCAGTAATTCACAAGAATTATATTTTAAAATGATTTGTCCCATTCTTTGATCAGTGTTTTTAAATATGTAAGTTTTGAAAACACGTTATTTTTTTTTAAATTATTGTGATGTATTCAATAGAAACTTTTTAGTAACTTCGCGATATTTTTTGTCTTTATATAATATTAAAATTAATTAATCTTGCACTTAAATTTCATACTTTGATTTTATATTTAGGGTAGTTATAAGGCCATTACAAATCTTTTTTAAAAATTATGTCCAAGTACAAATTTTTTTCTGAAGGGGGGGGCAAACAAAAAATAAATATTTATTTTAATAAACACAATTTTTTTTCTTTTTGCATTTTCTTTCGATTGTTCTCGTGGACGTTTCCGCAGGGTGATTTCGTATATCGGGGTTGAGCTATTTGTTTTACTAGAAAAATTCAAGCAAACATTACTGAATCAATCAAAAGTTCACATAGGAAAGGGATGCTAAAGTTTTCGTTTTAAATAATTTTCCCAACAGTGCAATTTTTAAATTCCCAATAAAAGCTTGAAAGTTCTCTAAGGATTTAATGTAAACATTTAAGAGTACTTTAAGGTATTAACTTTTGGTTGCTTGAATAGTTTTCGTTCCGTTGTGGTGGCACATGGACCGACTATACACACAAGGCATGAAAATCGGTCAAAGGTAAACCTGCTTGATAACAATGTACAGAAACAGGATTGCAACATTTCACTTATGGACTTTTGGAAAACATTCTGGAATGAATCCAAAGGTAAAGTGTGCGTCAATGGAATTATTCATCTCAGATATGGTTTTCTCTGATATTTTTTTCTATTGCGTATTTCGTATACAGTAGCCTGGCGAACGTACATCCTGTGCATACTATACTTTTTCGAACTCTAGTGGAAACATCAGCTTTGGTTTATCGCTTGTGCTTGAAGACTTGTTGATTTGTTTGTTTGGTACATGATAGTAATTCGGCTCGATTCCGTGTACATCTTCGAAATCTGCATTTTTCTCCATCTTGTTGCGCAGTAGGTAGCCACATCAGATAAATTCATTTGATAGTCGTACGGATTTATGAAATGTATATCAATCATCAGTTCATTTTTTGCCTTTTTCATATAAGGAAGACTGTGCAATCACTCTGAAATTCGACTTTTTAAGCTACACCCGCAGTGTCGAGTGTCATATACCGCTAGATTCAGTTTGTCGATATCTGAAAATGTCTGTATGTTTTATAGTATGGTCAAATAGCTTCAAAAGTGCATTGGCTCTAGGTGGGATTCACTTTTGTGCGTAACCGCTACTAATAGTCTTATCCACGATGACGTCATCAGTTTTAACTTTGACAGTAGCTGCGGGTGGAACTGTGTTCGATGTTTTTCTTCTTCTTGTGTTGTATTTATTTTTGTTTGAAAATTGACAATCACTGTTTGTTTACCAAACTGTATTTGGATAGTTGTTGTGATTTTTATTTAAAATGACTCATGACTGTGTAGTAGGTAACTGTAAGTCGACTGAAAAGACGTTGAAAGTTCGTTTGTGTTACTTCCTGCTGTAGGTAAAGCAGCGGAACTGTGATACTCATCGATTGGGTACTCTCACATAAGCTGTTTAGATTCTGAGAGCAACAATGTCCCTGAAAACATGAAAATGTACAATCTTCGTGTAGAAGATTGTAGTGATAGAAAAAAGCGGATTTCATGATAATGCAATACATGCCAGCTCTAAGAGCAGTACACATTATTATTCTGCTAGGGGCTTTTCCGAAGCTCTGAAAAAATCATCGAACTAAAAAAAAGTACATCGCTATGCATGAAAATCGCAAATCTCCACCAAATTATCAAAAAATTAGTTCAGACAGATTCCCGATGCGGTCAGCTGCATCCGGGCGCTTTTCTTCTTCATGTAAATAGTTGTACCTGTATGAAAATTTCTAGTATATCCTTACAGTGGAAATATGAAAAGTAACTTTAGATTTAGTGCCGATTTCTTCACCCACACTGAACTTTTAAAAATAATGCGTGGGTAAAGAAATCGGACCTTAGTTTATTTAGTCACTATTTTTGAGTATTATTCTCTGGCAAGAATCTGAGTATGTTTAATAAGATTTGTTTTTAATTCAGATGAAACACCAAATGTAGAGAATTCAAAACGGATCATTCCGAGTCCATTCCGATGAAAATCGCGAGTGTCGATTATTAAAACAACGATATCGTTTGCAATTGGCACGGTTGCAACAACGTGTTGAATTTCTAGAAACGATACTACGATAATAAAAACGACGGTTTGATGGGCTGAAAAATGACTGGCATTAGGAAATTTTCATGGTATTTACAATTTTGTAGAAAGTAGCCAAACCTTACTATGTAATGACAAAGACTGAAGTCTTCGAAATGATATTGCAAAATCTTCTAAGTAACGTTTCATTTGATGAATATTACTCAGTGTGTGCTACAACAATTTCGAAGTATTTTTACCGAAAAGTATTCGCAATGTACGAGTGCTTAAAGTATGCAATCGAAATCGTATCAAAAGATACAATCGATAAGCATACGCCTCGATCGTTCAAATAACAGTATGGAGATAGAAAGATATTTATTATTGGCAGTTTCGAAATTAGTACAGAGAGACGGTAGAATCCTAAAGCTAGATCATCAAAGCGATTACAAACTTATGCAAACTACAAAATTTCTAATCGGCCCGGCAGCAAATGGAACGCTTGTGTTCATTTGTTGCCGAATTTCTCGATATTCTCGAATGCAGCTGATATAGTTCTTGCTGACAAACGATTTTATATCCCTAATATAATCATATCAAAAGAAACTATTTCCTTAGTAAAGGGACTAAATTAAAGCCGTTATATATTGATAGAGGTGAACGAATCACGTCGCTTAGAGATCACGTGAGTAATTGGAGTTCTGAAATTCAAATTTACTTCTAGGAACAATTCAAGTCGACTCTTGGAGATGGAATTAATGCCGTTGATTTGATTGTATGTTTGACTTGTATTTTAGGTATTTTTTATTCCTTGAACATTACCATTGCAATAAAGCGTCGAAGACTTCTAATGGGATTTTTGATTGATGTGCACTGGTGTAGTGGAGTGCACTGGTTTTGCACTTTCTAGCAGAAGTGTCAATGGAACATACCCAGTTTTCTACACTTCTGCTAGAAAGTGCAAAAATGGTGCAAAACCAGTGCACTCTATTACACCAGTGTCAATCAATCGAAAATCCCATAAGTGTAGCAAGTACATTTCGATAACAACCCAGTAAAGTTTAGCCGGAATCCTACCTGTTTCTAACTCGCACTCCGGCTCCAGTGTCCCTGGTGCCGAAATACTATTTAGAACCAGGTTCATTTTTCGGTATAAATTACTGGGAAATACTATGAAGCTCCAGATCAAACCATTCAGCATTTTATTCGGAATCCTAAATGGATTCAGTATGGCATCCAGCTCAAATGCAACAATCAACTCCAAAACTGGGATAAATCCTCAAGAAAATACATGAAATGTTTATTGCCAGCTGGTAGGGCAATTCAGAGGTTCTTTTTTCACTATCCAGAAAACCTTGACTTACTGGACACAACTTTCCGGAGACACTATCTTCCAAAATGTTCAGTCTCGCATCAAATCAAACCATTTTAACCCGTAAGATTTAGATTATTGCAATGTAGCTGAAAACCATACAGGACCCATTCAAGATTCCGATCACCGGGTGCCATTGAACTTTGAACCCATTGAACGATAAGTGACATTTATAACTAATTTTTTTCAAATCCGTCTGTCCGTCGACTGTGCATGCAAATTTGCCAAGGAGCAGTTTATAGCATTCAAACGGGAGCAAGCAACACCATGGCAGTTTGAGGTCGGGATATTTTCTCGTTCATCCGCATTGAATAGATCGCTTGAACAAAGAATTTTCGAATGTTTTCTATAACTATAGAACTAGCAAGTGAAACTATTTTATTGGTTAAATTTACTTTTCCCACAACCACCTATTTTCCCCTACTATCATGTCTTCAACTGTATGTACACACCAGTTTAATTTTTATTGTAGTGATCCAAACTACGTTTTGCCTTTCTCATATAAAGAAAGGCTATGCAATCACTGTAAAAATTTTTAACCGAGGCCCGGAGGGCCGAGTGTCATACACCCTTCGATTCAGTTCGTCGAGATCGGCAAATGTCTGTGTGTGTGTATGTATGTGTGTGTGTATGTGTGTGTGTATGTGTGTGTGTGTCATTTAAACTCACACAATTTTCTCAGAGATGGCTGAACCGATTTTCGCAAACTTAGCTTCATCTGAAAGGTATAACGCTCCCATAAGCTGTTATTGAATTTTTAGTTGATCCGACTTCCGGTTCCGGAGTTACGGGTTTAAGAGTGCGGTCACACAGCAAATTCCCATATAAACTGGTACCACCATGATGTTCAAATGATGTAAAACATATTAAAATTGATGTAACATTACTCTAGTTTGCGGGTCTGGATCACTAATGATCAATCAAAGCAGCTTTGACCACATTGGCCACCTATGACGGTTTATGACGCCCCCGGGGAACCCGCCAAGTTCCTAAGCTAATATCACACCCATTCCCCAACGAATTCTCTACCGATTTTTACAAACTTGATTTCAAATGAAAGATACAGTAATACCGTTGACTGCTGCTGATTTTCATTCGGTTTTGTCTCTTGCTTCCGGAGTTACAGGGGTGTTAGTAAGGATACACTGGAATTTCCCATATAAATCGGTACAATCGTAATACCTCAGAGGCTAAAAACTATTGAAATGGTCACCAAACTACTTCTAATCGCGGATCTAGATCACTGATTGCCAATCAAACATTCATTGAATATATTGTCCACTATCGACGATTCCGGAAGTCCGGAATTCCGGGCATATTCCACAATTAAAGTCACATCGGTTCTTCGGTGAAGACTGAACCGATTTTCTCAAACCAAGTCTCAAATGGAAGGCAAAATATGCAGTTGAGTATTGCGTCGCCGCCCCTCCCCCTGCCTTGCCCTTACACCTCCCTCCTTCATCACTCCCCTCCCCTTGGACCACCCTCACGCCCGCATTTCCTTCATCCACCCCGTATACCGAAATAAGATGAAGGATTTCTGACGCATCTTTCACTTCCACTCCCACTCTACTAATTTCCTCCACTTTCAAACCCATTCCACCAACATTTCAAAATATAATCACATGAAGATAACATTGAACTCATGCTGATTAAGCTAATTAAATATTATTTTTTTGCCTTTCTCATATAGAAAGGTTATGCAATTGCTCCAAAAACCGACTTTCTAGCCGAGGCCCGGAGGGCCGAGTCTCATATAACATTCGACTCAGTTCGCTGAGATCGCAAAATATCTATGTATGTATGTGTGTATGTATGTATGTATGTATGTATGTATGTATGTATGTATGTATGTGTGTATGTGTGTGTATGTGCGGATTTGTTAACAAAATGTCCACATCGGTTTCTCGGAGATGGCTAAACCGATTTTTACAAACTAAGATTCAAATGAAAGGTATAATATTCCCATAGGTTGCTATTGAATTTCATTTTCAACTGACATCTTGTTCCGGATTACGAGTTGAAGAGTATGGTTACAAAACAAAATTTGTTGATTTGTCCACATCGGTTTCTCGGAATTTTCTGAACCGATTCTGACAAACTTGATTTTAAATGAAAGATCCATCAGCTGCTGTTGAATTTTGTGTGGATCCGAGTTCTGGTTCTTGAATTACAGGGTGATACGTACGATCACGCAGCAAATCTCGATTCTAACGAATTCTGCGATGAATGTAAAAATATGAAATTTTTTCCAAAATGTAAACACAACTGTTGAATTTGTAGATCTAGGTCACCAACAGTCATTCAAAGTCTCATTAGCCACACTGGCCACCATCGACGGATCAGGAAGCATCCAAATTCAGAATAACGGTTATATTGGTTTCTCGGAAATGGCTAGAACGATATGATCAACTTAGTCTCAAATGAAAGGTGTTGCGTCCCCGGAAACTGATATTAAATTCCATCTCCATCCGACTTCCGGCTCCGGAGTTACGGGTTGTAGAGTACGATCACATAGAAAACTCCGATTCAAACCGATACCGCGATGAATGCAAAAAGGTGCTCTTATATATACTTACCAAGTGTAATAAGAATAAAAGACATTTCCATAATGTTATATTGTACGAACCAGCTATTAAATCATAGTTTGAAGAAATGAGAAAGGCACAATTGCATCTCTAGGTGGATTAAAGCAGGTTTTTTTTATTATATTGTTAGTATACGACGAAAGTTCATTAAAAAGTCAACAACAAGTCAGTCGTCACAGATATTGATAGCTCGCATAGTCGAAATACAACATAGTATGGATCAATGCTTCTAATAACTTTTGTTTTATTGATGTACCATGATGTATCAATCGATAAATAAACTTCTGGTTAGCTATTGTTAGATTTTACACATCGGAGGACAAAGAACCGTAATATTAATTTCACCCACAAATAACAAAATGCTCTAAATAAAAACTCTGACCAAAGCTACTCTTCGTTGACTTGATATTCAGTGCTTACTAGCAGATTATCGTATTTAATAAGATTACAAAATTTTATTAAATTACGAAAAATTACTACAAATCGTATTAACCAAATGTAAACAATCGAACAAAACGTTGGTCGCAGTGTAAAATGTACGCAACAAGCAAAAACAACAGCTGTCATTCCACCCGCAGCAAACGTCAAAACGGCCGGGAAGTTGAAATCGTGGATTGGACTATAGTCCTTACTTCTCTTCCTTCCTTTTGTTCCACGAGACTGCATCGAAGTGTTATATCGTGAGGAGGCTGATTCAGTCTTAAGACAAAATGATACATTAGAGCGGTTTAGCTCCGAACACATCCGCCTAATCGCAGTGGTGAACTTCCGTTAGCCATTTGGCTCCCGTTTCTGTGAGCCATTTAGTCACAGAGAACAGACGTCCATCTTCAGCATTCAACTTGCGTAAAATCTCCAACGGTTTCGAAGGTAGTTGGGATATCCAAACCAGGTGCGCTACTGTCGTCATGTTTTTTTGTGGCTGAGTTCGACAGAATTGACAGCGGTTATTCTTCTACCCAGTGGAGCTAGTCCGGAACCGGTTCGGACTTCCAGCATGAATTCCAGCTCAAATGCATCAACCGATAGAGTAGGAGCAAGATTTCATACTGAATCCATTCAGGATTTCGAGCCGGTTCCGGAATGGATTTGACGGATAGTTAGGATAGGTTGGTTTGGCGGCGCTAGTGTTTATCGTATATTAATTCAAATGTTTACACACGTTTTTAAAATATTTTTGTTCAATCATGGATGTCTGTTCTCTGTGATATCACAGAGAACAGACGTCCATCTTCAGCATTCAACTTGTGTAAAATCTCTAACGGTTTCGAAGGTAGTTTGGATATCTAAACCAGGTGCGCTACTGTCGTCATGTTTTTTTGTGGCTGAGTTCGACAGAATTGACAGCGGTTATTCCTCTACCCAGTCAAACTGGTCCGGAACCGATTCGGACTTCCAGCATGAATTCCAGCTCATATGCGTCAACCGATAGAGTCGGAATCGGTTGTTTTCTTTGAGCTAGATTTCATGCTGAATCCAGGTTGGTGTGGCGGCGCTAGTGTTTTTCGTATATTAATTCAAATATTTACACACGTTTTTTAAATATTTTTGTTCGATCATGGATGTCTGTTCTCTGTGATTTAGTTCCTGTTTTCGCGAGCCATCTCAATTCCTCGTCGGAAGTTCTCCCGATACCGATGCCTGTTGCGTGAGTCATTTAGCTCCCAGTTTTGTCGCAATCTTCTCGCATAGTCCATAAATCCTACTCAAAGGGCCAACCAGTACTTGGCGAGGACGGTTCGGCGATACCGGATGGAGCGTAGCTTCTGGTTCGCTGCTTCCGGTTCGTTGAAAACTCGACGACCCACCGCTGGTGCTTCACTCGACCTACTCGATCTTGTCCCTGACGGTGAAACTAGTCTGCTCACATGCTTCGGTCCGGCGATTCCAGCTGGTTCGTGGTGCCCAGTACACTGGCGCCTCAAGCAAAGCTGTGGTTGCTCTCACAGCCTTCCCCTTAACATAATCATCGTAACTTTAAAAGTTCAAATCGATGATATATTTTCCGACCGCGCTGTCTTTCGGCTGCTAGTCATCACCAACTCTGTTTTATGATGGGCAATCGTCTCCGTGTCGAGTGTCTCCTCTTCTAGCGATTGTCCGATTACTTGGAACACCACATCATCCGTGAAGCCGAAAATCGTTATATCTCTGGGAAGGTTCAGCTTCAATACTCCATCGTACACTGCGTTCCACAGCGTCAACTCGAGGAACGTCAGTTGTAGTTGTGATTCTCCCTTGTTTGTCTCGTAGATCAGTTTTCGGTACTGAAAGTAGCTCTATAATATCCTGCAGAGTTACTCATGCTGTACAGCGAATGGGCGATTGCTTCCCAGCTAGTACTATTGAAGCATTCTTCACGTCTAAGGGAATCACCACGCAAAAACGATATCCTTATCTCTGCTGTCTCCAAAGCTCCCACAACCGTTTGGATGGATTTCACTGTAGACCTGCCTATAAGGAAGCCGAATTACATGAGATGCCGTTCTCACGGTCCACGTACTTCGTTAGCTTGTTCAGGATTACTCCTTCTCTCTAACATTACCAAGGGATATATTAACTACGCTGAAATATCTCCATGTTGTCCCGGCATCGGAAGCAACATCAGCTTTTGTCGCTTCCAATTATCGGATCGTTTTGAACATATCCGGGCTCTCATGTATCACTTCACTTTTATGGCTTTCGCCATCTCGATAAGCTGTTTGTTGGTAAATTGATCTTCATCTTTATGATCATCCTCCTCACTGTGCGGCGAAAATAGATTCATGTTGTGGGGAAAACCTTTCGTTGGTGACCTCCATCTTTTCCGGGCACCTTTCAGGTGGTGCAGCTGAGCCTTTTATCTTTGTTATGCCAACTTTGTAGGTCTCTCCTAAGGAACGTCGCGTTGGCTTTGTGGCAAGGCTTTCTTGTACAGCTTGACTGCTTTGTTGAGAGCGGTTCTTGCAGCTCGCTTCCCTTGAGCTTTCTGACTTCTGTTTTAATTTTAAATATATTTGACACGGCTCAATGCGTTAGCACAACTGAGCCGTGGAGCGCACCTTGGGAGTCATTTGGTCCGTCTTCTCTCGCGTTTTTGTTTACGTCCATGTCATCATCGGTACTGCATTCATCTTGCTCATCGTCGGATGTTCTTATTTGTTGTTTGTGCTTACGGGTCGCTATTGTAAATCCTTCTTCATCGGTATTAGATTCCTTATTGGTGGTGTTGGTTGTTGGTTTGGAAACATTTGCTGTAATCGTTGTTACTTCGATGTTGGTAATGGCAGTTGGTTTAGTGGTACTGGGGCCGATGGTTGTTGAGCTGGTGCTTGTGAATTCCCGGTCTGCAGTCGTTGGTTTACCAACTGGTTGTGGTTTAACATACGATGATTGTATACCGGCTTTGGTCGTATCAGGTGGAATTTCTTTAGCATTCTCTGCGCAAGGTTTTCCGTGGTGGATCACAATATTGACAGGTAGGAATCTGTCCTGGGTGCGTGACTAGTGTTCGTTGAGAATATTCAACACCATGAGGTGATTTGCATGTGAAAGTCAAGTAAGAGGGAATAGGTTTTGTCGGACGCATTCTCACCACACGAACTCCGTTGCGGCGTCTTGGGAAGAAGTTCCTCCAACTATCTTCCTTAACACGTGGTGCCAGGTCATGTCAACATTTATATACGTTGGGATACTGTATAAAATGTCATTACATTCGATGACGTGTTTCATGTTGTTCTGGGAAGCGAATGATTCTGCTTGACTTATATTTTTTAACATATTCAGTACCGCATGACGTAAATGGTGGAATTGCACCGCATAAAGTACCGCAAGCTACGTTGAACTTCAAGTTCACCTTCAACATTTGCTCCCCTTCATGAATTGATGGTATTACCGGATATTTCGTGTAGTCAACAGCAACACAGTTTGCCCGCATCGTGATATACTTTTGCTTGGCATTGTCACTCATTGTTTGTTCACGTATCACACACTAGGCAGAAGGAATCAATTTTTGCCTTTGCAAATAGACCAAGCGTCGCGCGGGTAAATTTGATTATTTGCCCTGCTATTGCAGCGGAGCAATTTCTAGCTTCTGAACTGAGCGAGATGAGAAACCGAAGTGATCTCCGACCTCTTCTCCAAGCTCGGAAGCAACTTATACGTAGATCGATAATCGTCGTATTGCACCCGGCGACCGTTTCTCGGTTTCCCATCCCTTGGTATGGTCGCATTACACGCCCTTGTTAGTAGTGCCGTGAACTCGTTCGTATTTAGGTTGAAGAGGATACCCTCAAATTCAAGTTCTTCGACGGACACGTTTCTGTGAAAAATCGCTGTTTTCCATCTTCATTCCATTCATATTCATGTGTAGTTCATAGTCCTGTTATCAATGCTGTACCAGATCGCTTGGTGGTCACTGTGGATATATCCTCGCACACTTTTCAGTCTATCTTTCCGGTTACTCCAAGGCTACAAAAATTGACATCGATAATGGATTGCCGGTTCCCCCTGCGGTAAGTGCCGATGATACCATGATTTGTAAGATCTATATTTAGCTTTGCTAGAGCATTCTTGATCGCTGATGGCCAGACAAAGTTCTTTTGATTCCAGCGTCAGAATTTGAATTCAGCTTGTTTCCTTAACGAAATTATTTTCGAATGCAACGATCGATTATGTCTCTATCGACTGTTGCGTTTAAAATGGAATCGATTCAGAAGTCGGTCTGTATTAGCCTTTCCATGAGATTTTCGTTTGATAATACACAGATGGGTCCTTCCTTCCGCGACCAGCAAACGTTTCATTTGATGTTGGACTGGATCGATGATCTCATTTAAAATTCACATTTACCCGAGAATGGTCAAAATAAAAATTATCATGGGATGGTAATTTCTAAAACTACCATAATAGTTTTCAGTTACGAAAAGCAAAACTCTATGGAAGCTATTGTTGCTCTATAAAACGTGACAATTTTTTGAATTTTGGTTATTTTAAAAAAATTATTTGCCCCCTGATTTTTTTCAGCGATTTTGAAGGGGGGGGTGACATAATTTTTAAAAAAGATTTGCAATGGCCTAACTAATATCTTATGTTTTATAGAGGATCTACCAATAGCGCGGCGCGAACATGTGAGCGGAGTCGTAGCGCCACCTTTCGCGAGGGCTTTTTAGCGTAGCACTACCGCCATGAAAAAATATTGGCAATAAAATGTGAAAAAGTTCATTTTCATGTAGACATTTTCTAATACTTTTATCATATTTGTTTCATATAGGTGGGAAAAAATCGAACTCTTTTAAAAATTCATTATAAAAGGGGTGGCAAATTTAGTTTTTGGCCCCGAGCTGCAAAACACCTCGCGCCGCCACTGCCGAAATGTAAGGTACTAAGTGAGAACGATGCACTCCTCGGATTTCCTTATCGTGATTTGTTTACGCGGTAACCAATCCGTATTAAAAGAAGTTTTGTAAACAATTAAAAATAGCTGAATTTGCTATAACATTAATTTTCAGAACGAGGTGGGCACTGTAGTGCCCAGAACAACTAAGCTTATGTGCAGTGGGCACTCTACAGTAAAAAAAGTGTAATAACCTAGCTTAACACTAGATCGCTAAGCCAGTCAGTACCACGCCACGACCTCTCAGTCTCGAATCTACGTTCGGTACGGACAGGTGTGCTTTTCCAGTCCCGTTGGTTAGTTTGGTTGGTTATGATCGTCGACTTTAGCGCGCGTGCCTCACCAAGTGTGTCTTTCATGATTCTAAGGTTTGTTTGTATCCAACTGTGTATGTCGCCATTAAAACCGCGAGTGCATGTCTGTAGCCAAGAATAATAAGAGCGCGGCCACGGCCATCAATAATTGAAAGCGAAATCAGCCACTTTTATTTTCTTCTTTATTGTGAAACTACAAGAAAAAAAATTACGACGTGAGAAGCAAAAAGTGGGAAGGAAAGGTGCACATAAACCGTCTAGGCGAATCAGTGTATGAAACAAAGACGAAGCAAAATAAGTGCGGATTGCTAAACATATCATTTTTGGAACACAAATACATAGTGCCAAAAGTTTAAGTTTAAACATCGCGAGATAAATTACATAATAATTGTTCCAATCATAAGAAACTGCGTTAGTGTTATAGTTGAATCGAGCAACAGGTACACAAGTTTAGATTACTTGTTTTATTAGACACCCTACTAAATGCAATTAAGTACGAAGCGCACAGTTTAAGTCGTCTACGAGATCTACTGGAAACTGGGCCAAGCTAGCGCCTTATAGCAGTGTGCTGTAAGCTTGTAAGAATAGAAACGTTAAATACCAGTAAGTTGAATACTCCCTATTCCCCGGTTTATCCCAATGGTCTATTATAGCATGCAACATATCTAAGAGCCAGCGGTCCACATTCACGTGAAAGGTAAACGAATCTAAACATGCTTTCAACGCCTTTTCACGTTCTTGGGGTAGCTCTCTATGGTTCGCTTGCCGATCAAAAACTCGACGGCCTTGCGGTGTGATGCAACAGCAGACACACGATACAAAAGCGAATAAGGTTGGAGGATAAAACAGTGAAGTTTTCTGAAAGTGTTGTTCAAGGTGGAATTTCGAAGATGTAAAGAGAGACAAGAGAGTCAAAAACAATTTTACTTTCGTTACGCCGCTCAAGCCCATAATTTTGATGTGATGAGAAACTAGTTTTCGAGAGAGATCTTAAGCTTAGAAACACCACAGACAGCTGTAATGAGCTTGCAATGAAGGGGTTCGTTTTGCAAAAACTATTATTTGCAATTCGTATTTAAGTATTTAAGTACGTTCTGATCTGCTTTAAATTTCTGATGATTATTGAACATTCAATTGATGTTGTAAGATTGGTTGCTAATTGGGATTAGACCTAGGGTAATTTGGGGAGAGATGCCACACATTTCTTAAAATCGATCCTGCATCAAAGTAAACCATTCAATATTTGATAAAATCATTTTTATCATTCGCGACAAGTTTCGAAAATACTGTGAAATGGTTTTTTTCATGAAAAAAAAAATCATCAAATTTCCATGAGCATTTAAAAAAAGGTCTTTGCGGGAGAGATGCCGCATGTGCGGGTGAGATGCCGCACCATGGTCACAAACTGAAAAATAGTAAATAAAAGCATTTTTTAGCTATCGTTGATGTCTTTGTGATAAGGGGTCTTCAGTTGAGTTTCATGAAGTTTGATTACTCCTATAAATCGGCCAGCACCCTCATTTTTCTTAAGGGGGTAGTACCATTTCTAGAAATTTTATTTTATTCAACATTTTAAAAATATGTTTCTTTTGCAACCTTGTGTAACGGTTAGGTTGAAGTAACTTAATTAAGGGTAATATTTATTTATATGTACGAGCGATATATTAGTAGGGGTTCCTTAAAAGCAGTTTTGGCTGTTTCTTCCAACAATGCATTGATATAACTTTAGTTTGTTCTTGAAAGATCTATTTTAAAAAGCATCAATATGTCGAAATTTTCATTTTTATCCCAAGATTGACATCACTACAAATCAATGCGTTTACTAAAATTAGTGCCCGAAACTTTAAAGAATAAACCGAAGTAACAAATGCTTAGATGCATATTGCCCGTTTAAATATATAGATAAATAGACTCATATTCCTATATTTCACTGTGTTAGGTCCGTTAGTTTGTGGATATACCTTATTAATAATCTATACCTGAAGCAAATGCTCATTTAATGACATTCCGAGGTGAAAAAATACATTTTAGCTACGTATCCTCCACCATCGAGTGCGGCATATCACCCGCAATTTTGATGCGGAATCTCTCCCAATTGTATGGGAGAGATGCCGCACGACGACATTTTCTTCTGTGCTCATGATCAGAATGCCTTCTAAAAGGTCCCAGCTATTCAACTGATACATGGCTTACCAAAAAAAAAATGAACGATTTAAAAACAAAAAACGAAATTTTAATTTAGTACTGAAACACTTTTGGCACTCCGTGATGCAACTGGACGCACATAATAATTAATAAAAATTTTGTGAGTTAATAATAAGTATTATTTTAAATCACCGGTGTTGTAATTCTTCGAAAGACAAACTCACAATATCATATTACCGTATGAAAAAGACACGATATACGAGATATAGAAAGTCCGGTATCCACCTGACGCGGCATCTCTCCCGAAATTACCCTATGCAAGGCTTTTCAAATATTCAAAGTATTCTAGAGAAAATTTTCAATAGGACGTAAGTAACAATGAGAGATCCTCTTTGAGGTCTTTCTCTTTTGTTCATTACTCGGCCATTTCAACATTTACTACTCTACTCTCTGCATAATATTGTAGTAAAAACCGTCGGCTTTCGATATGTACTGGAAAATTAGTACAAAGCGTTGTAATGACGTCGTAATAAACGAAAGAGAAAGTAAACAAAGAGAGGCTCTCAATGTTACTTACGTCCTATTGAAAATTTTCTCTAGTATTGTCTTCATTCATAGTACTGGTTTTTAAGGGGAGCGTCTGGTGTAAAGTGCTCAAAACGAAAGTTATTTTGTTTTACGATTATGAAGGTAAGGTAACAATGGAACTTTTGTGTAATGTTAAGATCGTTTTATACATTCATTGTGTACGAAAAAAAAAAATATTTTCAGTCACGCACGAGCGTTCCAAGATGAGATGTCCAACAATTTGTAAGTCGAGGAGCGCCTCGGTGAGCACGATAACTCTTGGTAAAATTATCTGACACAGGATATTCTATAAGATTTTTAAAGCTTAGAGTTGTAGTTACTCGATAAACCAACATTCGAGTTTCGGAAAATGGATCCGAAAATTCTTATATTTTACTCGCTCATTTTTCTTCAAAATTTAATTCAGTTTTCTGTGGTTCATCAACAGGCTACACATATTGGGCACCCTCATAAAAAAATCAAGTCAATTCGTTGATTAGTTTTTTGAGTTATCGTGTTTGCCAATTTGAAAAACGCGGTTTCGAGAAAAACGCTATTAAAGGGTGTCCCTTCAAATTGCATCATGGAGAAAAACGCTGTAGAAAATGACCCAAATGAAATCTCTTGAAAATTCGGGTAGAAGTAGTTCAGAGTGCATTGTTTACACTACCCGGTAAAAAAATGCGGACGAACATGCACGGTAAAAAAACTTTACCCATTTTATTGCCATTGTATTCAAATTGCCCATTTTCGGAAGTTATTCTCGGTGTCAAAAAAGGGGTATTTTTTTGTTTCTAACAATGAGTACTTTTTATCCATTTCACAATTACTCGATGAGGTAATGTCAATGGGTATATTGATCTTGATAATGGGTGAAAAATCCTTAAGCATTATTTCAAGCGAGTTAACCTGCAAACTAAGGATCGTAGTGAAACCTGCAATTTATCGCACTGCATCGGAGTCCGTGGCGGAAACGGAACAATTCAGCAATGCTCCGAAAACAACGTCTGTTTAGACTACTGAGGATGTCGAAAATATGCGCCAGTTCGGCATTTTTAGAGCAGCCAAAAGATCCAGCCATCAAAAATATTTCCAGTTGGCGGTTTTATTATGTTAAGTAGTTTTAGAATAGGATTTCTATCTAGATTCCCATACTTTTATGAGGAAACAATAATGTGAAATGAATGTTATTTTATGTTTTTTTTTTTAATTCAGAAATAATTCTATTGACAGTATTTTTCATTCTGGCACGAATTTAATGAATGGGTATTTTTTACGCATTTTGTTGTAACAGTTCTGCGAAAAATAATGGGTGAAACATACCCAGGTTGACGTACCCGTTTAATGGGTTATTCCACTTTTATTGAAAATGAGTAGTTTTCTACGCATTAATGGGTACTTGATTTTATCAGTGTGGTCAGGCGGTTTAAACAGTTTGACGTTTGACTCAACTCGTCTGTGCTAATTGCCCCTAGGAACAAATGCAATTTGCGAATGCGATTTAAAGGCAATTTCAACACTTATGGCGATTTCGATTGAACCTGAAACTGAGTCAGGTTCTAACCCCAACCGCTGTCAGTTCATACATTTTGACAGCAGTTGGGGTTAGGAACTGACTCAGTTTCGCCTCAAACAAAAACCACATTAGACAAAATTTCTGGCGGCTGAAATGGACTTGGTTGTTTTGCGTTTTTCAAACATAGCGGTTCAGGTTTGGTTTAAGCTTAAAATTGTTTTTTGAACAATTGGCGTGTTCTCGCTTGTATTTTGTTTGTCTAGTGCACTTCATTTAGCCAACGAGTGTGGGAAATTGTGGAATCGTGTGTAAGTATAGTGGAACAAGATCTCTGACCTAAAGTCTTAATGAAAGTCAGATTGTGGTAAGTTTTGGTGTGCAATACCAATTTAACCATCGATTCTTCCTATAGTTTGGTGGTGATTACCTAGTATATTGATAAATTTATGTGAGTAGATAATGAATTCGAAAATAAGTATTATTTGTAATTTTCATATTAGGCGTTCGTACATAACATGTGAATGACCTGTACTGCCGTGATAAGCATAACAGTCCCATATGTATAAAAAATCGATAGTAAATGGGACTCTTATGCGTATCACGGCAGTGTGATCCATTTTCAAGTAAATTTGGCAGCCGAACAAATCGAAATGGTTCCAGTTGTATCTCTGGCCGATGAAACAATGATAACTAGAGTTTCTTCCCGGCTTAAATTGCCTTTCAATTCAGGATCCAAAGTTTTCCAAAGGCGCCAAAGCCTCTGAGAATACAAATAGAAGACGTTTTGGTGACTTTGCTTTTACTTGGGTTCTCATTCCAGTGGCATTTTTTCGTCTTACTGGAAATCCGCGAACCCATTAAAAAGGGAAATGACGAAACATCAATAACTATAGTGGAATAATTTCATTGAGTGCTTTCTCTAGCTGGTGATTATGGAACCACTTCAGGGTCAATGTTAGCAGTACCTAATCCACGATTGACATGGCTTCACTGGACGCTGAACAGCGACTATCCAGCCGAGTCTAGCATCCTACATAACAGGGAGTACGAAGGTCGCGCTCAAACTGATATTATTTACACTAACCAATCCGCTATTTTTCATATAGCAGTTGATAAATTGGAGGAATTTCTAATCAATGGTAGTTTTTGCAGCTGTTTCGATCATAGTCCTCAGATCGAGAGATAATGATTGTCATTGGAGATTGCCAGCTACTTAACTTAAAATCAAGAATGATGTAGGGAAGTTACTTTGGACCGTTGATGTTTCTACTTTACTTCAATGACCCCTCGCAGATGCTGCACAGATGATTTCAGAATGTTTCGTATTATCCGCTAAATTGATGATAGCCGCTGTATCCAACATCATGTTACCTTTGCTGATGGTAATGTAACAAGAACTGCGTGTGTGTAAATCCGAAAAAAGAGCTCGGTGATCGAATTCTCATGCAAGACTTTTTTTCATTTATTTCACACGTGGGGAAAGGCACAATCGATTAAGAGGTGATGGAGGGTGGTAGTCCCCTTTGGACTGTCCTGGTTTTTCACTCGCTTGATATGGTCACCCTACCCATCCCACTTAGCGAGTGTACCTGAACGGATCAGTCTTCCAATAAAAAAAATTTCCTGCAAACAAACATGTGAACCAAAAAATTGAGTTTTGTGGAGTTCAAAATTGTAAACAAAAATTCATGGCAAAGAATCAAAAATTTCTGGATGAAAAAGGAACCGTTCAAGTACACGAGAATGTAAATACAAGCAATTCAAAAAAATATGAAAATCGGATGAATAGTTTTTGCGATATCACGTTCACCGGAACGGTACTTTTCAAACAACTTAGTTCCGAGATAATTGCGTTTAAAGTTTTGTGTTAACTTCATATGCGGAAGAACCAACGCGCTGCGATCGGCTGTAGTTTGAAATCTAGTGGATCTCCGATTTGGATGAAATTTCGCACATATATTTTCAAAAGTATGTACTTTCAGAATATTCAATAATAATTTTTTTTCGATTTTTTGAGTTCCAACTTTGTATATAACACATTAAAAAGAAGTCGATTATTTTGTCCTCTACACCAGACGCTCCTCTTAAATCGCAAAATAAACTGTTTACCGAACAAATTAAGGTGACTGTTACATGTGACAGCTTTTTTTGCACTTTTTGTCGATTGTTTGTGTCGGACATAACCGAACAGAATTTAACAATAGCATCTACCCTACAAACAATCCTTAATGTTCATTACTGCTTTTACGTCGTTAGATGTAGAGTTCCTCCAGTAGATTTACAATTAAATTTCAGTTAACAATTAATTTTATTGTCCATCGAATATATGCTAAAGCAAATTAATATTGAATGTTTTTGACAAAGCAATGTATGGAAACATTGATATATTACCTATATATTATATTTCAGGTAACAATTAATTTTATTGTCCATCGAATATATGCTAAAGCAAATTAATATTGAATGTTTTTGACAAAGCAATGTATAGAAACATTGATATATTTCCTTCAGTTCTATTATAAAAGTTGACTTTGTTTGAAATTGAAATTTGTTTTAGCAACGTTGTTTATTGTTTTTGTCTTGTGCTATACGATTAGATTTTACTGTAAATTATAGTCAAATTACTGCACTGGTTCACCAAAATGGTGGTTTCCTTATTGTTCCTTTCTATCATGGTGATATATCAGTGTATACACATTACGAACAAGGCGATGATGGCAATCATTATTGCGCGTAAAAATCTGGGTATTAGGCGTCATTTGGAGTATCAGAGCTATGCAGCATTTTCTTTAAATGCTAAATAATTCTTTTTATTGACATCAAAACCATTTTCAGAGATAGTATACAAGTATCTATAGAGAATGGTCAATTCGATCTTTCAGAAGATTGTAGCAATTGCAGGCTAAAGTGTATTCTACCTCATTTCGGCTATGTCTCCGACATTATCCACCCGTCTTTTATCTCCACCAAAACGTGTTACGTCACGTTACAGCTAACTCCTCCTCCCTTATACATCTCAAAATGTCACACTTTGTCATCCATCCCCCCCCCCTTATATCCACCTCAGTGGGACGAAAAATTCGATTTTTTCGCTTTTCCTTGATGTATCTTTTCTCCAGAATGTTTCTAAAAAATTTTAAAAGTATTTGAATATATAATCTGAAATTAGAGTCCAGAGTTTTCTTCAGACGACAAATGCGCACATTTTTGTAATGCGTACCGAATGCTCATTCATCTCGAAACTCATGTCAGAATGTACGTTTGTGTTAGTGTATTAATGATCTTTCGAAAAGTAAGTAGCTTGAAAAATGTGTTGCTTGATTGACGCAAAACAATCCTTCGTTCACGAAGGGCGTCCGTTCTTGATTTATCATGGTCGCCGCTCATGAGGTAAAAAATGAGATGAGCCATGGCAACGCCTATGTCCCTGTCATTTTGTGAGATTTTCTAACTTAAAAATTAGTACGAATACTTTAAAACAGGTGCTAAAATACATGCAAATTTGTATTACAAAAGAATATAAAAACATAAAAATTAAAAAATCGCGAATAAACCTTTAAACCGTGACATAATTAATAAACGAGCACATGACTATCAGAAAGAATTTTCTGCTTTCCGTCTTTGGTGCCCGCTTTTCAAGAGAAACCTTTACATTGATCTTGTGAGATGGCCTCAAGACTCGGCCACGATGTGCAGAAAAAGGCATTTTCTGAGAAGCTAACACTTGGCATTCTCTAATACACAACTTAGATAGTTGCCGAAGTAACGAAGAAGTCCTTCCTTCTGATAGGGTGAAAGCACTATAATTCGCCACGTTTACGCCACTATGGTAAAACAATTAGTTTTCGTAAGAACACCACTTCTTGTATAAATATTAAAGCATTATAAAAACACTAATAACAAGCTAACATAAACTAATAACGGTATTCAAAATCCGTTAAATATTTATTGAATCAAAAATTGTTGCATCAGTAGTGCTGTATTTTCGACTCAAAGAAAACATCACCGTCAGGAAAATCTGGAAAAAAGATATACGACCGTTAAACTGGTTGAAAAGATGGCTTGTTTCAAATAAATTCAAGTAATTTTAACGCAATTTCATGACTTATTAATGTGGAACTGCTAAATTCTTGAAACAAATTCTTATTAAAAAGGTGGTATAACACTAAAATCAACATAATTTCAATTAGTGCCACTGGCGAAAGTTCATATGTTATTCTTGAAATTTCACCAGTGCTGCGCCAAAGCCAGCGCCGTTCACAAGCTGTTGAAAAATAAGCCTAAAACTATAATCAACAGTGTATGTACACTAAAAGCATGTCGCTACGAAGTGAAAAATGGGAATCCTTTTAGTTATTTTCATAACAGTGTGAGTTAATGAGGGATAACGTGAATGCGGAAGTCTTAAGGAAATAATTTGATATAATGTCGAAACATTTTCTTTATAGTCGCTGTATATTGCTTAGTACAATATAATGTTTCTCGTCGAACCAGAAATTAAAACTTTAACAATGGTTTTGATTAATCAAAGATTTTAACAATGATTTGTAGAACAAAAGAACTAAATTTGTGTCATACGATGGGTGAAACAAGGAGTCTCGAACCGACAATTTGACACGAGCATTTTGTATGAATCTAAAACATACGGATAAGCAGAAATAAGACATAATTATGGGTCTTAATTCAATATCCGAACAAGGCCAATTTTGTATTCCTGAATATGCCTATAGGTATGGCGAAATATTCATGTTTGAGTGAATCAAAAACACGATTCGAGTGCCCCAACCATCGCCGTACCATTTGAACCAATCCGTTGAACAAAAATGGCAGACGCTGCTCAAACCAACGGATTCAGATTGGTAGGGTGTTAATAGAAACAGGGCGAAAATAGTCTCACTACCCTAATTTGTATGCATTCCTCTCGTGTTCGCTCATTTCATATTGTTCTCTTCATGTGACACGGCTATTCGCTCGTGGTGGGTAAACTTAATTTTTTTGACGGAAAGCAACACTCAAGCTAAATCACGACATTCTTTTTTAGTCGTTTTGTTGTTGTTTGATCACTATCTACCCCTTCTAGAAACTGATTCTGTTGTATAATTTTATGTCGTAGAAATTCTCGTTCTTATGATCTATTTTATAGAAGACTTCACGCCGACAAGTGTCTGAGATCACGTAGCATGATCTAATGGAAACAGAATAGGACATTTTCATTTGACAGTGAAAGAGTTTTCAATAAAACTCTCAGGCACTCTAGCACCACTCAGTGAAATAATTTTTCATTAAAGTCCATCGAAAAGCCCTTTTTCTTATGAATTGCTTTGTCGAAGTGTCCACCTCGCCAAGTATTTCCGATAATGAGATATGGCCCAATATAAAAGTGAACTATACGCTATTTGCATACGCCTTTGCGCCACCTGACCGCATTTTTTTTGTTAGGGGAAACTTAGCCTGAATCTAATGTAGTTGGAAGCGAGCTGTTTGTTTGTCCACATGTGACGTCCCAACCGGGTAGTACATTATTAATGTAGCTGAGGATCCGTTTGAGGCAGGTATGCCATATTTCGTGAGGCGTCATAAGATGCCTTCCGAATTATCGCTTCCTTCGAAAAGATAGTACTGCACACTGGGAGAGAATATGTTCCGAGCTCTCGGGCTCGTAGTTACAAAATCGACAAATGTCATCTTCACTTTTTCCAATTTTTTTCAGATGATACTTAGCAGGACAATGTCCCGTAAATGAACCTGTGATTATACGTAAGTCTTTACGTTTTAGATCCATTAGTTTTTTGGCTCTCGTTGTATCTAGATGTATGAATTTCTTAGCTTGTCGAGCGCCTTCTATGTTACGCCAGTCGTTTGGTAGTTGGTTTCTTGCCCAAGCCGAAAGCTCTAGTTTAATGGCACATGTAGATATACTTAGAAATGGTTCTGGTCCAACAAACATGTTTGATGAACCACGCCTGGCTAATTCGTCGATCACTTCGTTACCATCGATTCCTTGGTGGCCAGGTACCCAGAATATCATTACTTTATTCAGAGTTGCCAGTTGTTGTAAAGATGTGATGCACTCCCAAACCAGTTTGGACACACATTTCGACGACTTTAATGCCAACAGTGCTGCTTGGCTGTTCGAGAAGATTGCGATTTTTGCATGGCTGTAGTTTCGTTTCCTACAGACGTCCGAGCAGGTGTATATTGCATATAACTCTGCCTGGAAAACTGTAGGCAACTTTCCCATTGATAGCGCTTCTTTAATTCTTGGTCCGTAGACTTCCGAGCCAGTCAGCTCACCCATTTTAGAACCATTCGTATAGAATGATATTGTACCTTGAGACAGTATAGGACCCCTACATCCCACATCTGACAATCCACTATGTGGACCTCATATGAGATATCGAAGTTCGGTTTAGCCTCCATTTTATCTTGAACTGTTGTCAAGACAGGGTTTAGTTTGAGTTCCTTTATTATACTCAGGTGACCATTTAAATCCCCATCAAATAGTGGTTTACCCTTTAGCACTCTCAGAGAGCCAAGCCACCTGGTGGGATAATTCTGAATAATTTACCATTTAGCACTCTCAGAGAGCCATACAACCTAGTGGGATAATTCTGCAAAATCCTGTTCTTCATCGGAAAACCCTTGGTCTAATTTGCCAAAGATATCATCCAAATGGTCTGCATTTCGTGTTATTAACCCTTTCATGCCCAACTTTTTTCTAGTGCTTGCAGGGTTTCAAAACTATTTTTCCTTGAAATCGGTGGGGTCAAGAAACACAAAAAGCCTTTTTTCATAAAGATAGGTGCTTCCGTCGCAGTGCTAGAAGCTGCTCAATTTTTATCTTCCAATGATCAATACAACTCTCCTAGAATATTTACAATAGTTCAATTGCGTGGAAAATGTAGCCAAAGACAGTCTAAATTGATAAGTTTTATCAATTTTCAATAATATTGCAACATAACAAAGATATATGAATAATTCATTTTCCGTCGTCAACGTAAACTATTCCTGGCAGCACTGCTCCATCGGAATCCAATCAGGGTACTTGCAATAACTTCAGTTCTAGAGCTGGTCCTTAAAATATTAATACTCAAATGAAAGGCAATGGTCACATTTATTAGCCTTACTTGTTTTTGCGAGCAAATTTTGCCTTAATCAAAAGTTATAGCTGCTTAAAATCGTTGTTGTCCACAAACAACATGGGAATGAGTTTGAATTCATATAGTCGAATTTACCTATACCATGCAAATCGTTTTTTTTTTACTTTCGACAGGGTCACCCCAATTACAGCCTATGAAACACTCCACTTTACGAGCTTATAACTTTGTCTGTTTTTATCGGAATAAGGATTCTTAATTTTGCTCATGAAAAACATTTATCGATCACAGCGCTACCTACATCTGAAAATGTGACACTGATACGTTTCTCCATACATTGGGTGAATGTTTCCCGTAGAAACTTTCAGCCCGTTGGGGAAGCATCTTCAGAGTACCAAATGAACTGAAATTATCAGGGAAGCTTATTAGCCACACAAACTAGCATTTTCCGATGCAAGGTTTGAAATTTCATACCCTGCACTTTTTTCATGCAACTTTATTGCAGCATGTATTTTCCAAAGAGAAGTCTTGCGATCGTGCTAAACCCCGATTTTTCAGACGGAATACATGTCTATTATAGTATTGGCGTGCATCAAATTGGCGTAGATTTTCTAAGAAATCTGAAAATGATAGTTTTTTAATAATGAAAAAATGATTTGAAAGACCCCGAATAACAAGATGCATATTTAAAAAATTTCCTATAAAAATAAAAACGCAAATTTTAAGACACCACAAAAAGTTATTACCCCAAGACTATAGTTTTAAGTTTACTCTAAAATTTATTTTAAACGCTTCCCAAAACCCTTTCAGAAAAACTTAATAGAAATAAATATGGTTTTATCAAACCATAGATAGAGATTTTAATGTTTCGACCTATTTATTCAGACTGACTGTCGATGCCCCACTTCTCGTTAAAATACTAAGCTGATTTTTAGCTAAAATCGATCTCGTATACTCATACATATCGCTGAAAGTATCTTAAAAATCACATTTGAACAACTAGCTCTTAAGATACAGATTAGAGTTAATTAGGTTTTATTTGAACGGTTGTGTTATGGGCTTATACTTACCTTAGATTTAGTCCGTACAAGCCTGTCTTCTCGCCAGACATGCATAATAATAAATCGTGCAATAAATTCAGTCATAATGCTCCAGGGGGTTGTAATTTTTGAACAGATTGCTTTTTGTGTATGATACTTGAAAATTCGTGTACTTTCCGGAAATGTATGTCTTGTTCTGCCTCTTTTTGCTCCGAGATATTAAGAAGTTAATTTTGAATGATATGTCTGAAGCAAACGCATGGTAGTGTTTGTCCGTTAAAAATTTTATACACTTCATTGTAATTCATTTTTCTGATACAGTGCATACGTTATATTCATAAGGGTTGAATTTTTGAACCACCCCAGGTGCCAAAATATTGTATTGAAAGAAAAATAATTAGAATTAAAAACAAAATCAGCGTACTAAATTTGCTCTAACGTGAAGTATTCATCATATTGGTGTAACATTTAAAGTTCTGTCCGACTTTTGCATGTAAGGTGACCACTGTGAGGCGATGAAAAAGACGAAGTTGACAATTTTCTTTGTTGTATATGTGTAGCTCGTTATTATCACTTAGCGACCAAGAGTTGCTCATGTGCGATAGCAAAAATAAAGAGAATCGGTACTACAAAGTGACGAAAAAGTTTCGGATTTTTACAACTCGCAACGGAAGTACAACATTCTCTAAGGAATGTACATGAAAAAGCTGTTACTTTCAATGCATGAGAAGTAGTCTAATAATAATTAGAAAGACGGTTGAATTGACCTTTATCATAACAAAGTAAAATATATTGTAGGAACACTGCAATATATATATATATATATATATATATATATATATATATATATATATATATATATATATATATATATATATATATATATATATATATATATATATATATATATATATATATATATATATATATATATATATATATATATATATATATATATATATATATATATATATATATATATATATATATATATATATATATATATATATATATATATATATATATATATATATATATATATATATATATATATATATATATATATATATATATATATATATATATATATATATATATATATATATATATATATATATATATATATATATATATATATATATATATATATATATATATATATATATATATATATATATATATATATAATGAGAATAGACTGATTGTGTGTATTGAACGAGTCAGTGTATAACGACGAACGCTGAACTTTTCAGTGGCAAGTAAAGACTCAAGAAATCAGTCCGAATCACAAACAAACTTTGTGTCGCGTAAGCACCGAGCTATTTACATTTGTTACGTGTTGAATAACCCTCTATACTGGAATCCCTCTTCCAATTAACGTCTGGAGTGGTACACCACCTAACCCAAGCCGGCCATGGAGTGTTTGGTCACCAACCATAGGAGAATTGTTGTTTGCAAACGGAACCTTATATAATATGCACGTATACGCAATTTATGTTCCATTTTCATGGCCATCGCGAACGGAAAACGGCGCAATTCAGCTATCAATTAACTGCAGACCCCCTATACTCCTTACCAAAGGTGATATACTAACTGTATTGCACAGACAGAAAACATTTGAACAAATGATTCGATCGTTATTTCAATTGAAATTACTTCAATAAACATTGATAGCGTTTTTTGTGACCACTGTATGAAATATCCGCTTCTGACATCTTTACAATGTATAATCTCGACATGACCTAAATGCCATCCGTCCCACGCCAGTGAGTATTCGTGGAACCATAACAGCATTGCAGAACAATTCTAATTATAGATAATTTTCAAACTGAACCCCAAAACGATGTTCATCTAATCATGTTATCTACATCTATTTGCTTATGAACCGATTTGATACATCTCACTGCCCAATAGCAAAGCAGTTTGCCAAAAACTATTTATATCGGTATTTTGACAGTAATCTTTGACTTTCTAAGTGCTTCGTAGTGTTTGACTTTCTCATAAAAGTAAGTTAATGAAATTTCAATTTCTGTCACTATGTAACTGCTTGTTGGAGAGTATATGTTAAAGGTATCCTTCTTGGGGCAACACATCATATGTGTTGCCCGACTCCCGAAGCATTTAGTTCTGTAGAAGAGCGGGTAAGTTGGTTTTTTTTTAAAGTTGGTTGGTACTGGGCAGTTTTTGCCGTGTCTTGATCTCTACGATGTTGTGAAATACAATGTGTTCGGCAATTCGACGATTCCAATTATGTTATGAAAGATGTGGGCGATTTTGTTTACTACCTTTTTACATTTCTTACAAAAGAAATGTATAGAATTCGCTTAAACTTTGCAAACTTTTTCTGAGGCCCGGAGGGTCAAGTCTCATGTACCAATCGACTCAGCTCGACAAATTGGGAGAATCTCTCTCTCTTTCTCTCTCTCTCTCACTCTGTGTGTGTGTGTGTGTTTTTTTTTTAGAGAGATAAAAAATTTTCCGGAAAACCCTGAGTGAGGAAAAATGTTCAAAAACCCCAATGTCTCAGGGAACGGGTTTGGGCTGCCATCACCCGACCCGCTAAAAACCACTGCTCTTGCCCAGAACCTGATTCCTCCCCGGCACTACCTTACGGTATTACTTCGGGGAGGGGTTTTTATGTGCATAGCACACACTCTAATTCAACTACTTACTAGTTCGTTTCTTCCGCAGGCTTACAGCCCCACTCCTCTACACACCACCAATTCTCTACCATCCACACAGACTGGCAAGTTCTGCATGGCAGTCGGAAAGCTGGCTGTGAGTCGAGGCTTAGTACTCCTCCCCTACGAGTACAGTCTGGGCGGCAAACTTCAGACTGTCTAATTCACCGAGCCCTTCGGCTCCCTTGTACTGCAACTCCCTTCTCGTACCATTCAGCGCCGTTTACTCATTGAGCACCAGACTTGTTCGCGAACTACTCGGTCTAGTCCCCGACGATGGACCTAGCCTACTCCGACGGAGAATTCCCCGGCGAGAGAAGTTCTCCCGAAACCGAGCCAACCAACCAGATGTCGAGGTCAGTTCGGCGATTCCGGTGGAGCAGGGCGTCCGGTTCGCTGATGCCCCGACGACCTGCGACTGGTAGTATTTCGTCGCGGTCTACTCAGTCTAGTCCCCGGCGGTGGATCTAACCTACTCACGAGCTACCCGGTAGGATGTCGAGGTCGGTTCAGCGATTCCGGTGAAGCTTGATGTCCGGTTCCCAGGCGCCCCGACGACCCAACTCGCTGCTACTTCACGTACTACTCAACTGGTCCCCGGCGGTGGACCTAGTCTACACAGTTTCTTGCTGGTCTCTTCGCCACTTCCTCTGCAGCTCGGAGAGTATGCTCGAGAACACTCTGTTGATAGCGTCCCAGGTATGTTCGTCACGGCACATCTCTTCGACGATATTGTCCACTGTCATACCAGGTATACCCCTACGAACTTCTTCGAATCTAGGGCATTCGAAGATCACGTGTTCTGGTGTCTCCTGCACAGTCACACACTCCGGGTAAAGGGGTGACGAAGCATGTCCAAACCGATGCAAGTACTTCCGGAAGCATCCGTGTCCGGACAAAAACTGCGTCAAATGGAAGTTCACCTCTCCATGCTTCCTATGTACCCAGGCCGATACATTTGGGATGAGTCGGTGGGTCCACCTTCCTTTCTCCGTGTTGTCCCACACCTGTTGCCATTTAGCCAACGAGCTCGCTCGAACCAGTCTCCTAGTGTTACGTGCATTTCTCCGCTGATAGCATTCCACGTCCTCCGCCAAGGTAATGCAGATGGGGATCATCCCGGCGATAACGCATACTGCCATCAGTCGGAATGTCCTGTTTAGCTTTTCACGGTTCCGCTTGGTTTTCAGCGCAGCACTCCAGGCAGGAACCCCATATCGGAGTATCGATGACGAAACAGTAGATAGCAGACGTCTCGTGCTGCTTCTCGGACCGCCGACGTTTTGCATGATTCTCGCTATTGCGTTCGTTGCCTTCGCCGACTTTTCACAGGCGTAATCAACGTGGTCGTCGATTATAACTCCCAATTGCTTCAATGCACGTTTCGATGCAATCACGTGCCCTCCGACGACGATCTGCATCCGTTGAACCGATCTACAGTTGCTGACCAACAACATCTTCGTCTTGTGGTGAGCTATTTGCAGCTTGACCCCGTTCATCCAGCTCTCGATCGCGTCTATTGTCTCCATCACCGACACCTCCACTTCTTCGAGTGTCTCACCCATCATCGTTAGTGACACGTCGTCCGCGAAACCTACGATTTTCACTTTCCTAGGCAGCTGCAGCGTTAAGACCCCATCGTACATCCCGTTCCTAAGGGTTGGACCGAGAATGGAGCCCTGAGGAACGCCCGCTGTGACACGCATTGACTTCTGTCCTTCGTTCGTCTCGTACAGCAGCACTCTGCTCTGAAAGTAGCTCTTCAGGATCTGGCATAGATAGTCGGGTGTGTGTGTGTGTGGGTATGTATGTATGTGCACTAATGTCATGTAATTATCTCAGCAAACACTGACCCGATCTTAACGAAATAAGTTTCAAATGAAAGGCCTAACGTTGCCATTTGACACTATTATTTTTGTTTTTCGATATGTTGTTTACTTTCTGAGATATGGATGATTGTGTTAAAACACAAAGTGTTTAAAGCAAATGACTTTCGAACAAAGCAATGCAGCCAAATGCACATAATTAGTGCACATGTCTGGAAAAATTACCTTTCAAACAAGCTATAGATTGTCAGAATCCGTTCACGAACGGCGGAGATATTAAACATTTTGTATTTTTATTCTTCGCTTACCAATTTCCACTAACTAAAAATGAGATCGTTACATACAGTGTATTGCTTTATTGGTGTTTTAGGGGCAAAACTAAACCGATTTTGCATATCGGGGTATGAAAACACATCAGCGTGATTCAAGGAACTCAATTCCGAAAATATTTTGTGACTTTACTTAATAATTAATTAACTATTTCTCAAAAATTAATACACAAGTTTACTTCAAAGACAAAACAATGTTTAAATTCACTTCAAAGTGAAAATTTGTGCAGAGTTGATGTATTTATCCGTTGGATTAAGCATTGCGTTCAATCGTGAGATAGACGTTGGATGGTATATGAATGCACAGATCACCAATTTATCCACCTAAAAGTGAATAAGTTTCTAACATAGTTCATATTCATATTATACTCGTAGCATCACCAAGAGCAACTGTGTTTTTGATTAACAAAATTGTTAATCAAGTTTATCTTCTTTTGCAAGATTTATGATATACTGATTGTACCGTAAAAAATATCAGCTGTATTATGTATAATAAATATGTAAGCACAGAGAATAGACATCCATGATTGAACAAAAATGTTTAAAAAACGTGTATACATTTGAATTAATATACGATAAACACTAGCGCCGCCAAACCAACTTATCTCAACTATCCGTCAAATCCATTCCGGAACCGGTTCGAAATCCTGAATGGATTCAGTATGGAATCTTGCTAAAAGAAAACAACCGATTTCGACTCTATCGGTTCATGCATTTGAGCTGGAATTCATACTAAAAGTCCGAACCGGTTCCGGACTAGTTTGTCTGGGCCACTAAAAAACATGACGACAGTAGCGCTTCTGGTTTGGATACCTTCAAAACCGTTAGAGATTGTTACACAAGTTTAATGCTGAAGATGGACGTCTGTTCTCTGTGATGGACGGAATCTAAATTTCGCCTTATATACAAAATAATGTCACAGCACTAACCATCATTTACCATTCCTCACTTGTCGCCCCTCCCCACCCCCGATCTGTGGCAACTGTCACGACTCAGATCTATCCTGATAATTCCAAATCCATTTCTAAGATGTGTCATAAGATCTTCAACTAATCTGAAAAAATTGTTAGTATCCAATCTAATTTAATCTTGCAATGTATTTGTTCATGTTGAAGCAAACAAACCTATTTTGCTATTTGTTTCCCAATAAATAATTTTGCATTTTAGTGTAAAACAGAGCCACTTGCGAAATCAAACTAAATATTACATTTTACTTGAAAAAGAAAATATTTGTGGTCCTGGTAAAATTTGCAAAATATTTGTATTATGAGAAAACTATACTTAATTTATGTTCCAATCCTGCTTTTTCTGAAGATGAGGGGCTATTCCTTCGAAACGTTGCACTAAGGAGAGTCATATGACCAAAAACCGAAAACTACATCAACTCCAATTTGATTCAATTCTACACTGAACGTTTGTATATACTATAATTACGGAAATCCTAGGGTATTTCAAATTGGGTAATATGGTTGTTTGAAGTCAAAAATGTTGAAAGAGACATACCACGTGCACTTGTCTATTTTGAACTTTTCGTATCTCTACTGAACTTTGAATGAAACATATGCTCAAATGTGTCATTTGAAAGTTGAGAACACCTGTTTTGGGTAGATATTATTGAAAATGCGGATTTATTGTATTGCAATGCACTTTTATGAAAGATAACGGATCAAATTCCAAAAAGATCCTCAATTAGATCCGGGAAAAATGGCGCCAAAAGACCCCTGAACTATCGAACTATACTTGCACCCCAGTAAAGAATGCTTTTAACTTATAGCGATGGTTTCAATTGCTCAAATTTGCCTTATGCTGAGAACGCTTCAATTGAAGCTTCGATGCCAGAATTAGTACAGGCATTGGATGCTTTTAACTTATAGCGATGGTTTCAATTGCTCAAATTTGCCTTATGCTGAGAACGCTTCAATTGAAGCTTCGATTCCAGAATTAGTACAGGCATTGGACAATTCAATAGACATTTCGTTTGAGTGCTCCGTATTCTACACGTAAATTAGCGAGGATTACAATCACAGTTTATGCATTGAACAGATAATTGATCTCACTGAATTTATGTCATACATATTACTATGTAACTACAACTGATATTGAGTTGTACTGAGAACCCCAACATACATTTGTCATGATCAATGTGACCAAAAGCATATTTATTATATATTTTCGATGAATTTAAATGCTTCTTCTGGTAGTTTGAACCTTTCTTTTGTCATGGTATTGTTTTGTGTAGAGCTCATGAACCCATATCTCCAGAGCGAGAATTCCGAATGAAACATTCCATGTGAAGATTCCCTCTCGAGAGGAGTGGTTGTCTGGCTTTATGGAAAGACAACAACAAACGCAAGTGGTTTGTTATACTGACGGTTTCTGATGGAGGGACGTGCCGGTGCTGGTGTCTACTGTCGTGAAATGAGATTGGAACAATCTCACTCACTAGGTAGATACTGTACTGTATTCCAAGCAGAAATCTTTGCGATTATGTGCGGGGTGCAATCGGCCCTTCAACTGAGTTTGTCCGGCAGAGTTATAAACTTCTGCTCCGATAGTCAGGCTGCAATCAAGGCCCTTAGCTCAGACAAATCCCGGTCCAAGCTAGTGATCGCGTGCCGAACCCAAATCGAAGAACTAAGCATTGTCAATACTATCTACCTTGTCTGGGTGCCCGGACATTGCGGTATTACTGGAAATGAATGGGCTGACGAACTAGCCAGGGCAGGTTCAGCGATTGACTTCGTTGGTCCAGAGCCCGCGCTGCCAATTTCGACAAGTTGGATAAGGGAAAAAATACGGTCCTGGGCTTCGTCCGAGCACCGAAATTATTGGAGAAATCTACAAACGTGTCGCCAAACAAAGGCGTTTCTAGAACAACCATGCCCAGTGGTTTCGAAAAATCTCTTACATTTTTCGAAGCTCCACTGCGGCATGCTGACCAGGGCTTTAACCGGCCACTGCAAACTCAATTATCACATGGCAACTATTCAGCGCGCTGAGTCTTTTTCATGTGATCTTTGTGAATCCGACTACGGAACCTCATATCATCTGATAAGCAACTGTCCAGCGGTAGCGCAATTGCGATTTCGAGTCTTCAGCCGTCCTTATATAGACGAAACCATGTTTGGTCGACTGAAACTCAGAGACATACTAAAGTTTCTTATCCAATGTGGTAAATAGCTTTAGGCTTATTCGCAGGCAAGTTGAACTACTTGTGAGTTTAACTTACCTGTTGTTTATTTTTGTTTTGTGCTGTTATTTTTCCCTCCCTTCCAATTCTACTTCCCCACACCTCCTTGTCCTTTCCTTCCGCTCAGGAAATGATGAAAACACACGGCAAGGCACAAATCCCCGACTATGTACGGGGAACGTGCCATTTGAGCCAATATATTCTGATTCCTGATTCCTGATTCCGTATTCTACACGTAAATTAGCGAGGATTACAATCACAGTTTATGCATTGAACAGATAATTGATCTCACTGAATTTATGTCATACATATTACTATGTAACTACAATTGATATTGAGTTGTACTGAGAACCCCAACATACATTTGTCATGATCAATGTGACCAAAAGCATATTTATTATATATTTTCGATGAATTTAAATGCTTATTCTGGTAGTTTGAACCTTTCTTTTGTCATGGTATTGTTTTGTGTAGAGCTCATAAACCCATATCTCCAGAGCGAGAATTCCGAATGAAACATTCCATGTGAAGATTCCCTCTCGAGAGGAGTGGTTGTCTGGCTTTATGGAAAGACAACAACAAACGCAAGTGGTTTGTTATACTGACGGTTTCTGATGGAGGGACGTGCCGGTGCTGGTGTCTACTGTCGTGAAATGAGATTGGAACAATCTCACTCACTAGGTAGATACTGTACTGTATTCCAAGCAGAAATCTTTGCGATTATGTGCGGGGTGCAATCGGCCCTTCAACTGAGTTTGTCCGGCAGAGTTATAAACTTCTGCTCCGATAGTCAGGCTGCAATCAAGGCCCTTAGCTCAGACAAATCCCGGTCCAAGCTAGTGATCGCGTGCCGAACCCAAATCGAAGAACTAAGCATTGTCAATACTATCTACCTTGTCTGGGTGCCCGGACATTGCGGTATTACTGGAAATGAATGGGCTGACGAACTAGCCAGGGCAGGTTCAGCGATTGACTTCGTTGGTCCAGAGCCCGCGCTGCCAATTTCGACAAGTTGGATAAGGGAAAAAATACGGTCCTGGGCTTCGTCCGAGCACCGAAATTATTGGAGAAATCTACAAACGTGTCGCCAAACAAAGGCGTTTCTAGAACAACCATGCCCAGTGGTTTCGAAAAATCTCTTACATTTTTCGAAGCTCCACTGCGGCATGCTGACCAGGGCTTTAACCGGCCACTGCAAACTCAATTATCACATGGCAACTATTCAGCGCGCTGAGTCTTTTTCATGTGATCTTTGTGAATCCGACTACGGAACCTCATATCATCTGATAAGCAACTGTCCAGCGGTAGCGCAATTGCGATTTCGAGTCTTCAGCCGTCCTTATATAGACGAAACCATGTTTGGTCGACTGAAACTCAGAGACATACTAAAGTTTCTTATCCAATGTGGTAAATAGCTTTAGGCTTATTCGCAGGCAAGTTGAACTACTTGTGAGTTTAACTTACCTGTTGTTTATTTTTGTTTTGTGCTGTTATTTTTCCCTCCCTTCCAATTCTACTTCCCCACACCTCCTTGTCCTTTCCTTCCGCTCAGGAAATGATGAAAACACACGGCAAGGCACAAATCCCCGACTATGTACGGGGAACGTGCCATTTGAGCCAATATATTCTGATTCCTGATTCCTGATTCCGTATTCTACACGTAAATTAGCGAGGATTACAATCACAGTTTATGCATTGAACAGATAATTGATCTCACTGAATTTATGTCATACATATTACTATGTAACTACAATTGATATTGAGTTGTACTGAGAACCCCAACATACATTTGTCATGATCAATGTGACCAAAAGCATATTTATTATATATTTTCGATGAATTTAAATGCTTATTCTGGTAGTTTGAACCTTTCTTTTGTCATGGTATTGTTTTGTGTAGAGCTCATAAACCCATATCTCCAGAGCGAGAATTCCGAATGAAACAATTCTCAAGTGATAAGGATTGCTGAACCTGGCAATTCTATTCTGTACAAAAATCATTTTTCAGTTATCTGTGATAATATGATTAATAATCTGTCTAATTTTGTTCAGTCATTTATTTTATTCATTTCATCTAGAATATTGATTAAACACAATTTAATTTATTTTATTAATTATATTACTTTTTAATAACGCTGATTTTTATTTTATTTTATTGATTTTATTAACCCTCTGCATACTTTGTTATTTATGAACAGCTACGTTTTCGAACAGTTATAACTTTGGGGTTAGACAAGATTTCCTCACCAAAAAGAAAAACTAATAATTGTGACTATCACCGTTTATTTGAGCGCTAATAGTTACAAGAAATATCAGTAGAATTGAAGTTATTGCAATATCGGTGAAAAATTGTTTTTGTTTTCAAATATTGTTGAAAACTGATAAATTTTATCAATGTAGTCTGCTTTCGGCTATCTTTTCTGTCCAAGCGAACTATTGAAAACTGTGCAGGAGATGTGTATTAATAATTTATAATATATTTATTTTTATGCATGCGTGTGCGTTGTAACTTGTTAATCCATGTTTACGGCGCTCTGTAGCAGCGTAGCGTAAAGAGCATATTGGCTTTCATATGTTTCATATTTCGGTTATATGTTATATATTTCGGTTATGTTTTGACATTAAAAATGTCTTACTCCACTATCTGGGGCTAGGTATCATTCTAAAATCTAAACTATCTCCCATGTAACGAAACTATGTAAGGTTTGCACGCTTATAACTCCGATATTACTAGATGGATTTTAATCATTTATACACCAATTGATTCAGAAACACCTAACTTAAATATTGGTAATAATTTAATATCTCCCCAATAAAAGTAGACTTTTGGAAATTGGTAAAATTAAAAAGTTCACGAAAAACGGGAAAATTACCATTCGTGAGGCAGATTTCTCAGACACAGCCGTCATTAGAGGGTACCTTAGTGGCTCAATCAAACACGAAAAGTCATAAATAGAAGTGACGCATGTCCGCTTAAATCAGTTGTTGCTAATATCCCATACGAGCAACATCGTCTCCGGGTGATGCAATAAGCGCTATCGATTTTCGGCGACGTTGGCATTTGCACACACTCGCATCTAAGCGACTAAACCATATACGGTTAGTTTATAAATAGAGGTGACGCGTACACGTTTGAATCAGTTTTTGTTCTTATGTCGAACGGGTAAGATCATGGCTGTAGCGTCTCTGGACGCTACACTAAGCGGTAGACGCTATGCATTTTCGGCAGCGGTGGCCGTGTGCGGATTTTTCGGGTACCAGCACGGCGTCACAGAATGATTTGCAAAGTGGGTGGGTGGGGTGGATTGGATTTAATTCAATACGGCAGGATGCGACTTATGTGTGCTGCTTGAGAGTGTTGCGCTTGAAAAAAAATATATTTATTTTTATGCATGCGTGTGCGTTGAAACTTGTTAATCCATGTTTACGGCGCTTTGTAGCAGCGTAGGGTACTGCACAAAAATTTTAAAACAGAACTTGTCGTCCCAGTAGCAGTTTAAGCGGGTGTTCTTTTTCGATTAAAATTCAAGCCATGTCTTAAGCGTTACTGGACTTAAAATTGTTTTCCCAGTTTATGCAGTCAGAGTATCTGTCCTGCCCTATGTATTTAAAACACAGTTCTAATCGCGTTTTAAAGTATACAACAAATAGAACGGTTGGGTATACCAATTTAAATTTTAAAATAAATCTGTTTTAAATTATGAAACAAACCGCTGTACTGAAGATATAATTATGTCAGTCCATTACCACATAAAATACCTATATAACATCAAACGCTGCAGAATTGGTTTAATAATACAATGTTTACACTACAGAGTTGTGTATTAAGGATCGGTATGTAAAAATTGAGCAGCTTCTCAAACTGGTAGACAAGCATCTATCTTGATCAAAACAGGTTTTGCGTGTTTCTTTTCTTTACTCTAACACTTTTAATAAAAACGGTTTTGGAACCATATATGATCTAGAAAATATTAGGTATGAAATGGTTAATTTTATCCATATTATTTATCTTATTAATTCAATTTTTTATGGATTTTTTATTTATAATTTTTTTAAATTGTTAATTTTTCCCAGTTCATATATTTTTAATTCAGTTTCTTCATTTTATTAATTCGCTTTAGTCAGTTCTTTTTATTATTGGATGCCAGTTTGTTAGCTTGAAACAATTTAATTTACTCTTAAAGTTTTAATTTTTTTAAATATTGTCTAATTTGCATTTGAGCTAATTTGATTTATTTTATTAATTTGATTTATATTAATCATTCTATGCATTTTATGAATAACTTATTTTATTATATTGCTTCACAATTATTTTAAATTTTTATTTATTTTATTATTTTTCTTTAATTTTTCAGCTTATTCGAAGTGTTATTCGTGCAGGACTCGAAACTGTGCTTATCTCACATCTAGATGCTTGCCAACTTTGCGTGTGTTCGGCAAACTAATGAATAGTACAACAGTGATATGTGTAAGAAATGTCTCATCTCACTGATAGGTGAATTAAATCGGTTTTTATTTTAAAAATGCGAAAAAAAATTATTTTGTCTGAAAATACAACTCCTTGAGAATATTTTCCTAACTTTCCATACTGATCCGAGCAATAAATTATTTTTCCTAAAAGAGGTTTTCCGTAATCACGATTGCCGAAAAACTATTTAACCGACCTTCTTCATTTTTGACATTAAAAATGTCTTACTCCACTATCTGGGGCTAGGTATCATTCTAAAATCTAAACTATCTCCCATGTAACGAAACTGAAAGGTTTGCACGCTTATAACTCCGATATTACTAGATGGATTTTAATCATTCATACACCAATATGAGAGGGGGGGCCTTCGAGAATTAAAAAAAAGTTTTTTTTGCAATGCCCTACTGTAGCGTCTGGACGCTACACTAAGCGGTGGCAAAAAATCAATACTGTGGCTCGTTTTCCGATTTCGATCAGCTCCAAGAGCAGATATAATCGACTGATTCCTTCAACCCTAAAATGAGGCTCACTTACTGATGGACTTCCCGCCCATCACTGAGCGATAGAAAATAACGATCATAGAGGGATAGAATTAATACATCGCTCACGCATCGCTTGTCGTGCCATCAGTAGATGAGTTGTAAATGTATGGCTCAGTGATAGAAAGATGAGCGATGTTATAAGATACTATTTTTGAGCATCTGATGTAGATCTGATTCTCATAATGATGGAATTTTATTATAGAATGAGATGTATGTACAATGGATGACGAAAAGAGAAGGGAAATAGATGTTTACCGCCATTTTCAAATTCAAGATGGCGACTTCCAGTTACGCAAAATCGCCAACAATCCTATTAATATGAGTATTTTTGGAATGGGGTTGATGGGTACAAGACGGAAATCGAAGTTTGGTGTCGTTTTGAAATTCAAGATGGCGACTTCCGGTTACGTAAAATTCTCTATAATCCCATCAATATGGGTATTTTTGGAATGGGGTTGATGAGTACACGACGGAAATTGAAGTTTGGTGTCGTTTTAAAATTGAAGATGGCGACTTCCGGTTACGCAAAATTCTCTTTAATCCCATCAATATGGGTATTTTTGGAATGGGGTTGATGAGTACACAACGGAAATCGACGTTTGGTGTCGTTTTGAAATTCAAGATGACGACTTCAGGTTACGCAAAATCCTCTATAATCCCATCAATATGGGTATTTTTGGAATGGGGTTGATGAGTACACGACGGAAATCGATGTTTGGTGTCGTTTTGAAATTCAAGATGGCGACTTCCGGTTACGTAAAATCGTCAACAACCCCATCAATATGGGTATTTTTGGAATGCGTTTGATGAGTACGACGGATATCGATGTTTAGTGTCGTTTTGAAATTCAAGATGGCGACTTCCGGTTACGCAAAATCCGCTACATATTACTCCATCAGTATGGGTATTTTTGGAATGCGGTTGACAAGTACACGACGGAAATCGATATTTGGTATCGTTTTGAAATTCAAGATGGCGACTTCCGGTTACTCAAAATCCTCTATAACCCCATCAATATGGGTATTTTTGGAATGGAGCTGGTGAGTACACGACGGAAATCGATGTTTGGTGTCGTTTAGAAATTCAAGATGGCGACTTCCGGTTAAGAAAAATGGTCTACAACTCTAAAACAATTTCTTTTGCATAAAAAACTTAAGAATAAAGTAATAAGAAATAATTATGAGACAAGGAACTAGAGCAGGATTAAAACAGCTTCGGTTTATTACAAAAAAAGAAAGAATATGATTTAAGCGAATCCGCAATCTTGAATTTCAAAATGGTGCCAGACAGCGATTTCAGTCGTACACTCGTCGACTCCATTCCAAAAATGTTGAGCATTAAGAGTCACTACACCGAATACTTGTTTCATCAGCCGCTGTGTTTATTTTAGACCGACGAAATGGGGACACAGTTAAACTTCGATATACATCTCGGTTTAAAAATTGTACGTTATATCGAAGTATGCAAAATTCTCACAGAATTGTTGTCTATGGTACTTTATTTTGTAGAATTTTGATAACGAGTAACTAATTTTGAAAATCTTACCCACCTAGCAGTGTGAAACAACTTTTCTCTTAAGAATATTATAGTGGTTGCATGAAAAGGATGTCACAATTACTTTTCTTACAATATTTTTTTTATTTCGATTATAGAGATTTTAACCTTAAGGACATTCGCTTCCTCGGGTTTGAAAAATCTCATATGAGAAATTTCTAACCCTATGTGCGGAGTCGGGAATCGAACCCAGGTGCGCTGCTTACAAGACAATCGATTTACCAACTACGCTACGCCCACCCCAGTTAAAAGAATTAACTTTATTTAAAATTTTCTTATTTTGACTCATTTCCTAATAATTAAATCATTAGTCATTATTATTATGTCTGGGTTTGTAAAGTGTTTCTTAATATTCCCACCGCTTGCACCCCATCAAATAAAAGCAATACATGAACTTATATCATTAGAATGGACTATAAAGATCCACTTGTATCCACGATTCAAGAAATTTTGAAAACATATTTCAGTTCGCTAACCGGTTTCCAAAATACCCCAAACCGGTCGTAAAACGTACACAGTAACTAAAATTATGATATCTCACTCTTATTAATTTGATGTGACACATAATAGGATTCGAAAACACTTTTCGATTCTAGTAACCAGATTCAGGAGTTTCAAAAACCAGCAGTAAAATTTTGATAAAAATCGCTGGATTCCTAGGGTACGTCATTTCATGCGTCACATGATGGCAAAATCAATGCAAAACAGACAAAACAATCATGAGTCCAGCGAACTGAATTCAGGAATATCCGAAATCGGAGTTAAATGTGTCCGCATTACTTTCAATATGATTCGTAGATAATGTGGTTGAAGTAATTTGATGACCCAAATGTTGAGAATGATAAAAAGAATCTGTAGTCCGAAGAACCGAATTCAGGAGATTCAGGAAGCGATTGTATCTGATATTATTCATTTGTGTTTTCAGTTAGAACTTACTGATCTTGTATTATTTATTGAGATACGTGGTTGGTTTTAATAAATTACGATCATACGCAAATGAAATTGGAAAAAATCGCTCTTTTAGCTTTCACTGAAGTAACCAATTGCGAACATGCTCATTAGAAGCCTAATTAATACGTTTTTTGAATTCTTAAAATATGGAATACATGCGTAATTCATGAGAAATTGGAACCTGAAAAATAAAATAAAAAATAAGTACGTTATATCGAGTGACGCTATATCGAGGGTAACATACCCCGATATCGAAAATTACCTGTATTGGACAAATTGGGACACATTTTTTTTCTATCCTTTTAATTAACCAAAGATATTAAAATATTCTTCAATAGTTCCTAGATGCAGCCCCTATAACCTATTCTGATTATTTGGTATAAATTTCTCTAAAGGGGGTATTCCAGGGCAAAATTTAAAAAAAATGATCTTTTTTATTTTTGCATATTTTGCATCTTTAAGACAAGAAAAGAAAGATTCAGAAAGGGGTTTACTTGAATTTAATCTAGTTAGGCTCTTAGAGCTCATAATTCTATACAGTGTTGGGTAAAACATGTGCAAACATGTACTTTAATGTCATAACTATACACTGAAGTTATTTTATACGGGGGATACGTACCGCATAAAAAAAATCCGCATAAAAAAACCGCATAACTTTGAAAATCCGCATAAAAAAACCGCATAACTTTGAAAATCCGCATAAAAAAACCGCATAACTTTGAAAATCCGCATAAAATAAAACCGCATAACTTTGAAAATCCGCATAAAAACTGCATGATTTTGAAAATCCGCATAAAAAACACATAAGGTGTGAAATATTTTTCATTATTAAGAGCCATAGTACTCAAGGAAGAGCAAGGATTTGAAGTAAGAAAGTTTAGAGAAAAGCGTGGAGTAGGGTATCATGAGCAAGCTTAGAGTTTCATGGCTACTTAACTCTTTTTTCTTCTGCAACGCAGGAGTCAGGATCTTTTGGCATTAAATGCGAATCACTTGAGTCTGCGACATGTCCAGACAAGCGTAAAGTCACTTAATGACTTATGCTATCGGAACCGTGACTCCCTGGAATCGCAAGACTGACCTCGGCACTTAACCGACCAGCATCGAGATAACGATTTCGAGAGAAATTTCAACGTCGGGAAATTTCTCCGTCGGAGTAGACTAGGCCCACCGCCGGGGACTAGTTCGAATAGATCGGGAAGTAGCTCCGGCAGATGCCAATCGGGACGCCTGTCACCTGGAAGTCACCTTCCACCCAGAATCGTAGGACCGACCTCGGCATCTGCCCGGGTAGTATCGGTTTCGGAAGATCTTCCACTGCCAGGGAACTCTTCGTCGGAGTAGGAAAGATCCACCGTCGGGGACTATTCCGAGTAGTCCATAGTGAATCGCCGGCTTGAATCATCGGGACACCAGTGAACCGGACGCAATCCTCCACCGAGAATCGCTGGACTGACCTCGGCATTCTGCCGGACTGCATCTAAGGAAGAATAACGCGTCCGTCAACGGTAGCGTGAGACATTCTTTCGTCGGGGAACTCTCCGCCGAGGTAGGCAAGCTCCACCGTCAGGGACTACGCCGAGTAGTACCGAACACGACAAACCACCAGGTTCGTCGGGGCACCAGTGAACCGGAAGCCACCCCCCAACCGGAATCACCGGATCGGCCACGGCATCCAACTGGTCAACGTAGAGAGGAGGGCATGTAGGATATAATGCCGTGCAGGACTGATATGGCGGTTATTAGACAAGCGAAATCTAGCACGACCAGCTAGACCTGGAATCAAGTGAAGTGCATTAGCACGCCCCCCCCCCCCCCCCCCGAAGTAGTCATGTTAAATGGAATTCGGGGGATCAGGCAAATGTCGGACTTTTTGGTGGAGTTTAGAGGAATAGGGTTCAGAGTTATCTTCTCTGTTCAGAGTCCCTGACTCTGGCACACGATGGACGAAATCGGTAGTATGGTCTAACTACTGAACGTGTGCCGGGTCGGCGTAAAAGTTTTATCACCAAGTAAAAAAATACACGCTCAGAGACTTTTTTCCGATCTCGCCGAACTGAGTCGAATGATATAAGAGATTCGGCTCTGCGGGCCTCCGACCGATTGCATAAGTTTTATTATGAGAAAGGTAAAAAGGTATTCAGTCATTTTCTGTTTTTGTTTTCACTGCATCAAGAATGCTTCTCATATCCTTAACCCAAAGACTAGTAATTTATAACCTAAAATAAAAATATGAACATTTTATGTATTTTGTTTAAGCATGTGCATTCACGAGGATCTATCTTTCGATAAAAGTCGCTTCAGGTGATGCCCTAGAAATTAAAAGGAAGCTGCATAAAAAGAATCGCATAACTTTGAAAATTCGCATAAAACACTGCATAATTTTGAAAATCCGCATAAAAAAACCGCATAACTTTGAAAATCCGCATAAAAAAAACCGCATAACTTTGAAAATCCGCATAAAAAAAACCGCATAATTTTGAAAATCAGCATAAAAAAAGTCGCATAAAAAAACCGCATAAAAAGACTTCAGTGTAATTATAATTAATATTATAACTATTTGTAGTTTTCAAGGAATTATATGTGTTATTAGCGTCATGATGGCAGAATAACATTTGTTTAACAGTTTTGTTGTGAAACATAATCTTTTCCGTATGTTTTTGTACTATTTCACAAAAAAACCTAGCGGAAAGGAAAAGTTACACTTGTTTTGTCCAAAGAAAAAATGCACTACGCATAATTTTTTTCAGTGTGCCGTCGTTAACGAATTTTTTGCCCATATAACGATATGGAATCAAATTAGAACTCTGAACCACCAATTGTGCACCTTTACTTTGCTTCGGTTCGGTTCAAGAACGACTAAGTTTACTGACGCGATCTAATAAAGTTCGGTATTTGTTACACATGTTTTACCCAACACTGTACATGGCTGACAATCGGGTCAAAACGCTGATAAAACCGGGGGTAGACAAAATTTGGGGCTGATAAAATCGGGCCTTCATTGCGTCTTGAATTTCAAAATAAATCCGAATCTTAGGTTGCGAAACCGGAAGTCGCCATTTTGAATTTCAAAACAACACAAAACATTGATTTCCGTCGTGTACTCATCAACCGCATTCCAAAAATACCCATGTTGATGGGGTTGTTTTACGTAACCGGAAGTCGCCATCTTGAATTTCAAAACGCCACTAAACATGGATTTCCGTCGTGTACTCATCAACCGCATTCCAAAAATACCCATGTTGATGGTGTTGTTGACGATTTTACGTAACCGGAAGTCGCCATCTTGAATTTCAAAACGCCACTAAACATCGATTTCCGTCGTGTACTCATCAACCGCATTCCAAAAATACCCATATTGATGGGGTTGTTGACGATTTACGCAACCGTAAGTCGCCATCTTGAATTTCAAAACGACACCAAACATCGATTTCCGTCGTGTACTCATCAACCCCATTCCAAAAATACCCATATTGATGGGGTTGTTGACGATTTTACGTAACCGGAAGTCGCTATCTTGAATTTCAAAACGACACCAAACTTCGATTTCCGTCGTGTACTCATCAACCCCATTCCAAAAATACCCATATTGATGGGGTTGTTGATGATTTTACGTAACCGGAAGTCGCCATCTTGAATTTCAAAACGACACGAAACGTCGATTTCCGTCGTGTACTCATCAACCCCATTCCAAAAATATTCATATTAATAGGATTGTTGGCGATTTTGCGTAACTGGAAGTCGCCATCTTGAATTTGAAAATGGCGGTAAACATCTATTTCCCTTCTCTTTTCGTCATCCATTGTACATGCATCTCATTCTATAATAAAATTCCATCATTATGAGAATCAGATCTACATCAGATGCTCAAAAATAGTATCTTATAACATCGCTCATCTTTCTATCACTGAGCCATACATTTACGACTCATCTACTGATGGCACGACAAGCGATGCGTGAGCGATGTATTAATTCTATCCCTCTATGATCGTTATTTTCTATCGCTCAGTGATGGGCGTGAAGTCCATCAGTAAGTGAGCCTCATTTTTAGCGATGAGGAAAAAATACCGATTATTGCCACCCTTGGTAGACGCTATGCATTTTCTGCAGCGGTGGCCGTGTGCGGATTTTGCATGCGTGTGCGTTGTAACTTGTTAATCCATGTTTAAACATTGTTTACGGCGCTTTGTAGCAGCGTAGGGTACTGCACAAAAATTTTAAAACAGAACTTACCGTCCCAGTAGCAGTTTAAGCGGGTGTTCTTTTTCGATTATCGATTAAAATTCAAGCCATGTCTTAAGCGTTACTGGACTTAAAATTGTTTTCCCAGCTTATGCAGTCAGAGTATCTGTCCTGCCCTATGTATTTAAAACACAGTTCTTATCGCGTTTTAAACTATACAACAAATAGAACGGTTGGGTATACCAATTTAAATTTTACAATAAATCTGTTTTAAATTATGAAACAAACCGCTGTACTGAAGATATAATTATGTCAGTCCTATTACCACATAAAACACCTATATAACATAAAACGCTGCAGAATTGGTTTAATAATACAATGTTACACTACAGAGTTATAACACGTTATAATAATTAGCAACAAGAAAAATGTCACCAAGATAGCATAAAAACCCGTTTTAACTGGTAGTGCGAACGTTGTATAACAATGTAATTTATCAAATAATTTCATTTGTTCAACCATTAATCGATCCAGAAATACTTAACCTTAAGATTGTTTACGTAAATTCGTTAGTACATTATTGAAAATTTAAATGGAAAATGAAATTTCATATTTCATGGAGAATCTGTATATTTCCGTTGGGGGGCGTGGGCTTCCTTATCACAGTTCTCAATATGGAACTTTTCTTTTGAATATATTTTCTGGACAGACCAGCCTATTTTCACTAGATGGATCAGCCAAATAATGCCAATCACCTAGTGAGATACTTGATTAATTGTAATAATAGATTACCGTTAAATGACCTTCAATAAATTATGTTTTAATGGGGAGGGTATATAGCAAATTGTAACATATGAAAACAAGCGAGTGAGCAAGAACGTGAGTCGATATGTGTGATAGATAAAATTCATTTGCACGCTCTTGAAAAAAGCTACATTTTTAATGTCACCATGGTCGTGTCCTGTACACAACCCTTTAATTTTTTAGACAAGTGATGTGGCATATCTAACTCAGTTTACCCAAAAATGGCGCTTGTCATAAGATAGCACAACAGCGACGAAATTTTGCTCAAGTATGTGGGACCACAAAAAGAACTCAAAAAGTGTTGTGCTGCATAATGACATATGTCGAGCCATTATGTTGTACATACTTTGAGTTTGTTAAAGAAATTGTTTATATTTTTATTGGCAAAACATCAAATAGAATATTTTTTATGTTAGCAACAAGGAATTTAACATCTCAATGAGTTTTCACTTTTCTCTTACTGATATCAGAATTCGTTTTCTGTTTGATGCCATAGAACAATACTTGAGTTGAGAACGAAAAATTGCGTTTTTTGTTGTAATTCACACAAACTTTATGGATATCAATTCAGTTGGTAGTGTACTACTGATTGATTTTTATTAAGATTATCGCCGGTATGGAATCTATTGATACAGTGTTAAGCGACGAGGAATTTTCCGATCGAGTTCTTGAAATCATTGAATCCATTGGGATATACTGCTGCGAAACATTGATCCGCCGAAATTGTGCAATGGGATCAGATTATCAGTAAAAAATTATGCTAAATATTGTACCATAATATTTGAATTTGATCGACTGCAGATTCCGGTGTGATTTGCGTTTGCAACGACTGACTATTAACAAGGCACAAGGACAATCATTGAAAATTTGCGATATCAATTTGAAACATCCATGTACATTGTAGATTTCTATCTTTATTCTTGAAAGTGATGAATCGTACCAGCTCAGCGTCAATGAAACTAATAACCACCAGTGCAACAATTTGAACAATTCATATGCGGCTATGCTTGTTTGGACAGTTTCATTGTCATATTTAGTAAACGATAAAGATAACTGTACGCACTTGGTGCTATGCCCGCAGTAATGTTCTTCTTCCATAGCGGTACGTACTTTATGATGTGGTATGAAACAGACGTAAACAATACACTTTGAACTTGATTTGATAACAAAACCAATTATTTTATTCACACTGTCTTAACCTTAGTGACAGAAAACAAATCGCGGGGTCACATCTACCATGAATACACCTTTTATTGTCACATCCATAGATTTTTGGAACGACAGTTTGCTGTAGATTTGATATACAATTGAAGAATTTAACCTTGCTGTCTATGTCTCAATATACAATATACGTTTTACATGCTAAAATAGCATAATTCCACCCAGTTGCTTGACACGTCACATTGATCGAAAATGTAGCTCCCAGCCTCTTCTTCAACAGGTGTTCCGACATAGACGTCTTCCTATCAGCAAATAAATTTCGTTCTTTGTTTTTGCTTTTTCTTGGAAAAAATACACATAACTTTAGTCCTGAAAATAACTCCCATCGTAAAATAACACTTCTTGCCAACGTGATGATAACATTTACATCCCATTGATGTATTCAGAATCGCAAGTTTATCTGTATTCAGTACCTTCCCAATCTGACAGTAAGCGGGAAAAATCAATCCATTTTGTCCTGTGTTGTGTATCAATGAAGAACCGGAAAAAACTTAAATTTTTAATCGAATGTTTTTCATCGTACTGGTTTTTACAAAAAATTAGCGATTAAGTCTAAACTTTTAAATGCACGAACGTAACTCCCAAATTAAGCGTTCGGGTGATAAAAATCAGCGCGGACATTCCTCTATAATCAACTCTACGATTAAAAATACTACGTTCACACTACGGGTTTAACGCTATCTTGATGACATATTTCTTGTTGCTAATTATTATAACATGTTTTAACTCTGTAGTGTGAACATAGTATAAGGGACCATTCATAAATTACGTAACACTTTAAAGGGGGATGGGGGACGACAAATTGTGACATGTTGTGACATATGGGGAGGGGAAGTAAGCTAGAACGTTACCTAACATAATATTTCAAAGGTTTTCTTCCATTTAATTCCACTATGTTTTGCCTTTCTCATATAAAGAAAGGCTATGCAATCACTGTAAAAATCGACTTCTAACCTAGGCCCGGAGGGCCGAGTGTCATACACCATTCGATTCAGTTCGTCGAGATCGGCAAATGTCTGTGTGTGTATGTGTGTGTGTGTCATTTAAACTCACACAATTTTCTCAGAGATGGCTGAACCGATTTTCGCAAACTTAGTTTCATCTGAAAGGTATAACGCTCCCATTAGCTGCAATTGAATTTTTAGTTGATCCGACTTCCGGTTCCGGAATTACAGGTTGAAGAGTGCGGTCACACAGCAAATTCCCATATAAACTGGTACCACCATGATGTTAAAGTGATGTAAAACATATTAAAATTGATGTAACATTACTCTAGTTTGCGGGTCTGGATTACTAATGATCAATCAAAGCAGCTTTGACCACATTGGCCACCTATGACGGTTCATGACGCCCCCGGGGAACCCGCCAAGTTTCTAAGCTAATATCACACCCATTCCCCAACGAATTTTCTACCGATTTTTACAAACTTGATTTCAAATGAAAGATACAGTAATACCATTGACTGCTGCTGAATTTCATTAGGTTCTGACTCTTGCTTCCGGAGTTACAGGGGTGTTAGTAAGGATACACTGGAATTTCCCATATAAATCGGTACAATCGTAATACCTCAGAGGCTAAAAACTATTGAAATGGTCACCAAATTACTTCTAATCGCAGATCTAGATCACTGATTGCCAATCAAACATTCTTTGAATATATTGTCCACTATCGACGATTCCGGAATTCCGGGCATATTCCACAATTAAAGTCACATCGGTTCTTCGGTGATGACTGAACCGATTTTCTCAAACCAAGTCTCAAATGGAAGGTAAAATATACAGTTGAGTATTGCATCGCCGCCCCTCCCCCCCGCAATGCCCTTACATCTCCCTCCTTCATCACTCCACTCCCCTTGGACCACCCTCACGCCCGCATTTCCTTCATCCAAACCGCATACCGAAATAAGATGAAGGATTTCTGACGCATGCTCCACTCCCACTCTACTAACCCCTCCATTTCCTCCACTTTCAAACCCATTCCACCAACATTTCAAAATATAATCACATGAAGATAACATTGAACTCATGCTGATTAAGCTAATTAAATATTATTCTTTTGCCTTTCTCATATAGAAAGGTTATGCAATTGCTCCAAAAACCGACTTTCTAACCGAGGCTCGGAGGGCCGAGTCTCATATAACATTCGACTCAGTTTGCCGAGATCGCAAAATATCTGTGTGTATGTATGTGTGTATGTATGTATGTATGTATGTATGTATGTATGTATGTATGTATGTATGTATGTATGTATGTATGTATGTATGTATGTATGTATGTATGTATGTATGTATGTATGTATGTATGTATGTATGTATGTATGTATGTATGTATGTATGTATGTATGTATGTATGTATGTATGTATGTATGTATGTATGTATGTATGTATGTATGTATGTATGTATGTATGTATGTATGTATGTATGTATGTATGTATGTATGTATGTATGTATGTATGTATGTATGTATGTATGTATGTATGTATGTATGTATGTATGTATGTATGTATGTATGTATGTATGTATGTATGTATGTATGTATGTATGTATGTATGTATGTATGTATGTATGTATGTATGTATGTATGTATGTATGTATGTATGTATGTATGTATGTATGTATGTATGTATGTATGTATGTATGTATGTATGTATGTATGTATGTATGTATGTATGTATGTATGTGTGTATGTGCGGATTTGTTAACAAAATGTCCACATCGGTTTCTCGGCGATGCACAGCGGTCCAAAACGCGAAAAACGTGATCGTTTTGAATAACTTCGAAATGGTTAGTTATAGCGATATACTATCTTCGGAGGAATTTATGACAATGAGACGCTCCATCTTTACAAGTATAAAGTTTGATGATTAATCCTCCTATAAGTGAGATTCAAAATTTATTTCTCATATAATTAGAGATAGCAAATTGGTGTATTCTGCAAAGTTGTAGTAAATTCTTCTACAAGAAACTTTACTGAAGGTGGTAATAGTCTATCTTTAATAGTCTTTGAGATATAGAGCATTATTAGAGGAAATACCGAAAAAATCAATTTTTTCATTATAACTTCTTTCCAAGATTTTTGGAAGTTCAAAATGTTCTACAAAACTATCACAATTGATGAAATACAAAATTTCGATGAGAGAAGCAACTTAATATGTTGAGCAGATTCTGAGATATTCACGATTTTTATTCGAAAAATGGCCTACTTTGCACTCAAATAATTCATGAACGGGCAAAAACGGCCAGATCACTCTATATGTATTTGAAAGTACAAGAAAGATGCTGCAAGATTCTGTGTGAATCACTTGTATCTGGTTGTATCCATGGCTCTGGTAGCTGGATTTAAAGAATATCATTTATTATTCTAAAATATTGATACGAAACATATTCGGTAAAGCTGTTGAGATGAAGTGGTGGTACCTTCGGCAAAGTGTCGGGGGAATATTCTTCTTAGAAACATTGCCGAAGACACCAGTTTGCCATCTTTACTAGTTTCTTAGATGCGGTGCAATATTTATGGAAAGCCTACTAAAAGCGATTCATTCGGTAACCGCGCATGCTTTGATTACTTGTTTAGCATTGTCACTGTATAGCGTTACATATTCGGTGAACTGAAGAGATAAAGTGGGACTATGTTTGGCATTCTATGTGGAATGTTCTCACAAGAGACATTGTCGAAGACAGCAGCTTTCTGTCTTGACTGGTTTTTAGATACAGTGCATTGTTCGGTGTACAGAGAGTAATGCGTTGTCTTATGAGCCATCTAGTCGAATCTTAACAAGGAACGATTTTAAGTATAAGTAGGCTGTGTAATAGCTCTGAAATCGGTTGCAAAATTTGTCAACACAGAAGGTCAAGTTCCACAATAGAATGTTGTACCAGGGCTTGGAACATTAATATAAGCAAACCGTTTACGTTTGCTATGAACGACTTGATAGTTGAATTTGTATTGTTATATGAAAGAAAGCCTTTTAAAAATTTGTTTAATGTCCACCATCGCGATTACTGCAAAAACAAATCATTCGATCCAATAAACAACAACTGACGTAACGCTATACAGTGACAGTGCTAAACAAGTAATCAAAGCATGCGCAGTTACCGAATGAATCGCTTTTAGTAGGCGTTCCATAAATATTGAACCGTATCTAAGAAACTAGTAAAGATGGCAAACTGGTGTCTTCGGCAATGTTTCTAAGAAGAATATTCCCCGACACTTTGCCGAAGGTACTACCACTTTATCTCAACAGCTTTACCGAATATGTTTCGTATCAATATTTTCGACTAATAAATGATATTCTTTAAATCCAGCTACCAGAGCCATGGATACAACCGGATACAAGTGATTCATACAGAATCTTGCAGCATCTTTCTTGTACTTTCAAATACATATAGAGTGGTCTGCCCGTTTTTGCCCGTTCATGAATTATTTGAGTGCAAAGTAGGTCATTTTTCGAATAAAAATCGTGAATATCTCAGAATCTGCTCAACATATTAAGTTGCTTCCTTCACCGAAATTTTGTATTTCATCAATTGTGATAGTTTTGTAGAACATTTTGAACTTCCAAAAATCTTGGACAGAAGTTATAATGAAAAAAATGATTTTTTCGGTATTTCCTCTAATAATGCTCTATATCTCAAAGACTATTAAAGATAGACTATTACCACCTTCAGTAAAGTTTCTTGTAGAAGAATTTACTACAACTTTGCAGAATACACCAATTTGCTATCTCTAATTATATGAGAAATAAATTTTGAATCTCACTTATAGGAGGATTAATCATCAAACTTTCTACTTGTAAAGATGGAGCGTCTCATTGTCATAAATTCCTCCGAAGATAGTATATCGCTATAACTAACCATTTCGAAGTTATTCAAAACGATCACGTTTTTCGCGTTTTAAACCACTGTGCGATGGCTGAACCGATTTTTACAAACTAAGATTCAAATGAAAGGTATAATATTCCCATAGGTTGCTATTGAATTTCATTTTCAACCGACATCTTGTTCCGGATTACGAGTTGAAGAGTATGATCACAAAACAAAATTTGTTGGTTTGTCCACATCGGTTTCTCGGAATTTTCTGAACCGATTTTGACAAACTTGATTTTAAATGAAAGGTCCATCAGCCGCTGTTGAATTTTGTGTGGATCCGAGTTCTGGTTCCTGAATTACAGGGTGATACGTACGATCACGCAGTAAATCCCGATTCTAACGAATTCTGCGATGAATGTAAAAAGGTGATTTTTTCCAAAATGTAAACACAACTTTTGAATTTGTAGATCTAGGTCACCAACAGTCATTCAAAGTCTCTTTGGTCACACTGGCCACCATCGACGGATCCGGAAGCATCCAAATTCAGAATAACGGTTATATTGGTTTCTCGAAAATGGCTTGACCGATTGGATCAACTTAGTCTCAAAGGAAAGGTGTTACGTCCTCGGAAACTGATATGAAATTCCATCTCCATCCGACTCCGGAGTTATGGGTTGTGGAGTGCGATCACATAGAAAACTCCGATTCAAACCGATACCGCGATGAATGAAAAAAGGTGCTACCATATACTTACCAAGTGTAATAAGAATGAAAGACATTTCCATAATGTTATATTGTACGAACCAGCTATTAAATCATAGTTTGGAGAAATGAGAAAGGCACAATTGCACCTCTAGGTGGATTAAAACAGGTTTTTTTGACGTAGGACTACGTCTTTGTTTTCGATATGGGGGTGCACTCTGCAAATTCTACAAAAATGGTATGTAACGAAAAGTGGTCCAATTTTAAACGCATATAATTCAGCCATCTCACGATAAATTTTCAATTTTTTTACACAAATCGCCCCGAAATACTTCTAAGAATAGATTCCAATAGATAAACCCAAATATTTTTGATATTATAGCATTAAAAAATTAAATAATACACAACCTTGTCAAAATATCGCACATTAACACACAGAAGATAGCGCTTCCCAAGCCCTGTACGACGGATTGGTGTACCTAGCGCGCAACGCTTCTATGAATGACGTCATCATCGACTATTTAAAGAACGGACTTGGCCAGACACGCTCAGTTCCCTGTTGAACGGCTGGCGAAGCAGATCACCGCGCTGTGTTTTTTACAGCCAGTGCAGCTGAGTTAGAAGTCCGTTACACTGGCTGTGGAGGGACGCTATCCTGTGTCGTCCAACAGGCGACCGCTCCAACTGCTTCCTAAATGCCGCTGTAATGTTGCCAGTAAATTTTTGGTTTAACTAGCACATGTATTTGCTACTTGCGCTTGAAATAAAGTAATGTAGTGGTAGTAATAAGTTTCCCATTTTGGTTTAAACGCAAGGACAGTTTTTAAAACAGGATTTGATTAATTAGTTTAGCTCATCTAAGCAATTTTATCAATTCTGTAATTTAAAAGGAATTTTACGGAACTTGGTAAATTTGGCCCCACTTGCAACTGGTATAATCAACCTGCACAAAGTGTTGCATAACGCAGGGCTGTTTTTTGGAACAAAATCATTCAGCCCTTCGCTATGCAAAATCACGATATTATGACAGATGGGCTAAGCCCGGCCGTTCCTTTCAATCGGGAAAGGCCGCGTGGAATTTTGGTGAAACGCACTAATAGTGTCGTGGTGGTACTAGTTGTCTATTTCGCTCTACCCATCATCATCAGCGTTGACTCATTTTGCATTGTACGCTTGGGTTCAATGTTTGGGGCGAATGTGTTGGTAGGTAGGGGAACTGGCGGTAAAATGAACACGTTAAGCAAAGTCATTATTTTCTAACTAATAAGTGAATGAGATATTACAATCACCTTATGTTTCTTGTTAGACATGTTTTGTTCATATCTGGTAAAAATACTTCGTCATAAACACATTTTTTCAAACATGATTCTTGATTTCTAAACATGTCCACAAATGAGACATGTTTATAGCGAGTGGGTAAAATGAACATGTGGCGGTGGTAAAATGAACAGCTTCTGGTGACCAGCAAAATGTCCTGTATGTATGCAATGCGCAGCGTTGGTAAGCATTTTCCGATCAATGCTAATATCCCAACAAATCATGAGCTTTGCATACACACAGGGCATTTTGCAGGCAAAAAAAAAATTGTCACGGAAGAATTGAATTTTCATGACGTAATATTAACCATTTTACAATCCTGTGGCATCGAAACACATCTACAAACTTGGGGTTATTCATGGGTGCTTGAACTTTTAGGATCTGTTTGAGAGCAACTAGAAAGCTTGTTCTATACATGAGATGTGATTATATTGTCTAAAATTTGATTTTTCTTCAGCGGTCCGGGTGTTTTTCCCACACACTAAGTACTAAGAAAATAAATATTTTACATTAAGTAGTATAGTCCTACGTCTACAGTTCGTGCAACCCCATAGGGCTGCCCCTTGTAGTTTTTTATAGTTAAATGCACTTGAACTTCACTATTTAACAGATACAGGTATTTCGATTACTACTTGTAATCTTCTTCAGTGTTTGTATCAGTCTATAGGAAATTACGGGATTATAAAGTCGTTTTATCTAGGGAACCGGGTAGGTAGTGGTCGGTGGGTACCTAGATGCATGAAGCTGACCGTTTTTACATGTAGGTAAAATCTCGAAGATCCATGAATATCCGTTACCTTGGTCTCGATTTAATAAGGAAGGAGACGAATGTTTGAAAATTTCCCGGCTTTCAGCTACGTCTAATTTCCAAGGATTAGAGATTTGACGCTGAATTTTAATATCTTCTATAGTTAAGTTATGTTTTTTTTCTGAAAAAAGCATGTTCCGCTACTTTGGATTTGAAGTGGAATGGTAAATCTTTGTCAGATTCTCTAGAAGCTTTTGCTATTTCCGCAATATGCTCTTTGAATCGAATTTTTAATGTTCTCCTGGTTTGTCCAACATAAACTTTATCACAACATGATATTTTGTATATCCCCGAATTGCTCAGTGTTTCTATCGGATCCTTTGTGGATCCTAGTATTGATTTTAGCTGGTAATTTTTACTACTGAAAACTAGATCTACACCAAACTTTTTTAATTTTTTCCTAAGTGGATAAGCCGTATTATGGTTGAAATCTACTGCTATCCTAGTAGATTCTAAATTTTCAGTTGTTGGAGTTAAGGTTGTGAGGTTTTGCTTATGAAGCATTCTAGATTTTTTATTAATTATTGATTGGATGGTTTGCTCTGGATACCCGTTGAGCTTACCTGTTTCGAAAATGAATTCAGTTTCTTTAGTTTTTGCTTATTCCCCTAATGGTAAAGTAAGCATTCTATGGACCAGATGATGAAAAGCGGCAATTTATGCTGATATGAATGGTTTGAAGTATTTGGTATAATTCTCTCAGTATTTGTAGGTTTCCTATATTTTTCGAAAGTCAAGGACCCCCCTCTCTTTTACAAGCACATCCAAAAAGGGCAAATTGTTATCTTTCTCTTTTTCATGTGTAAAATTGGTATTTTTATGGATGTTGTTAATGGTTTCCAACATCCGGGATAAATTTTTACGTTTGATAATACAGAAGATATCGTCAACGTATCGCCACCAGCGTTCTGGTAGCTCATCTTTTTCTTTTAAACATTCAAACATTTGCCATAAAAAGTTCACAAAGAAATGGAGAGAGTGGGTTACCCATCGAAGCACCCTTGGTTTGTTTATAGAAGACACCCCGGAATGTGAAATAATTTTCTTCCATGCAAAGGCGAGTAAGTTTGCTATAAGATCTTACTTAGCTTTTCCATAGACTGTTGCTATTTTGTTGTAATAGCCAATCTTCTAGTAGGTTAATTGAATCTTTTACAGGGACCCTTGAGAATAGTGCGGTTACGTCAAAGGAGACCATAATCTCATCGTCTTTTATTTCATCTGAGTTTTGAAGTTTGAGAGTGAATTCATGTCTATTGGTGATGGACCGGCTGGAAAACTTTTTTAGCATATTTTGAAATTCTTGTACTAGCCATTTTGCAATTTTTTGGGTTGGGGCACCTATTTCCCTGATTTCATTTCCGGGTTTGTGAATTTTTGGGAGTCCCTTTATTCGGGATAAGATGGGGTTTGAAACATTGAAACGAGTGAGGTTCTCACCCAAGAGGGGTTTACAGTCTTTACAGTCTCTTTTTTTTTAACACGTTTAATCATGTCCGGGAGAGGGTTCGAACCTTAGGATAAAATTAAAAAAGTTTGGCGTAGATTTTTTTTCCAGGAATTTGTTACGTAATAAGAGAATCAGGAATCAGGAATCAGAATATATTGGCTCAAATGGCACGTTCCCCATACATAGTCGGGGATTTGTGCCTTGCCGTGTGTTTTCATCATTTCCTGAGCGGAAGGAAATGACAAGGAGGTGTGGGGAAGTAGAATTGGAAGGGTGGGAAAAATAACAGCACAAAACAAAAATAAACAACAGGTAAGTTAAACTCACAAGTAGTTCAACTTGCCTGCGAATAAGCCTAAAGCTATTTACCACATTGGATAAGAAACTTTAGTATGTCTCTGAGTTTCAGTCGACCAAACATGGTTTCGTCTATATAAGGACGGCTGAAGACTCGAAATCGCAATTGCGCTACCGCTGGACAGTTGCATATCAGATGATATGAGGTTCCGTAGTCGGATTCACAAAGATCACATGAAAAAGACTCAGCGCGCTGAATAGTTGCCATGTGATAATTGAGTTTGCAGTGGCCGGTTAAAGCCCTGGTCAGCATGCCGCAGTGGAGCTTCGAAAAATGTAAGAGATTTTTCGAAACTACTGTGCATGGTTGTTCTAGAAACGCCTTTGTTTGGCGACACGTTTGTAGATTTCTCCAAAAATTGCGGTGCTCGGACGAAGCCCAGGACCGTATTTTTTCCCTTATCCAACTTGTCGAAATTGGCAGCGCGGGCTCAGGACCAACGAAGTCAATCGCTGAACCTGCCCTGGCCAATTCATCAGTCCATTCATTTCCAGTAATACCGCAATGTCCGGGCACCCAGACAAGGTAGATAGTGTTGACAATGCTTAGTTCTTCGATTTGGGTTCGGCATGCGATCACTAGCTTGGACCGGGATTTGTCTGAGCTAAGGGCCTTGATTGCAGCCTGACTATCGGAGCAGAAGTTTATAACTCTGCCGGACAAACTCAGTTGAAGGGCCGATTGCACCCCGCACATAATCGCAAAGATTTTTGCTTGGAATACAGTATTCTCACTAGGTAGATGTACTGACATCTACCTAGTGAGTGAGATTGTTCCAATCTCATTTCACGACAGTAGACACCAGCACCAGCACGTCCCTCCATCAGAGAACCGTCAGTGTAACAGACCACTTGCGTTTGTTGTTGTCTTTCCATAAAGCCAGACAACCACTCCTCTCGAGAATCTTCACATGGAATGTCCTGTAAGGAAAACTACAAGTGAGTGTAATATCGCTGGGAGCAAGAATATCTTCACCCCATGTAACCATTTGTGACCACAATCGTGTATGACTGGTAGCAAGATCAACATGATTACTGTTCCAAAGCCCAGTAACCTGCAGTCTGTATGCACATGATAGTGCTTCTTATTTGATGTGTATGTGTAATGGTTTGATATTTAGAAGTGCCTCAAGAGCAGCAGTCGGAGTCGTGGTGAAAGCGCGCCATGAGCGCCATTCTTTGCAGATGGTTTAGCTTTGACTGGACTGTCTCCACCTCTCCCCTCTGCCACCACACAAGGCATCCGTATGACAGTATTGGACGTACAATTGTCGTGTAAAATCTATTGGATTTACACGACAATTGTACGTCCAATACTGTCATACGGATGCCTTGTGTGGTGGCAGAGGGGAGAGGTGGAGACAGTCCAGTCAAAGCTATTTAGGTTTGAGACACCAGGTCTTTCCAAAAGTTCGTCTGCACTGCCCGAAGGCCATGCACGCTTTCTTGACTCTGAACTCAATGTGAGCAGACCAATTCAGTTTGGAATCCAATAAGACTCCAACGTATTTGACTTGATCTGCACACAGTAGCTCAGAATCAAAGAACTGCAAGGGACGAACCCCGGTTGTTATTCGCTTCTTCGTGAAAAGAACCATTGAAGTTTTGCTTGGGTTAACTGATAGTTTAACTTGTCGACACCACTGTTCGACAGCTCTTAATGCCTGTTGCATTAAGTCAAAGATTGTTCCGATGCAAAATCCAGTAATTAGTATTTGGCAATCGTCAGCAAACCCGTAGGTTGGAAATCCAAGCTCATTGAGTTTCTTCAACAAGCCGTCAGCTACTAAGTTCCATAACAAAGGTGACAGAACGCCGCCCTGAGGAAAACCGCAAATACTCAACTTCCGTATCTCAGCCTGTCGCAGTGACGAGCAAAGTATGCGGTTACTAAGCAATGCGTTTATCCAACCTGAGATACATGCAGGTATCCCATGACCGCGCGTCGTTTCCAGAATAGACTGGAAGGACACATTGTCAAAAGCATCCTCAATATCTAGGAATACACCCAAGCTAGATTGCTTGAGCGAGAAGGCTTTCTCAATGTTGTAAACAACATCGTGAAGCAGAGTGATCGTGGATTTCCCACACTGATATGCATGTTGCATTTTGTGCAGTGGATATTCAACTAAACTAACGTTCCTGATGTGATGATCGATTATCCGTTCCAAAGCTTTCAGAAGAAAAGAACTTAAGCTGATAGGCCTAAAACTCTTGGCTTCTTCATAGCTTGAGCGCCCCCCTTTGGGAATAAATCTAACAGTTATTTCTCACCATGCTTTCGGGATATACCCGGTAGCAAGACTGGAAAGCAAAATCTTTTTCAAGACATGTTTAAGAATATCAAATCCCTTTTGCAGTAGCACGGGAAGTATTCCATCTTTTCCGGGTGATTTGTATGGAGCAAAGCTGTCAACTGCCCACTTGACCGATTCAGTGGAAACCAATGTACGTGCTAACGCCCACGAGTCCGAATCACCAGAATGAGATCTGTGAACATTGTTCAACTCCGGATCGATACAACCTGGAAAGTGTGTGTCGAAGAGACAATCAAGAACATCTTTTTCGTCCGTCACATAAACACCATCTCTGGTTTTTAAGGAGTTCATCTGAAAATCATTCGATTTGGAGAGAATTTTATTTAATCTGCTAGCCTCGTTCAGACTAGAGATATTAGTGCATAGGCTTTGCCAGCCAGCCCGTTCTACAGATCTAAGACATTTCTTATATGCACTACGAGCTGACCTGAAAGGCCTGGAGTCATCACGCTGACGCCGGTTCCAAGCTCTTCTCATAACTTTCTTCATTCTTTCAAGCTGAGCCCTCCACCAAGGGGTTCCCCTAGTCGATTTAACAGTACGAAGTGAACAAACTTCTTCGTAGGATGCTAATATGAATGAGTTTGTCGTATCCACGACGTCATCTAAGTCGTCTAGTTGACTAATTGTTGGAAAATATCCATGAAATTTAGTCGCCAAGTTTTCCAAAAAGAGGTCCCAGTTTGTAGATTTAGGATTACGATATGTCACCACATTGAAGGTGACATCAAAATGATCGAAAAATATATATTTATGATCGGATAGATACGCAAATTCTATCAGAGCAAAGTGTTATGTCTAACACCTCCTCCCTCCCAGACCTCGCAAAAGTTGGTCGGTTTCCCACATTCAGAATATGGAGATTTGTACTACTTATGTACTCCATCAGTTCAGAGCCTCTCAGATTGATGTCTGAGCTGCCCCAAATGATGTGATGAGCATTCGCATCACTGCCGATAATGAGCGGAAGCCCATTTCTGCTACAATATGATACAACGCTTTTGAAATCATCAGAATGAGATGATTCGTTATGCGGTAGGTATGCTGAACAATATATATATATATATATATATATATATATATATATATATATATATATATATATATATATATATATATATATATATATATATATATATATATATATATATATATATATATATATATATATATATATATATATATATATATATATATATATATATATATATATATATATATATATATATATATATATATATATATATATATATATATATATATATATATATATATATATATATATATATATATACGTTTCCGACAGTCAGTGTAACTGTGACAACACAGATATCGCGAGTTGTGAGCTCCGATATGAGACACGCGTCAATAGCCTTATTTGCAAGAATGCAAGCACGAGGCATTTCACGTGGGTTAGTCATGCCTGTCTTGTTGTAAGCAATGAAGGCAGTGTTAAGTAACTTTCCAAAATAGAAGTTTCCTTTATGGAAATACGGTTCTTGAACCAATGCTATGGAAGCTTTACCTTCCTGCATGAGTCGAGATAAATTCATAGTTGCTGTACGTTTATGTTGGAGATTGATTTGTGCTATTCTAACCATTGTTGATTAGAGAACTGTACATTTCATCTCCAACACAAATTGCACAACAACTAGAGAACACCAAGCGAGTTGGGATGTTAACGCATTTAGCGAGCCATATCAGGTTTAAATGGGACATGATCATTTGATTCCCACGATTTGCGAAGAAAATAATGGTCCACTGTGTCAGAGATTCGCATAACACAGTAAGGGCAAAACCCAAAACGCTCCGTGCGCGACTGGCATATTTTAGACCCTCCAGTCATTAAGTCCTCGGCACGGAACTACACCTTGACTTAGGGTCTCCTACTTTCAGTCGCCTCCTACGACATGGGAGCAGGACTCCAGTGGCTCAATTCTAAGCCGGATACCATACGGCCTCTTTTTTTTACAATGGAGAAGACCTTTACGTCCTAGCTATTGGTAGGGTCCAATCTACCACACGGGGTGCACTGGGGGCGTGTCGGGCTCGAATGGTGACGCTGCCATTAATACCGACTAAACTCCATTGGGCTCCGCCATCATTCCTCCCAGGAACTACCTCTCGGTATAACTTCTGGGGGGATGGCTATACTAAATGTACTCATTCACTCTCACTCACGCGTTCATACGTCCTGTATGAGGCTTACTTGGGTGCTCTCTCAATCGCACTTTGATTCACTCTCAAACACTCCCACATGAGGCTGACTTTCACCTTTTTCGTTCCTTGCGAGGCTGACTTGTGTGCTCACCTTACTCGTTCCTTGCTAGGCTTACTTTTGTGCTCGCCCTACCCATACCATGTGAGGCTGACTTAGGTGCTCACCCTATCACCTGATTCACTCTCGATCGTGCCACTCTATTATACCTCTGTCACTCCCCCTGGCATCCCATGTGGGACATTTTTCTTAGGCCCCACTTCTGACATACCATGCGAGGCTGACTTGTGTGCTCACCTTTTTCATTCCTTGCTAGGCTGACTTTTGTGCTAGCCTCTACCATACCATGTGAGGCTGACTTTTGTGCTCACCCTTAACATGCCGTGTGAGACTGACTTGGATGCTCACCCTTTCACTCCTCTGCCACGCCATGAGGCATCGATAGCTAAGTCCCAACATACTACGCTACGACCCTCCCGTCTTGGCATGAGGCAGTCCACTTATACGCCTATACACTCACTCTTCTGTCTTGCTTCGGGGTGGCTGGGTTTACCCCTTACGCGGTTGCCAGTCGCTGCGCCAAACCTGCCTCGGCATGAACAGACCATTCACTCCCTTTTTTGCGCTTGGCCTTTTTCGCTCCAGCTAACCAATCACTAGTTAGCCGTGCCCGTCGTCTGTTGCTCGGTTCGTCAGATTACCTGTAGCCTACTGGCAATCTGGATGGTAGCAGCCGAGACTGCGTTCCACTTCTCCACCGATTGACACATCCGCTGAATAAGGGTATCAGGGGTTGTGTCCCAGCCACAGACGTCAAGCATTGCTCTTCTTTCGACGTCGAACCGATGACATACGAACAGTATGTGTTCGGCAGTTTCGTCTACACCTGGGCAGTCCGGGCAGACTGGGACCTCCGCGTGCCCGAACCTGTGGAGGTACTGTCGGAAACAGCCATGGCCTGACAGGAATTGTGTCAGGTAGAAGTGAACTTCCCCATGGGGTCTTCACACCCAGCTCGATATGCTAGGTATCAGCCGGTGGGTCCACCTACCTTTCGAGGAGTTGTCCCACTCACGCTGCCATCTGGCGACCGAGGTCACCCTGGTGCGCTCGCGGGCTCCCCTATTTCCACGTTGCTCAAAGCACTCCTAATATTCCCGAATGACCAGCCCGACTGGCATCATGCTCGCTATCACGCAGGATGCATCGTGTGATACCGTGCGGTAGGCAGATATCACTCTGAGGCACATCACGCGGTAGGTGCTCTCCAGTTTCTGTAGGTAACTGGTTACCCTCAGTGCTCTTGACCATGACGGGCCGCCGTAACTGAGGATAGATACGGCAACGCCTGCCAGTAACCTACGTCTACTGGACCTACGTCTACTGGCGCACACCTTTGAGCTGTTGGACATCATTCTCGATAGTGCCGCAACAGCAGTCGACGCTCTCTTGCATGTATATAGTCGACATGGCTGCCGAAGGTCAGCTTGTCGGCTATAATGACTCCGAGAGACTTCAGACTTCGCTGTGAAGTGATCGCGACTTCTCCCACATTGCCTCTGGGCAGGTTCATCTGTACACATCGAAATTTGATAATCGAAACTCAACAAAACTTCACCGAACTACCATCAGCCGAGAGTCTCAGCAAACCCCCAGCCAACAAAAATTCAGCAAAATTAAGTGGATCATCGGTGAAAAAGAAATCGGTGGGTAGAGTGAACGTTCCGCTGCGTAATGCACCATACTGGGGAGTTCGCCCAGCTCTTCCCAGGCTCCGTTCGCCATTGAGAATGTTTTAAACCCCCTCAACAATTTTACCCATAGCACGGGTCGCATGACACTATGGAATTGGGGTTCCCTGTTTGGTAAATTTTTAAAACTGAAACAGGTAGTCCGTAGTGTAATTCTTAGCCGGTTGAAACAACCATTACCGACACTACACGGCTTATCTAGGCTGTTCGGTGAAAGAAGCTGACATTGAGGAACAGCTTCCATATTTAGATGGGCGAACAGCCGCAAAACATTGAAACGATTGAGGTTCTCGCCCAAGAGGGGTTTACAGTCTTTACAGTCTCTTTTTTTAACACGTTTAATCATGTCCGGGAGAGGGTTCGAACCTTAGGAAAAAATTAAAAAAGTTTGGTGTAGATTTTTTTTCCAGGAATTTGGTACGTAATAAGGGAGTGGGGTATACAGAAATTTGTGACATTTTTTAACGTGGGGGAGGGGAGAGTCAATTTTGGGCAATTTTTGCGTTACGTAATTTATGAATGGTCCCTTAATGCAACTGCCTGTATAATATTTCAAACTAGCTGTAACCCGATGCGCTTCGCTACACCCATCCGGACTAACTAAACGAAATAGTTTAAATATACAAAAAATAATAAATATTTTTATTATTGCTTGTGGCACTAAAAGCTGGATTCTAGCCGCACTGCGCACTTACTATTCTTTCATTAAATTATTCTCATAGACTGGTTAGTTCAACTGGTCTGTCTATGAAAATACCATCTCTATCACTTGAAATGTATGTGTTTTGACAGCTCGCAGTTTTCAGTAGCAGTTCGATCACTCGCACTTTGAAAGTGCGGAGTCCAGGTTGGTGGGAAGTGCGCAATACAAAAAATACTTATTGTAATTCTCGCGGATAGATAATGTTCTTGGTTTACCCATTTGGAGCATAATTAAATTAATTGGTCGGTTTTCCTACAAGTTTGAAATTTGTTGGTATCATTCAAATTCGTGATAGCAGTGCATCTGCTTCTTTATATTTTATAGTTATAATGGTCGCTTAACCCTTTCATGCCCAACTTTTTTTTAGTGCATGTAGGGTTTCAAAACTATTTTTCCTTGAAAACGGTGGGATCAAGAAACACGAAAAGTTGTTTGACATTAAAAATGTCTTACTCCACTATCTGGGGCTAGGTATCATTCTAAAATCTAAACTATCTCCCATGTAACGAAACTATGTAAGGTTTGCACGCTTATAACTCCGATATTACTAGATGGATTTTAATCATTCATACACCAATCGATTCAGAAACACCTAACTTAAATATTGGTAATAATTTAATATTTCACCAATAAAAGTAGACTTTTGGAAATTTTTAAAATTAAAAAGTTCACGAAAAACGGGAAAATTACCATTCGTGAGGCAGATTTCTCAGACACAGCCGTCATTAGAGGGTACCTTAGTGGCTCAATCAAACACGAAAAGTCATAAATAGAAGCGACGCATGTCCGTTTAAATCAGTTGTTGCTAATATCCCATACGAGCAACATCGTCTCCGGGCGATGCAATAAGCGCTATCGATTTTCGGCAACGTTGGCATTTACACACACTCGCACCTAAGCGACTAAACCATATACGGTTAGTTTATAAATAGAGGTGACGCGTACGCGTTTGAATCAGTTTTTGTTCTTATGTCGAACGGGTAAGATCATGGTTGTAGCTTCTGGACGCTACACTAAGCGGTAGACGCTATGCATTTTCGGCAGCGGTAGCCGTGTGCGGATTTTTTGGGTACCAGCCAGGGTTACCATATTCACAGATTTTTCTGTAATGTCACAGATTTTTTTTGACAATTTTTGATCACAGATTCTTTTTCACAGATGATAGAATTTTGGCATTTTGATAAAAATTTCACAGATTTTCACAGATTTTTGGAAATATTGCGATTTTTCACAGATTTTTTGGAAAATTATCACAGATTTTTTCCTGTTTTAGTCATCACAGATGGTAAAAAGATTTTTTTGGCAGAAACACAGATTTCAATGTGGCATCCCTGGTACCAGCACGGCGTCACAGAATGATTTGCAAAGTGGGTGGGTGGGGTGGTTTGGATTTAATTCAATACGGCAGGATGCGACTTATGTGTGCTACTTGAGAGTGTTGCGCTTGAAAAATATATATTTATTTTTATGCATGCGTGTGCGTTGTAACTTGTTAATCCATGTTTACCGCGCTTTATAGCAGCGTAGGGTAAAGAGCATATTGGCTTTCATATGTTTCATATTTCGGTTATATGTGATATATTATGTTTTTTATCAGTAAGGCATCTGACAACGTGCTTCTGTAGTTATTGCACTGTTCAGCAGCGTAATATTTTATATAGGAGAGTACACTCAGGTTTTTTACGTGGTTTTTTGCACGGTATTTTTTAAGCGGATTTTGAAATTAACGCGGCCTGTATCCCCGCGTAAAAAAACCTGAGTGTAATTGCATCGGAAACAATCACATTCCCAGCAGAACTTTTTGTTTTCTAATTTCAAACACTTTTGTTTCATACTGCACAAAAATTTTAAAACTTACGGTCCCAGTAGCAGTTTAAGCGGGTGTTCTTTTTCGAATAAAATTCAAGCCATGTCTTAAGCGTTACTGGACTTAAAATTGTTTTCCCAGTTTATGCACACAGTTCTTATCGCGTTTTAAAGTATACAACAAATAGAACGGTTGGATATACCAATTTAAATTTTAAAATAAATCTGTTTTAAATTATGAAACAAACCGCTGTACTGAAGATATAATTATGTCAGTCCTATTACCACATAAAACACCTATATAACATAAAACGCTGCAGAATTGGTTTAATAATACAATGTTTACACTACAAAGTTATAACACGTTATAATAATTAGCATCAAGAAAAATGTCACCAAGATAGCATGAAAACCCGTTTTAACTGGTAGTGCGAACGTTGTATAACAATGTAATTTATGAAATAATTTCATTTGTTCAACCACTAATCGATCAAGAAATACTTAACCTTAAGATTGTTTACGTAAATTCGTTAGTAAATTATTGAAAATTTAAATGGAAAATGAAATTTCATGGAGAATCTGTATATTTCCGTTGGCGGGCGTGGGCTTCCTCATCACAGTTCTCAATATGGAACTTTTCTTTTAAATATATTTTCTGGACAGACCAGCCTATTGTTACTAGATGGATCAGCCAAATAATGCCAATCACCTAGTGAGATACTTGGTTAATTGTAATAATAGATTACCGTTAAATGACCTTCAATAAATTATGTTTTAATGGGGAGGGTATATAGCAAATTGTAACATATGAAAACAAGCGAGTGAGCAAGAACGTGAGTCGATATGTGTGATAGATAAAATTCATTTGCACGCTCTTGAAAAAAGCTACATTTTTAATGTCACCGTGGTCGTGTCCTGTACACAACCCTTTAATTTTTTATCGATACCGAGTCTATTCAGTCAATAATGCAATATTAGAGCAATTTGTTCCAAAATTTTCACAGCAAAGTTATTGAAAATTAGGTGAGTTACAGTGAATCTTCAGGAAACACTCGATGTACACCAGAACTCAAAATCTACTGAACCAAATTGTTGAAATTTTGCACAGTTCTTCACATCATTACGAAAATTGCATTTTATCTTCTGAATGCTACGAAAAATTCAAATATCATGAAAAAAATAAAAGTTATAGTTTTGTAGAAGAACTGTGCAAACCTTGAAATCGATTGGTCCGGTATATTTTGACTTCTGATGTAAACCGCAAAACAAGTTTTCAACGAGACTACCTCCGGAGATTCGCTGCAACTGACTCAATTTTCAGTATTGTCTGTCCAGAAAATATATTCAAAAGATAAGTTCCATATTGAGAACTGTGATGAGGAAGCCCACGCCCGCCAACGGAAATATACAGATTCTCCATGAAATATGAAATTTCATTTTCCATTTAAATTTTCAATAATTTACTAACGAATTTACGTAAACAATCTTAAGGTTCAGTATTTCTTGATCGATTAGTGGTTGAACAAATGAAATTATTTGATAAATTACATTGTTATACAACGTTCGCACTACCAGTTAAAACGGGTTTTTATGCTATCTTGGTGACATTTTTCTTGGTGCTAATTATTATAAAGTGTTATAACTCTGTAGTGTAAACATTGTATTATTAAACCAATTCTGCAGCGTTTTATGTTATATAGGTGTTTTATGTGGTAATAGGACTGACATAATTATATCTTCAGTACAGCGGTTTGTTTCATAATTTAAAACAGATTTATTGTAAAATTTAAATTGGTATACCCAACCGTTCTATTTGTTGTATACTTTAAAACGCGATTAGAACTGTGATTTAAATACATAGGGCAGGACAGATACTCTGACTGCATAAACTGGGAAAACAATTTTAAGTCCAGTAACGCTTAAGACATGGCTTGAATTTTATTCGAAAAAGAACACCCGTTTAAACTGCTACTGGGACGGTAAGTTCTGTTTTAAATTTTTTGTGCAGTATGAAACAAAAGTGTTTGAAATTAGAAAACAAAAAGTTCTGCTGGGAATGTGATTGTTTCCGATGCAATTACACTCAGGTTTTTTACGCGGGGGATACAGGCCATGTAAATTTCAAAATCCGCTTAAAAATACCGTGCAAAAAACCTGAGTGTACTCTCCTATATAAAATATTACGCTGCTGAACAGTGCAATAACTACAGAAGCACGTTGTCAGATGCCTTACTGATAAAAACATAACCGAAATATATCACATATAACCGAAATATGAAACATATGAAAGCCAATATGCTCTTTACCCTACGCTGCTACAAAGCGCCGTAAACATGGATTAACAAGTTACAACACACACGCATGCATAAAAATAAATATATCTCGAGTACTTTTTCAAATGGACGTAAGTAACAATGACAGATTCTCTTTAAGGTCTTTCTCTTCTGTTCATTACTCGGCCATTTCATCATTTAACTCTTTGCATAATATTGTAGTAAAAACCGTCGGCTTTCGATATGTACTGGAAAATTAGTACAAAGTGTTGTAATGACGTCGTAATAAACGAAAGAGAAAGTAAACAAAGAGAGGCTCTCAATGTTACTTACGTCCATTTGAAAAAGTACTCGAGATATTTTTTTCAAGCGCAACACTCTCAAGCAGCACACATAAGTCGCATCCTGCGGTATTGAATTAAATCCAAACCACCCCACCCACGCACTTTGCAAATCATTCTGTGACGCCGTGCTGGTACCCGAAAAATCCGCACACGGCCACCGCTGCCGAAAATGCATAGCGTCTACCGCTTAGTGTAGCGTCCAGACGCTACAGCCATGATCTTACCCGTTCGACATAAGAACAAAAGCTGATTCAAACGTTTTTTTTAACGTTAAATGTTTTTTATTTACTTCGTTTTGTCAATTACATTAATTTGGTACAGTGTAAGGGTTTCAACTATTAGTTTTTCATCTTTGTTTAGAGTCCATTGTATCAATTGTTTTGTCATTGTCTTGTAAGAACATCTGCAGCCCATTCAATTTCTGCTCCTTGGAGGGAGATTTTCGTTGTTGGTACTAGTCGTTCGGAGTTTCGATGGGGAAATACTATGGTTTGAGTTTTGCCAACATTCACGTATATTTTCCATTTGTTCAGGTACTCGATGTAGCAATTTAAGCCAGCCTGTAACTTGTTGGTCATGGTACGAATTATCCTTCCGTTGTAGATTAGTGCAGCATCGTCAGCAAACAGGAACAAGACGCCTCCACCGGGCAGCGGAGGGATATCGGAGGTGAACAAGTTGTAGAGAATCGGTCCTACTATGCTGCCCTGAGGCACGCCAGCAGTTGCATCATAGGCATCCGAGTGCTCTCCTTGCACGCAGACTATCGAAGACCTGGATTGTAGATAGTTTCGGATTATCTTCACTAGGTACGTTGGGAACTGGAATTGCATCAATTTGTGGATAAGACCTTCGTGCCACACATTATCAAAAGCCTTCTCAATGTCGAGACAGGCCATGACTGTGGACTTTGACAATGCCTTGTTTCGTTTGATAGTATTGTGTACACGTTGGAGTTGGTGAACTGTGGAATGACCTTTTCTGAAGCCAAATTGGACGTCAGGTGACGATAAATTTTCGACGATGTTCGAGAGAAATATATCCAAAGTTGATCCAACACCAGCGCTAGAGAAGTACGTAGGCGTGTCAGGATGTGCCACGACGTAGTAACCAAGCTGTATGTCATCTGCCAGAATTTTACCGTTTGCGTTGTTTCTGGACCCGCCCCAGGCGGAGTGCCGAGCATTTAGATCTCCCGCGATCACAAACTTACCACCACGTCTTGTAAGCTTTTGGATGTGGTTTTTGAAGAGCACCGATGTTCCATTCGCTGTTTGACAATGTTTTGGGCAATAAACGGCGATGAAGACAATGGATCCCTGACTGGTGTTCACCTCGATACCTACTGCTTCAATAAAGTTGGTTTGGAAACAGGGAAGCGTTTTGAAATCTGTACCTCTTTTTACTGCAATGGCAACTCCTCCCCCAGTAGAAGTTGTCCTGTCTAGTCGAACGATGATGTATTCCGGTAGGCTAAAGCAGACTTCCGGATTGAGGTAGGTCTCCGTAATGATAGCGATATCAATATTGTGGTTTGCTAAAAAGTCCGATAACTCGAGCTTTTTCCGTAGCACAGAATGTGCATTCCAATTAGACACTCTGATGGTTGAGAATTTGTACATGGCGATAATAGAAAGTCATCATAACAGAAATCTGTTCTTGACTGGTGCGACAAGCTTTGGTTTGCCTATCTAGTTCTAGGAAGAGTGTAGCCAGTTGATCCATGCTGTAGAGCTGGGAACCTACCGGGGGCTGGCCTACTACGTCGGCGTAGCTACGATAACCTGGGGGAGGCCGACTGGAATCCGTGTTTCGGGCCGGGAGTTGCTTTGCAGATGGTTGCTGTGGGACTAGTGGCGGGAAGAAGAGTTCATTTATGTGCGGTGATTTCGACTTACGATTTGGTTGCTTCTTTTGCATCGCCGCCTTGCGTATTTTCATGAATTCTTCACGTTTTTCGCACTCTTTGCTGGTCGCAGGGTGGTCACCATCACAATTTGCACACTTAATTTTAGGTTCTTCCATTGGATCACACTGGTCCGAACGATGATTGCCAGCACAGACCGAGCATCGGCTTTGGATGTGACAATTTTTTGCCCCGTGTCCGAAACTGAGGCAATTAGTGCATTGCGTCACTTCGCGGTGGGCGGGTTTGTAGCGTTCCCATTCCACAATTATATGGAACAGTGCTTTAATGCCCTTCAATTCACTTAATGTCGTGGAGCCTCTCTCCAAGTGCACCAGATACAGCTGGTCCCGGTACTGTATATCTTGGTTCTGGCGTCTTATTTTGTAAATCGCCAGCGGCTTTAGCTTACATACCTCCAGCGCTTGCTTGAGTTCATCGGTAATCATGTCCGGGAGACCGCGCAGCACATATTGCTCGATGCAAGATCGTGGGTGAAGTATTCAAACTTTACTTGTTTCAGGTAATTTTCCACTCCAGTGTAACGTGGCATGGAGGGGACGATGATTTTATATCCGTTGGCATACAAACGGATTGTCGCCTTAAGACCATGATTGATGAGGTTGTTCAAGTCCGAACGCAAAGTGGGCGGAAATCCTTTCACATAAAATGGAGGCAATTTCTCCTTCTTCTCAATTTCCTGTGTAGTTAAATAGTCGAACTTATTGCTGGCAAGTAGCCTTTTCGATGCAGCCGTTTCATCTCCGTCGGCATCCGAATTATGCTGCCGTTTGGATGCAGCAGGAGGCCCTGTGCCAGGGCACGATTTTCCCATCATTTGGGACGACGCGATACTAGCGAACAACGCGGACAAAAGAAGAAAAACACAGCTAAGGAAAAAAATACGTCTTTACTCGGAGCGGTAGCAAAAAACACTGTGGTGATTCAAACGTGTACGCGTCACCTCTATTTATAAACTAACCATATATGGTTTAGTCGCTTAGGTGCGAGTGTGTGCAAATGCCAACGTTGCCGAAAATCGATAGCGCCTATTGCATCGCCTGGAGACGATGTTGCTCGTATGGGATATTAGCAACAACGTCGCTTCTATTTATGACTTTTCGTGTTTGATTGAGCCACTAAGGTACCCTCTAATGATGGTTTTGTCTGAGAAATCTGCCACTAAGGTACCCTCTAATGACGGCTGAAATCTGCCTCACGAATGGTAATTTTCCCGTTTTTCGTGAACCTTTTAATTTTACCAATTTCCAAAAGTCTACTTTTATTGGGGAGATATTAAATTATTACCAATATTTAAAAGTTAGGTGTTTCTGAATCGGTTGGTGTATGAATGATTAAAATCCATCTAATAATATCGGAGTTATAAGCGTGCAAACCTTACATAGTTTCGTTACATGGGAGATAGTTTCGATTTTAGAATGACACCTAGCCCCAGATAGTGGAGTAAGACATTTTTCATCAAAAATATCTACCCCCTTAAGCAAGAATTGATTTCATCAGTAGGTGTGGAACAACGGGTAAAATTTGACGAAGATCGCCGACCACACCACTAAATCTTTGGTAATAAAAATTGAATATTCGATTGGTTCCTTTTATGTGTCATCGTGAATTCGTCCTATACATGGTGTTTGATTCAGGGTTAAAAACCTCTCGAGGGATCATTGACTGTCATATTTGGAGAAAAAAAATCGTTCTACACATATCTTCAAATCTCAACCGTTACTAAGTTATTGAATTTTTTGTGTTAAAAACTTAGTTATCTTAAAATAGCTCGCACTCAAAAAATACTTTGCATTTCAAATCTTTTGGATCCATTGGATAGGTGAGAAAATTTTCCATTGAAAAATGTCCTCAAATGTTTCAGCTAATGAGGTTAAGTAACCTTTTCACAGTAATTTATTTAAAATTTAACAATTTTGATCGATTTTTCGTTCATTTCGAGAAAATCGTAATAGTTTATATCACCATTTTAATAATTTAAAATAAAATTTTTAGTCTTAAAGAGTTGCATACTTTGTTCCTTGGCATGATACATTTATCTTTTCTTGTTTTCATGTGTTTGGGTTATTGAACTTGGATATTTTTATCTCATATTCACTTCTAATAGCTCTTATTGAAGAAGTATGGCACTTATTGAACCTTTTCTTATTTTTATTCGAAAGCCAGGAAAATTTTGCATAGAAAAAGGTATAAATACCTTTCAGTTAAGTGAATTTAGTATTCTTTTAGAAGTTAATTAGTTCAAAGTTAGTGTTATTATTAGCATTTTCGTTATTTTCTTAAAATAGTAAATAAGAAATAGCACCATTATTATCATGGAATTTATGCATCTCAGTAAGTTCTACAATTCTTTCTTTGGCTCCATTCAATTATCTCTTTTAGTTTCGAAGCAAAATCATTTTTATCACCTCGTTTCATATGCAAAAACAACGATTTCGAATCCACTACATTTGGGATGAGGTCATGCTGTGTTAATTATTAAATTGCAGCGAAATGAAAAGCGATAGAGATAAGGTATCAAATAAACCTACCAGTACACTGTTTATCATAACGTAAAATATTTGATGAAGCAAAATTTGATCAAATAAACGTGTTTGACAAACAAATTTGACAAGGCCAGTACACGAGATCAACTGTTTAACAAACTTTTTTCATCAAATATTTGCATTGATGCGTTACCGGACGTTACGCCTAACATTGTTTGACAAACATAATAAAACAAGTTTGATGGATCAGTACACTGTTTGTCAAATGTAGTCAAACCGGCATGTACGTCAAATAAATCGCCATGCGAAAAAAAGGTGCTGTTTGAACTTCATGAATTTTCAAGAGTGCAAACAAATGAAATATTTGTGTTAGCGCAGGGATGCCAAATGATTTTTCAGAAAATTTGTTTTATTTTTATAAAAAACTGGTATTGACAAAGCAACTATATCGCTTTCCTTTGTTCGTGATTATGCAGAACAAGGTGATTAGAGTTCTATGGTGATTCGTCTTTGGCAGTAGCTAGGTGAGAAGCGAGGTAAGCGTGCAACTGGCTGCGGGGGTGAAAAATGACAGCAAACAACTTTGTGTGCAAACTGAAATCCAAGCAATCATATATCGAGACGAATGTTTCATCACTAGTAACTAGTAAACAATGTTGTTAGCTGTCGTTTTTCAAACCAGCATGGCTGATCGGCGTTTTAGATAATCGTATCACCTGAGAATAAAAGCTCATTTATGCAGAGTGTAATATTAATATTAATCACATAGCTTATGGGATTTTGACTAATTGGGGCTGTGGTTGAATACTTCGTCTGCGTTAACATTTAACGCCATACTTTCTTTGGCAAAGTTGTTGTGCTTATTTAGACCTACAATTTAGAGTGACTGGATATCCAATTAGTTGAGAACTGTGCCGCCAGGGGAAATAAATCGAACCTCTCGTCGTGAATATGACTAACGCTGACTGAATATCCAATTAGTTGAGAACTGTGCCGCCAGGGGAAATAAATCGAACCTCTCGTCGTGAATATGACTAACGTTGAATAGGTTTAACATGGAATATTTCGAAACACTGATTATTTTGAAAGGCGGTGTCTCAGGAAGATTTGTCCAGAAAGTCAAGAGTTTCTGGATAGTGGAAATAATAAATCAGAATTGTCCCATCAGGCGGCGCTAATACTAATGCAAATTTTCAATTAATGTCAAAATCATTCTTTGTCTCAATAACGAGAATATTTAGAGAGGTACTATCTTCAGTAAAGATGCTCGAGAAATCAAAGACTACCAGATAGATTAGTTTGGGATACTCTCACTATGGTGCACTAGTGAGCGTACCACCTAAAAGTACATTATAGAATATGATACATCTCAAAAGTCTAGTAACATAGAAAGACTGTGTTTCCGGCAAAGTTCTAGGGGAGATCAACGGCTACGCGATTACGGGTAAATCAAACTGAAATAGATCCGCCAGGTGCAGCTCGTGAGCATGTACTAGGGTAACCAACCAATTTTGGACCCCTAGAACAAGTCAAATTACGTGAACGTCAAAAAATATTTGCTTGCCTATGTTTTTTAATGCAATACATGCACGAGTCTGCTCCAAAATTACTGTTCTTGAAAGAAAACTGTCAATGGATGTTTTATAAATTGATATAAACTCGAAAATGACATTTCTTCACAGCATGAATTTTTCACACTTCGAACCCTTCCACACTAATTTGGACAGTGTTCCAAGCATATTTTGGACACACTGAATGTGACTGAATATATTTTGGAAACAGTGAAGTTTTTTCTACTAAACTGGCCTACTAATTCGTTCTCTTTGCAGTATATTTAATCCATGAAAGAAGAACATAAGCAAATCAGTGATTGCCAATCAAAAATAGTACATTAATCTTATAGAAGGCTGACTGCATGAAGTATTTTTTAGTTCTATCATTTTGAGAAATAGAAAAACTTTCGGTACAATTAGGTTACTGACGACTTAACAAAGCAGCATTAAATGTTATGCAATAGAGTTAACAATAATATATTTCGTGTAATAATTCATCTGTAGCGGTATTATGGAGTAATGTCCTCAAGTGGATGATAAATCAAGGTTCAAAGTTCGTCAGGAATCTTCTTGTACTAAATATTAATGTTTAATTCTTTTGTTTACGAGGTGGTTTCTTGTTATTCATTCTAAGCTCAGTTTTTCTTTGTTTCTCTTCCTTTACTTTCCTTTTTTTCAGTTTTCGCCTTGTGGTATTCAACTGTTCGGCGCAATGTTAAAACAGCAGGACTACGTCGCTTGAATCGTGATGTTCCTGTTCGTGTGAGTGTTTCAGGCGATTCTAGGAATTCAGCAAGCACACTCTTAGTATCATTATTTAGCTGTGATATGTCTCTTATGTCGTTTTTCATTGAAAAACACTGGGGCGGTGGATTGCACTGGTTTTGCACTTTCTAACAGAAGTGGGAATGAAACACGTCTAGTGGCCGGCTCTTCTGCTAGAAAATGCAACACCAGTGCAATCCACTGCCCCGGGGGTTTTCAATGCAAAACCCCATTAGATTTGTCAACACGTCGAATTCAACAAATTCGAACTACAAACGTTCTTCAACATGGATTTTAGAAGTCTCCTCTTTGGTCATATTATGTCTTCAATGAAATGAAACGACCCTCAATCGTTTGATTTTCGACATCCATTAGTTTGAACATTTTTAAATAATTTGACAAAAAAGAGCAAAAAGGAGCGACCCACCGTTACGAAATTTTTCACTTTTTGATTATTCTAACTCGATAAACAAATAGCTATCAAGAAAGAAAATCGAGGGGTGTCCAAAATAAGTTGATATCAATTTTTAAGACAGATTGTGGACACCATTTATTTAAGATTGTTTAGATAAAACATTACGAAGAAACCTTTTCAAACACGTAACATGCATAATACTAAATCAGACAAACTAATTAAATCGATAAAAAATATTATAATTGTACATTTAAATCCAATTTGAAAATGTATCATTTCCACTGGTTCCTCTTTACTATCGTTGAAACATGAAACGTTTTCGGTGATATTTTTGAAAACTGTGGATTCTGTTTAATTTTAAACAATTAGAGATCAACTAATGATATTGAAACTTAATAGACAACCCAAGGAATGTAATTGCTGCATCAAACCAAACAAATGCAGCGAAAAATTAGCAGTGTAGGAGGCAAATACATTACCATGGTCCAAAATATGTAGGGGCCCAAATTAGGAAAACCTCAAGGTTTTGTTATCGGTCGGATTAGTATAAATTCCTACTTATCATTTCCTAAGCAACTCTTACTAGACAATCAGCAGTCAAACATGATGACGTCAGTGTGCAATCCGCCGAAATCATAGTCACAGTGCAACGGATCGAAAACATAATATTGTCCACAACTTCTACAAAACAAAATATAATGAAGCATAAATGCATTGAAATGAAAGATAACGTAATAGGGTAAGAGTGTATAATATGCCCCACTTCTATTCCCAGGATTCCTGAATTATCTTAAACATGAAAATGCTTGATAACAGTATCCTTTCATGAAATCAACGCACTAAGTAAGTTTGGCATTTTTAATATGCTGCAAAACAACACAAAAGTTTCAAATGGGGAGACGGGCATAGCGTAGTTGGTAAATCGATTGCCTTGTACGCAGCTCACCTGGGTTCGAGTCCCAACACCGAACATAGGGTTAGAGATTTTTCGAATTTCTCTAGCCTGAAAAGAGGCGAATGACCCTAAAGTTAAAACCTCTATAATAAAAAAAATTTCAAATGGGTCATTTCTATGTTAGTTCCCACTATTTTTCTATAAACATTTCAACCTATTAAAAATAGTCGGATTGGGTAGAACAATTTCAAGTAACATATTGGAATAGTAAAGTTCCTATCTTAGTTTTCGGAATGACTTGAAATTATACGTGCGTGTAGAATTATTCTTGTCTTCACAACAGCTCATCACCGGACAAAACGCCCCATTAAGTTCTGAATGGTATGCCCCATTATTAGCACAACCGCAAAGCAACTATTTGCCCAATTATGAGCTTTAAATAGCAGTAATACTGTTATTTAAAGCTCATAATTTTCTTCAGGTAAATCACGTTTTCATACAATATGTGACCTTTTTTTTAGCAAGACAAAATTTCAATAATTCGATTAGGGCTTATAACCCTATTGTTGTGGGGCATAATCACCGATTGCTGTGGTGCATACTATCCTTTTGTTGTAGGGCATATTACACTGAAACGGGGGGGGGGGGGGGGGCTCTTGGCCTTGGGTGAGCGAAGTAACTAGAATATGAGCATCTTTGAAAAATGTGAATGTTTCATTTGCATTCTTTCAGCAAAAACTTAAGCATGAACTATTTTCTATTTAATTTGGCAATAAATTGGACTAGTTGCCTCAGAGCTTAGTGCCCAAAATTGAAATATAGCTATTTCTGCTTAAGGGGGGCGTTTAAGATAGAAATAATAATAGAAACGAAGAAAAGGGACTCCGCCAACTAACCCTTACCGCCTAATTGCTCCAGCTCCCTGACCTTTAGTACTAATCTTAGTTTGTGCAAATCAGTTCGGTCAATTCGGAGAGAAATAACTTGCTAGTATACCCTTTCGTTAAATGAGAAAGGCATAACATATATTAAATTTGATTAATATAAATTCAAACTCGATTATTTAATTAGATTTTATGAAAGCGGCGTTAACTCTACATTCACAATTATAATACGCGAAATTAACGCGCATGGACAATTGTGATGTAAATTTCTTAGTAACTTCTCTCTCGTGTGAATCGTGACCCCTGCGGGGATAGTCAAATTGAGTTAGCTAACGATGGGCTCTGCGGTAACATTGTGCTGTTTACGATACATACTCATTCATAATAGGTGGAAACAGCTGAATCATTAATTCAGCGACATTACCAGGCACTGAATTCAAAATTATCCAAACACCCATACCATCTCACACGAAGAAGACAAAACCTGTTGAACGAAGGAATTGAAGCTCAAATCAAACGTTGTTAACCTACTTTTGTCGCGTAATGAATGAGCAGGTTGAAATATGCGGCCTTCAAAAATCGCAGTAATCTATAGGGGAACTCTGGGCTATTCGGACCTACCAAAGCAAATCGTCTCATTAGGTAGATACATGCGAAATAATTTATCGGTTAAAGGTCCTAATTGTTAGTTTAAAAATCTCAGCTACATTTTGGAGTCAAACAAATTAAATTGCACCACTCCATCGTAACGCTAGGCGACGATTTTCGAAAGTTTACGTTTGTCCATCCTTTTACAATGTAGGGGTAATTCGGACTTCTCTACGGGGCAATTTTCATCATTTTTATTTATTTTTTTTTACAATGGAAATATGTCTACCTATGAAATCTGTATTGGAGAAGCAAGAAAAAATAAATCACGTTAAAAAAAATAATCTGAGTAGTCACAGCTGTCGGTTTGCGCAAACTTGTATTTTCTTTGCTGTTTGCTGGCAATCATGTGCGCAGATGCATGCCGCTGAATATATGGTTGATTGAATTGGCGGTCTTAAGGGGTGATACAACTGTAGAGCACGAAAAATAGGTATATTTCGAGAATTTTTCTTAACGCAATAAAAAGGAGAATGAATGAGATTTATAGCACAAATATTGAATCACACAAAATATTTTTTTCGAGCAATTTCATAACAAGTGGATTTCCATCATGCAAGTTTTTTTTTTGGAAGAGATTCACGGCCGGAAATCTATCTCCCGACCTAGAGTCAAAAATTCATTTTTTTCTGATTCGTTATGTCAATAGCAAGCGACGTACGTAGGATACTTTCGATATTTTGATTTTACGCCAAATGGCGTACTTTTGAGTGAAAAAACGCCGCAAATGTCAAAAAAAAAATCGCCACAAAATTATTAATTTAAAAAAAAATTAAGCAATAAAAAATAAAATCCTACGTACGTCGCTGGAGAAATCAATTCTGAATATACTGTGAAAATTTCAAAGCGATCAAAAATCATTTGTTCGCGTTACATTTCTGGCCTGCTAAAAAAAATTCAGCAAAGATACAAACAGTTGAAAAAACGCACGTGATATTTCTATTTTTCAAAATTTTTATCTTTGGGCATCCATATACACAGTTAAGTCAAATATATTTTCAAGATACTCTGGGAACTTCTTGGCTAGAGTATATATAAACATTCAGTATAGAATTAGTTTGAATTGGAGCTCATGCAATTATCGATTTTTGGCCACATGCCTCCCCATAGTGCTTAGGAGGTGGACGCTACCAATTTTGGCACATCCCTTGTGTGTGCGAAATAAGTTTCTCGCTCCCATCAATTTCCCGCTGAGGATATAATTCTATCAGTTTCCGTGCTAGAGCGAGTATATTTGTTTCAAAAGGCGGTGATAAGGGCATCTTCCGTCATATAGTGATGCTGTTTTCTGGAGGCGATTGGTCGTCGCAGCGATTACAGCAGCAATAGAAGCGAAGGAGTTCCAGTAATAAATCTAAGTTTCCTTCTTCTTCTTTTGACATTAAAAATGTCTTACTCCACTATCTGGGGCTAGGTGTCATTCTAAAATCTAAACTATCTTCCATGTAACGAATCTATGTAAGGTTTGCAGGCTTATAACTCCGATATTACTAGATGGATTTTAATCATTCATACACCAACCGATTCAGAAACACCTATCTTAAATATTGGTAATAATTTAATATCTCCCCAATAAAAGTAGACTTTTGGAAATTGGTAAAATTAAAAAGTTCACGAAAAACGGGAAAATTACCATTCGTGAGGTAGATTTCTCAGACACAGCCGTCATTAGAGGGTATCTTAGTGGCTCAATCAAACACGAAAAGTCATAAATAGAAGCGACGCATGTCCGTTTAAATCAGTTGTTGCTAATATACCATACGAGCAACATCGTCTCCGGGCGATGCAATAGGCGCTATCGATTTTCGGCAACGTTGGCATTTGCACACACTCGCACCTAAGCGACTAAACCATATACGGTTAGTTTATAAATAAAGGTGACGCGTATGCGTTTGAATCAGTTTTTGTTCTTATGTCGAACGGGTAAGATCATGGCTGTAGCGGTAGACGCTATGCATTTTCGGCAGCGGTGGCCGTGTGCGGATTTTTCGGGTACCAGCACGGTGTCACAGAATGATTTGCAAAGTGGGTGGGTGGGGTGGTTTGGATTTAATTCAATACGGCAGGATGCGACTTATGTAGGGTTGCCACCTCTGGAGAGGCTTTGACCCGGAGATTTTCACTGATCTGGGGGGTGGTGGATTTTGAGTGGAACTAGACGGAAATTGGAATCAAAGCGATTGCTCGGCATTTTAGAGCACTTTAATCGCTTTTTATTACTACGTTACAGCAAAGCTGTAAATTTTTCACATTTATGAACGGTTTTGTTGGTTTAATCTGGTGTAGTATTTCACTTCCCCGACTAAGTGCCAAGAACACAAAAGCACCAACTCTCGCTGTGGAGGATAAGTCGAACGAGCATTGCTCTCCTCCATAACTAACAGGAAAAGGAGAGCAAAGGAGGCTGCGGCATCATATGGGAAGCACTATGTGGTGTCGGTTATTCATCACCAGAGGTCACAACAAAATGGCAAAACTCACCTCCCTAGCCCACAGTTAAGGGTTGCTGCAGGAGTAGCAACAACACGAGAAGAACTCGTTTGATGTTGACCTAGTCAGTTGGCTAAATCTGCCATACCTTGGTGCAGTGGTCGATAAGCACCACTAACAGTGATGTGATTTGGTAAAATTGCACCAAAATGACTTTTTACATCATTTTGAGCGACTTAGTAGGATGCTACATATCAATTGTAGAATATAGCGAAATATTACTTTCCTTAATTTGTAGTAAATTTGATTTGTTTTTCATATTCATTGCTTTGTGAAAGAAATCAGCAATATTTGGTGAACTCATCTTCGCCACCTTGAAACGAAGAGTTAGTCGAAAAAAACTGAATCAGAGTAATAGTTAACTTAGACTTTTTAAATATTTTGTAAAGAATCAATTGATTCCAAAAAAATGAAAATATTATTCTTCCCACCAAACCCGGAGAAATTGATGTGAAACCCTGAGGCCCGGAGATCGCTCCCGAAAACCGGAGTCTCCGGGTCAAACCCAGAGGGGTGGCAACCCTAGACTTATGTGTGCTGCTTGAGAGTGTTGCGCTTGAAAGAAAATATTTATTTTTATGCATGCGTGTGCGTTGTAACTTGTTAATCCATGTTTACGGCGCTTTGTAGCAGCGTAGGGTAAAGAGCATATTGGCTTTCATATGTTTCATATTTCGGTTATATGTGATATATTTCGGTTATGTTTTTTATCAGTAAGGCATCTGACAACGTGCTTCTGTAGTTATTGCACTGTTCAGCAGCGTAATATTTTATATAGGAGAGTACACTCAGGTTTTTTACGTGGTTTTTTGCACGGTATTTTTTAAGCGGATTTTGAAATTTACGCGGTTTTCATTTACGCGGCCTGTATCCCCCGCGTAAAAAACCTGAGTGTAATTGCATCGGAAACACATTCCCAGCAGAATTTTTTGTTTTATAATTTCAAACAGTTTTGTTTCATACTGCACAAAAATTTTAAAACAGCACTTACAGTCCCAGTAGCAGTTTAAGCGGGTGTTCTTTTTCGATTATCGATTAAAATTCAAGCAATGTCTTAAGCGTTACTGGACCTAAAATTGTTTTCCCAGTTTATGCAGTCAGAGTATCTGTCCTGCCCTATGTATTTAAAACACAGTTCTAATCGCGTTTTAAAGTATACAACAAATAGAACGGTTGGGTATACCAATTTAAATTTTAGAATAAATCTGTTTTAAATTATGAAACAAACCGCTGTACTGAAGATATAATTATGTCGGTCCTATTACCACATAAAACACCTATATAACATAAAACGCTGCAGAATTGGTTTAATAATACAATGTTACACTACAGAGTTATAACACGTTATAATAATTAGCAACAAGAAAAATGTCACCAAGATAGCATAAAAACCCGTTTTAACTGGTAGTGCGAACGTTGTATAACAATGTAATTTATCAAATAATTTCATTTGTTCAACCACTAATCGATCAAGAAATACTTAACCTTAAGATTGTTTACTTAAGTTCGTTAGTACATTATTGAAAATTTAAATGGAAAATGAAATTTCATATTTCATGAAGAATCTGTATATTTCCGTTGGCGGGCGTGGGCTTCCTCATCACAGTTCTCAATATGGAACTTTTCTTTTGAATATATTTTCTGGACAGACCAGCCTATTTTTACTAGATGGATCAGCCAAATAATGCCAATCACCTAGTGAGATACTTGATTAATTGTAATAATAGATTACCGTTAAATGACCTTCAATAAATTATGTTTCAATGGGGAGGGTATGTAGCAAATTGTAACATATGAAAACAAGCGAGTGAGCAAGAACGTGAGTCGATATGTGTGATAGATAAAATTCATTTGCACGCTCTTGAAAAGCTACATTTTTAAAGTCACCGTGGTCGTGTCCTGTACACAACCCTTTAATTTTTCATCAATATTCGTACATTTTACATTCACATTAAAATAATTTAGTTGAAATAGTTAAATCCGTTTGCAACGTCTTCCAACAAATTTTCTGAATATTTTATTGCAGTGCTGAAAATTTACAGCAATTCACCCATTCATTTTTTCATAACTTTCCGCGTTTCTCCCAGCTCCAATTAATGTTGGCAAGATAGTAATTAAGTTAAGTAGTGGTATTGATAAATAAATCATCCCAAGAGATTGGTCTCTTCAAAATTGTTGTGCGTTGGTCTTTTCTGAAATGTGTAGATGGGTATTAGACCGGCAACAATATTAGTTTTTTTCAGAACGCTGCGAATTTAAATAGTAACTGGATGTACAAATCATATGCAAAATTTGAGCTGTTTCCAAAAGCTTTAGTACACCTACAAGAGGTTTCAAGTTTTATATATATATATATATATATATATATATATATATATATATATATATATATATATATATATATATATATATATATATATATATATATATATATATATATATATATATATATATATATATATATATATATATATATATATATATATATATATATATATATATATATATATATATATATATATATATATAAATTCGGAAACAAAAACTTCAAATCAAATTAAAAATTCCACAGTAACTCTGTTTACCTCAAAACTTATGGTCACATAGTTTATAACGAACAGCTTTGTTGAAGGTTATTTAACGAGAGAATTATTTAACTTTGAAGACCAACCGATTTTTCATTTATGTTACAAAAACTTTATCTGATTAGTCATAACTGGCGATTAGTGCATCATATATTTTCTATGATGTGGTGTGTACAATCATGTGCGTAGCCGCAAGCCGCTGAACGGTGGTTGATGGAATAGGGTGCTCGAATAACCCCTTACGCTCATTTCGCACAAAAGTAGTGAGCGTCTTGAAAATATCTGTGTTTTCACTCAAACAAAAATCATTCCATAAAATAGGAGCCTCAAGCTCCTCCTCCAAAACACTTTCCCGCCGTTTCCTCACTTTCATTTGTTGCCTTAATCTCATTATAAAAATTTTTGGTTTTGAGGATGGCAAAAAAAGAAACTCTTTGTATACCTCATCTCTAAAAACCAAAGAACTACGTTCAGCTGTCAAAATTAATGTTTTTGAATAGCGGTTCCACGAATATGTACGACATTCAGAAAGTCTTACGCTTTTATGAGTAATCGAGGGGGTCCGAATTACCCTCACAGTCTTAATAGCCCCGGGTCCTCTACGTAATTTTATTATAGGGAGAACTGGTTCAATTCGGACCGGGTAAGGGCTTATGAACCTGAAAGCCTGATCAATTGCGCTAATTTTTTTCTAAGGCGACTTTTTTCGGTCTTTTACCGTATTGTGTATAAACGGTTCTGCGCAAAAGTACATGAAAGGTCCGAATGATCCCAACCCTGTTCCAATTCGGACCACCCATTTCTTTTCAAATGAATTCCTATTTTGGTTCCTTAGTCCTTAAGTTATTCCTCTTTGATTTTCATAAGATTTCGAAATGTGAAATGAACAGTTCTCTTTAATATATAAAACATTGTAATAAATATACAATTAAAAATAAGAGCAGGGCCAAATTACCTAAAAATAGGTTATGAGCTATAACGTCGAAATCTGTCAACCAATTTGCGAAAACTTAAACGATATATCGCGATCGCCTATCAGATCGTATATACAGCAAAAGGTCCGAATTGGACTAACCCATATTCTATTATTCACACACCGATTAAATGAAAACAGTTGATAGTCTCGCCCAAATCAAGATATTAAATAAAAGAAGATCCAAAATCACGATACTGCAATTGATTTAATTAATGTTTATCGCCAACAAATATCTTGTTTTTCGGCTTACACATTTTTCAAAATGTCCCGGACTTTATGGCGCACATTTATTTTCGGATCTTATGACGCACCCTTTGTGCGTCATAATGTCCCGGACCTTATGATGCACATTCGCTTTTGGATCTTATGTCGCAGTCGATATTCTGAGCAATGTGACGCACTTATAGTTTCGGATATTGTGACGATTAAGAACTGCGGCATGAAGTCACAGGTCATACCGTCCCAAAATAATGTGCGTTGTATCGTCCAGAACATTGTGACGCGTCATATGGTCCGAAAATAAATGTACTTCTTGAAGTCTGTAATCATCCTTGTGTCACAATGTACGAAAGGGGTCCTGCGTCAGAATGTCCGGGATCTTATGACGCACACTGATACTAGGATGTTATGGCGCAGCAGAATTGCGCCCTAAAGTTCGAGATAATATGACCCAGTACGCACAGGTACTGCGTGATAGCATTCCATGTCATAAGGTCCCAAAAAAGAGCGCGTCATAATATCTGGGACAATCTGACGCACCAGGCTGCATAATAATATCCGAATCTTTCGAATCTTATGACGCGTCACAATGTCCCGGACGTTTTGACGCACGTTTATTTTTGGATCTTATGTCGCAATCTATTTCATGGACGCTGTGACGCTCTTATTGTTTCGAATATTATGACGCATAAGAGCTGCGTCATAATATCCCAGTGCTGTATGACCTAGGACGACGTTATGATCTAGCACCTGTGAGTACATCACGACGCACAGTGGCTGGAGGCTGGCCAAAACCTCAAAAATTTATTTTTGAAATATTGATAATTTATATTTTTTCTAGATTTCTCATATATTGAATGATGTATATTCAAAATTTTATGATCATTGGATAAGAACACGATTTTTAACATGAGTTTAAACGTAGCAAAGTCCGGACTTTTTAATGATTTTCATTTCCGAAACCACCATTGCTCTGTTCACTTCAAATGCATGTTGCTCTTTTGATTTTCGTCCGATTTTAGCACAACTAGTTTCATTGTGTAGAGGAACGAAAGAACTTGGTTAGTGAATAAAATACATTTGGTAAATTTGCTTGGAACTATGACTTTTTAGTTTAAATATGTTTGAGGTGGTCAGATCAAAAATACTTTTTTCACTAATGTATTCTGTACAAATTTCGGAATCATTTCGGAACGGTCGCATAGTATACATTCTATGGGAAATAACCTCTACTTTTCGAATATCATGGTCTCGTTCTGCGCCTAGGTGCGCAAAAAGTTTTAAGGAGATTTTGAAGCTTTGTTGCTGATATGGAGGGGCATGGTGTTTTGTTTAAAATAGTTAGACAATCTACAGTAAACCAATATGTTATACAATGGATTTAAAGTAGTATTCTTCATTTTTTATGATATTGCTGACATTATTGAACAGCAACGGAAAATCTATCATGAAAACGGGATCATAGTTATAAAAAAGGTTCAATGACACTGTATGGAAAAATGCATTTAATATTTTACGACTTTTGACATCAAAAATGAGCTCAGCACCTCAAAATTAGCTTAAATTGTGATTTTCAGCCAAATTAGGTAACATTTGAGGTTTTGTCCGACTTTTGTTTGAAGACCCGCCACTGTGCGACGCAATAATCAAGTAATCAATAAGCATTATAACTTAGCTTAATATCTGCATTAGATCTCATGTATTTCAAGGGAGAAACCAATCTTGAAAATGGCAGAATTTTTTGTGAAAAATAGCAATTTTTATTTCAAATGATTACAAAACTGTCTAAATTGATAAATTATCTCGAAAATTTAACGTAGGAGTAAGGTGTCTTATACAAAGAATGTGTATTTTTTTTCGGCTCCGACAGCATAGGTCATTAAATTGACTTTACGCTTGTCCGGACATGCCGCAGACTCAGGTGATTCGCATTTAATGCCAAAAGATCCTGACTCCTGCGCTGCAGAAGACAAAATGCTAAGTAACCGGGAAACTCTAAGCTTGTTCATTGACCCTGCTCCACGCTTTCCTAAACTTTCTTACTTCAAATCCTTGCTCTCCCTTGAGTACTATGGCTCTTAATATTTGAAAAATACTTCACCTTCCAGTCCCTTGCTAATTATATGTCGTTACAATATAAAAAAGGAAAAAGATTGACTCACCATAAGTCGTTAATAAAAAAGGAAAAAAAAGAATGTGTATGCAAAGTTTGAAATAAATCGGTTAAGTAGTTTTTGAATGGCAGTAATACCGCAAATCGTGTTTTCCACAGACATTCTACAAAAACTTTCGTCGCCGAGCCGCTTGTCGATATTTATGTTATTGAAATGATACAATATAATGTACCGAAGTTTTGATCGATTCGCTTCACCTAAATTTCTAAAAAAATCGCAAAAAGTGTTTTTTTCACGCTGAAAAACGCACCCCCGTACGCATCTCGCCTTAACGCCTAATAAATATATTTTTTTCCCTTTTTCCTCAAACATTTTTCAAATTACTGAAATGAATCACTGAATCGATCAAAAGAGTCGATTAAGTTAGTGAGTGAATTGGGCACGATTCGCTCTCCAAACTGAATCGGTTTGCCCATCTCTATTATGGTTACTTGGGTACCTCTGTGGTACCTCGCGAACATTATGACGCAGGACTACTTTCGGATGCTGTGGTACAAGAGAGACTTCGGATGTTATGATGCTCACAGTTTTGGGACGTAATGACCGTTTCAGTACCATTCGACAGGTACCGAGGTAGGTAATATTCGACAGGTACCGAGCCATAATGTCCGAAGGATAGTGAGTTATAACGTCCGGGACATTATCACGCAACAGACTGCGTCATAACATCCGAAAACGGATGTGCGTCATAATGTCTCAGACTTTCAAAAAGTCCAGGATTCAATGACACACTCATAGCTTCGGACAGTATGACGCATAAGAACTGCGTCATAAGGTCCCAAAGAAGGAGGCGTCATAATGTCTGGGACAATATGACGCAACCGGCTGCATCATAATGTCCGGATTTTAAAACACACGTTTGTTTTTCGGATCCTATGCGTCCCTTGTGCGTCATAATGTCCCGGACGTTATGATGTATGGTCCCTTTCGGATTTTATGTCGCACTCGATTTCATAGACACTGTGACGCCCTTATCGCATAAGAACTGCGTCATAATGTCAAAATGCTGTATGACCTAGAACGTTATGACGCAGTACCTGAGCGTCAAAACATCCGAAACCATGAGTACGTCATATTATCCCAAACATTATGACTCAATACCCCTGCGTCATAACATCTCAATATCAGTTTGCATCATAAGATCCCGGACATTATGACGCAGGACTAGTTTCGGACGTTGTAACACAAAAGTGGTTTCGGATCTTTTGACGCATTCTTGCTTTCGGAGCTTATGACACAGTCTTCTACGTCATAATGTCCCGGTCGTTATGACGCTGACTGTTGTGGGACGTTATGACTTGGGACGTTATGACGCAGTACTTGTGCGTCTTAATATCCGACACTATGGGTACGTCACAGTGTCCAAGAGGTACATTACAGTCTCATAAGCCAGTCGTCAAATATTCGAGCCCCTATAGGGAACGAGTCTCAGTGGGATCGTAGCACAAGCCACGTGATGTTCTGTAAACTAAGAATCGGCTGCGAAGTCTGTTGAAGCAGAAGGCGAAAATTCCTCTAAGGGATTGTACTACCAAGGCTTTATAATAACAAGACGTTGACGAAATGTGTATCTTCTTGAGTTTGCATCCAGCAATAGTCACCAATCATGCCTTTGTCTTAGAAGCTCTCATATCGCTTTTCAATTGCAGCAAAGTCCTGATGGAATACTTCACCTAACACGATACGCATACCGACTTAGGAGTCCAATACAGCAAAAAAAATGACCCCTATCGGCCCACCCCTGAGTCGATTTCTAGTCCCACCAGGAGTACTTGTTCCAAATTTGAAGCAAATCGGACAAGTTTAGCTACCGGACCAACGTGCCGGAAGTTTGTATGAGATTTTTCGACAATTTACATGGAGAAAAACCACTAGCTCATATATATACTGTTCGTATCGTATTATCACTGTAAGTGAAAACAAGAAAGATAATTTAATTGTCTACAACTTTGTCGAAGACTGCTAGTGTATCCGGCTTTGTTAAAAGAAGTTATTAAACTTTTAGCGAAGTGATGTCTGAGTCAGTTTTCCATAGGGCCTAGCAGTGCATGGTTGTGCATCAGTACTCAATTCGCACGAACTAATCATTTTTGTGAAAGAACCGTTAGATTTAGCTCAATAGTATGATCAGAAGAATTGTCGTAAATAATAGGAGTAATGTTTTGGTTAGAACATTTTAGTGCCACATTGTACCGCATAGAGTGCGCCAACACTAACTATTCAACAGAGAGAGATAGAAATTAGGTGTCTTCCACAAAGTTGTAGAAAAGGCATTTTGCAATAATTCTTCCAAACATCTCGATATTCTATCTCTCTTCTATGAAAAGTTAGAGTTGGCGCCCTCTATGCGGTCGCAGTTGGAACTAAAATTTTCCAACCAAAACATAACTCGTATTATGTGGTATAACTCTTCTGAACATCCTATTGAGCTAAATCTAACGGTTATTCACAAAAATGTATAGTTCGTGGGAATCGAGTACTGATACACAACCATGCACTGCTAGGCCCCATGGAAAACTGACTCAGACATCACTTCGTTAAAATTTTAATAACTTCTTTTAACAAACCCGGATTGACTATCAGTCTTCAACAAAGTGGTAGACAATTAAATTATCCACCTTATTTTCACTTACAGTGATAATACAGTGTCCCCTAGCGGCAAAAATGCGAGTTAGTGGGTTTTCTCCACGTAAATTGTCGAAAAATCTCATACAAACTTCAGGCACGTTGGTCCGGTCACTTCGTTAAAATTTTAATAACTTCTTTTAACAAAGCCGGATTGACTGTCAGTCTTCGACAAAGTGGTAGACAATTAAATTATCTACCTTATTTTCACTGACAGTGATAATACAGTGTCCCCTAGCGGCAAAAATGCGAGTTAGTGGGTTTTCTCCACGTAAATTGTCGAAAAATCTCATACAAACTTCAGGCACGTTGGCCCGGTAGCTAGACTTGTCCGATTTGCTTCAAATTTTGTGCAAGAGCTCCTGGTGGGACTAGGAATCGACTCAGGGGTGGGCCGATTGAGTTTTCAAAAATTCATTATTTTTCTGGGCAGTCTAGTGTATAAGCAGTAAGAACTGGTTTCTGGAACGATTGTTTAATATGTACTCTCCATAGACAAAACAAAACTTTTCTAACGAATATTTGCACATTTTCAAAAGAGCACTTAGTTGTACAATGAAAAAAAAAACGAAATAATTCAAATGCCGCAGTTAACAAACGCTATACAGGGTAGCAACGTGTAATGATACACTCATTTGAGAGCCTCTTGTTGCAACATCACGAGAAATATGTGTGTGTTTTTTGTAAAAGGTGAATTCCATTAGGGTCCAGCAGTTAATGAAATGGGATATCAGGGTTTTTGGGACGGGGACATTGTAGGTGACTACTGCTGGATGCAAGTTAGAGAAGATTGTACCCAATACAAACGATAACTATCAAGTGTAGAAGATTATTTCAGCCGCAAGTATGATTGTGTGAAAAATACAAAGTTACAATTTTTTCTCAGTGTTTCATACCATCTGCATTTTTCATCCGATTTTTTTACCATTGGCTTAAAATTTATGTAAATAGATTATCTATCACATAAGATTCTAAGAAATTTTTTTCTTTTCTTGATTTGTTATAAAAATTAACTAGAAATATGCATTTAAAAAAAAGTCGAAAAATAGATTTTTTACTTTGGTCGCTTCTAATCATAAAAAAATCAAATATCAACAAATAACTAAAAGCAGTGACCAAAACCATATTTTTCAAAGTAATCTCGAAAATGTTTCTTTGGAAAAAATCTACTTTGTTTTCGTATTGAGCGACCCAAAATTGCCTTAGAAAACACCTATTTTTCTTAGCTTATTGCAATTACCTTGAAATTTGTAAAATCTGTCACATTAGATTCTGAAAATATGAAAAATTATTTTTTCTGTAATAAAAAATTAGAGCAAAAACAAAAAATAGAGTAAAAGCAAAAAACGCTTTTTGAAAAAAACTCGAACTTCTTTTAAAGCGAAATTGAGTATGATTTTCGTGTTCAGCGACCCAAAATTAATCTAGAAAACGCTGTTGCACGCAACTTAATTTTTCTTGCAAACTAGTGTATTTGAGACCAAAAGAGATATGTGAAAAACAGAACAATTTTCACTCGGTGCTTAATAACATCAACAGTTTCTATCGGATTTTCGTAATCTTTGGCTTAAAATTTACTTAAAATTTAAAAGATTTTTTTGCTGAATTCTTTTTTATGAAAATTCAACTAAAAATGAGTTATTTTACAAAAAAATACTTTTTTGACTTTGGTTGCTCTTTACCCTAAATTGTTGATATTTAATCCAAACATGATATACATTTTTGGAATAGGCATATCAATATCTTTCGAATTCGATCGGGTTAATCGGATGATTTGTTCCTGAGATATTGCAAAAAGTGTTCAAAAACATGCTTTTCAAGAAATTTCAAAAATGTTTTTTTGAAAAAGAAAATGGATATGATTTTCGTGTTCAGTGACCCAAATTTAACTTAAATTTAACACCTTTATTCTTAACTTCATGAAAACACCCCAAAATTTGTAAACTAGTGGAACTAATTGTTTTGTGTGTATATTTTTAGTGGAATTTGTCAAAAGCAAAAAAATGGTAAAAAAAATGCAATACAGAAAACCAATTTTATGAATTTGAAGCATTTTTTAAAACTTCGAATTAAGTTTCGTAGTATAACTAGACATCATACTAATTTCAAAGAAAAATGCTCTTAAGAAAAATCTATTAAAATATTTTGATGTTCTTTCAACCAAAACATTAAGTAGCGAAAATATGACCTTTTCAGAAGTTATTTAACTTATTTTACTTCAAGTTAACTATCATACATAAAAAAATTCTTTTAAATATACTTGCAAATAAAGTTTCAATACAATTGTATTATGAAGAAAATAACAATAAAAGATTTTCTAATAAAAACTTACTTTTAAAATTCATTTAATTTGCAACAACTGTAAACAAATTCCACATAAAGCATGATTTTGTTTAATTATAACCTTCTCGCTTCTTCATCAAGAACAATATGTTTTTCAAAATGAATATAAAGTACTCAGTTCCCAGATTCAGGATGTTTTGTGTGCGACTGTACTGGTTTTCTTCCTTCAATAAACAATTGTAATGTGACAGATTTTGGTTGTAACATGACATATCATTGAGAATACTCCATAAAATCGAAAACAAATTTTTTATTCAGAAAACTATATTTCGAACTCTTCTTAATTTTCCAAGCTACAACTTGGGACTGTGTTCACACAAATTATGGGGCTAATCGAACAGACTTTTTAATTTTGTGGGGTAACTTCAAAACTTCACTCCTTTGCGCTGACCGTGATTGTTTGGTCAACATAGTTTTTTTTGCAGAAAAAGTATTAGGAAACCGGTCTGTTCAAGTACACCACAATACTGTTTTCTTCAATATGTTTTTACTTTTTTTGTTTTCATTAGAGCGGTTCTCCATAGAGTGTGTTGACCGCAAGCCTCTGTCAAAAAACAAGCTTAGTGGGAGGGGCCATAGCTTCAATAATTTCGAATAGTTTTTTTAGTTCAACTTGTTTTTGCTATCTTCAATGGTACTACACTCAGGTTTTTTTACGCGGATTTTCCAATTAACGCGGTTTTTTAAGCAGATTTTCCAATTAACGCGGTTTTCTTTACGCGGATTTTCCAATTAACGCCGTTTTTTTACGCGGTGCGTATCCCCCGCAAAAAAAACCTGGGTGTATATGAACGAAACTAACAGGTAGAAACCGCCTTATAAAGAGTTAAGAACTTCTCCTAAGGCAGTTGGATTGATTTTCAATATTTGTCAAAGTTGTTGGCAGTAAAATTATCTCTGTTATTTTCGTTTTCAGTGATAATATCACATAAATAATGAACCCTTTTTCAATTCGAGCCAGTGGGTTATCTCCATTTAAATTATAGAAAAATATCATATACATTCCATGTAGGATCCTGTAGTTAGATTTGTTCGATTAGGTTCAAATTTGGAACAGACAGTCCAGGTGAGATCAAGAATCGACTCAGGTGTGGCTCGAGGGGTTTTTTAATGTCACTCTAGTGTCCATATTCTGTTTACATTCGAAAAAGTGACACTTTCTTCTAACTTTTTCACGCTGCACTGCACTGAGACTGCAAATGCCACCCTAAATCTTTCTAAATGCCACAAAATAGCAGAAACATGATTTCTGTACAGAATTAAACAATTTCCAGCTCCTGGAATTTAGTATTCAGGCAAATTGCTAAATGAGCCCACTTAGGACCACCTTCCTCTATATGTAGTTGGTAACTAAAAGTCACCGAAATAGCAATAACAAACAATTTAGAACACATTATTAGATCATATGGAAAGCACTTATGAGTATGCATTTTATATTGGAAAAGTTACACAGGTAAAGCGTTCATGTTGCAATACTAATTGGAACCCTGTCGTCCTTCGAATGTCTGCAAATGGTCTTGAAAAGTTCATTCGCATGATCAGGTTTGTTGTAAGCACTCAAATCGGAGAAAAATCGCCTAGAACAGTTTATATGCTAAAAGTTGTTTCCACGCTGACGCAAGGTCGAACCTGCTTCTACCGCTGCCATTGCATTACGGTAACTCTTTGCCCATAATTGCCTTCATACAATTTTTGCTTTCATATACCAACTGCCAACGCAAAGCCTAGGAATGGATAGGACAGCATGCAATACTAAAGTTAGCTATTTGACATTGGCAAGAAATAAGTATCAAGCTGCAGTTGAATGCAAACTGCATCTGTACATAGCCATAATTACTAGCGTAAGTGCGAATGTTGTAGGTTCTTTCCGTTTCGCAAGAATTCTTTTATTTTGAACTAGGCTTGTTACGTAATGTTAAAGCAAAATATCGTTTTTAGCTGGTTTTTATCACCTTAATTTGGATACCTTTCAACATTATTTTATACTGCCTGTGTGAGTAACAATTAGATTTTTAACCCATTCTAACCCAGGATTGTTCTAAAGCGAGTCAAATGAAGTGATATCTTAAATTCCATCAAAAAATGTATCAAAGATTATGGGAAATACAAAATTACTGTATAAAAATTTGTGCGAAATTTGTATAAAAATTTGTACGCTCGAATAAAAATAACAAATTGTATGTCCTTCCGCATAATTCTTTGGATTTTTTGATAGACAAAAGTCCGACGATAGGGGGGGGGGGGGTGTTAGTCAAGGCAACTGCCCTGAGCCCGGGTCTATCTTGGGGTCCCGCATTTTTTCCTTTAAATAAAACTGGATGAAGCGAGTAGAAAATTCAAAAAGAATCATGCGAGACAAACATTAATTGCAATATCCTTATACCCATTGAAATATGTGTTGATAGAAGCGTATTGAAATATGAACTATTATTGTGATTTTTTTTTAATATCTTGATGAAATAAAGAATTTAGTTATCTTCCCCAAAAAGAATTTTGCGGTGTGCACAATACAACCTCAAACATGGCAATAAAATATATTTTGTTACTATATAGTAGAGAACGTTGGAATATTAGAAAACTATTATATTCAAATAATCTGCAAAACTGGATTGGTCAACCAAAGTATTCATTGAAACAGTTTGGCATATTCTGTTATCTGAGCAATTTGTAAAATGGCATAATTATTGTTTATTCCAAACGAATCTCTAAGTAAAGCAAAAACTTTAAACTAACTTCTTAAAAAATGACTGACATTGTTAGGTTAAAAGAATGAAAGATAAATCTGTGCAATTATTATTATTGTGCGGTTGACTGCAAAATTATTCTATTCTATTTCTATTTTATTCTAACCCTTACACAGCCAGTATTGAAAAGAATCCTGGAAAACACTACAGTTATTCTAAAAACAAATAATAAAGACGTGAATCGTACGAAGAAAGTCTAGAAAATTTGTGGTTCATGTAGCCATTTTATAGTGAGTTACTTCGGTCATTTCAGATTCGACCGCATTCGCCGCTTGATGGCGCTCCAGTTTGATGTTTCTGTTGTGAGTACATCAACGCAGGCCTAGATACAGAAAAAATAAATATAACCAAAGTTTTATCGCCAAGATTAACACCAACAGCAGCGAGAACACGTATAAGGCACCCCTATCCCATTTGTACTGAACTGACGTAAGTCAACATCTCAGCGGGCACAAAAATTATGGGCCCCACTGACAGTTCAAATTGTTCTGCTCGTTTTGCTCGAAGCTCGATCTTCACTAGTCAGACATGGTACGAGCTGACTCAACTTTAAGGTGTTTGTTAAAAAGCGAAAATATTGGACCGCTAATTGATGAAAAGTGTGCTTCTAGACATTTCGGTGAATAACAAAAAATGTACACCATGATGCAACAAATTAAACATCAACACTATCAATGTCTATATGTCAATAGTCTACCATTAGGGTTGCCACCCCTCCGGGTTTGACCCGGAGACTCCGGTTTTCGGGAGCGATCTCCGGGTCTCCGGGTTTTACATCAATTTCTCCGGGCTTGGTGGGAAGAAGCATAGGTTAAATTTTTTGGAATTAATTGATTCTTGACAAAATATTTAAAAAGTCTAAATAAACTATTACTCTGGTTCAGATTTATTTTCCCCTACTAACCCTTCGTTTCAAGGTGGCGAAGAGTTCACCAAATATTGCTAATTTCTTTCACAAAGCAATGAAAATGAAAAACAAATAAAATTTACTGCAAATTAACCTTCCGGAAGTCGCGCTAGTGCACGCTGCTCTGAAAATCTAGCGAAATCGTCTTAGGGGACCAGCGGCTGCTCGTTCGGTAAGCCATATGCGCGACGGAAAGTAAAATTTCGCTATGTGCTACAATTGAAATGTTACATTCCACTAAGTCGCTCAAAATGGTGTAAAAAAGTTATTTTACTGCAATTTTACCAAATCATTTCACTCTTAGTGGTGCTTATCACCAGCTGCACTAAGGTCTGGCAGATTTGTTCTAATCCAACTGACTAGGTCAACATCAAACGAGTTCTTGCGGTGTTGTTGCTACTCCAGAAGCGATCCTTAACTGGGCTAGGGAGGTGAGTTTTGCCCCTTTGCTGCGAAATTAAAATTTGTTGGTGACGAATAACCGACACCACATAGTGTGATGTCGCAGCTCTGCCTCCTTTGCTCTTCTTCTTCTGTTAGTTGTGGAGGAGAGCAATGCTCGTTCGACCTCCACAGTGAGAGTAGCTGGTGCTTTTGTATTCTTGGCACTTAGTCAGGTAAGTGAAATACTACACCACATTAAACCGATAAAACCGTCCTCAAGCGTGAAAAATTTATAGTTTTACTTTAACGTGGTAATAAAAAGCGATTAAAGTGCTCTAAAATGCCTAGCAATCGCTTTGATTCCAATTTCTGTCTCGTTCCACTCAAAATCCACCCCCCCCCCCTCAGATCAGTGAAAATCTCCGGGTTAAAGCCTCTCAAGAGGTGGCAACCCTATCTACCATAAAGTTGTGTCGAATGGAATCGATTTTGTTCATTGTGAATCGACCGCGACGTTTTAGATCTTGGTTTTAAAATTATGGCGGCGTAGCAGATACCTGAACGAGAACGATTAGATATTAATTTATATTAAAGTTAACGAAAACCTATTTTCAGGTCAAGGAGCAAAAACTGCACATATTTTACGAATGGAAGCTTTGTTTTAGATCTCATTAAGTAACTTCTTGAACGTAATAAAACTCGACTTATTTTAAGTTACCAAAGAGAGCGTGTTCCAGCTAAGGGATTCGGAAATCAATACACTTTTCCTGCTGCGTTGTACGTTTCGAGAAACACAGGTTCCAGGATATACCCTGGGTACGATTTGTAGAACCTACTATGCATGAAACAGTTGATAAAAAATTGGCAGTGCTGCATGCGGTTACGCAAAAAAGGTATTTCAGACGGTTGCTGTAAAGTCCCTTCATCGAAAGTTGCAAAAGAAGAGGACTCCAGCTTTAAAACATCGATAATCCTCCAAATACCGAAATGGTTTATGATGGTTTATGCTAGAATCAGCTTCCTTCGCATGGGTGCCGAAAGGAGTAGTGCGAAGCGGCGAAAAGTCTTCATGGTTTTAATAATAATGTTTGTAATGTCATTCACTTGTGCCGTCCATTTTAAGTTACTTTCCGTTTTCTATTCTAGATTTGTCACTTCTTTGGAAAATCTCTTTGTAAAACAGATTGTTTTGGTGTGTAATGTTATCTTGTATGCAGTTGTCTGGGTTTTGGGAAAAAGTTTATTGGAGGCTGTTCATTGTTCGAGCAATGTTGGTTCGACCGTGTTGAGGTCAATATCTAATATATCGCATACATCAGTTCTACTCTCTCCACACTTCCTTCAGCTTTTTGCAGAGTATCTGGTGATTTACATAGATGAAAGCATGCGACAGGTCAACAAGATCCATCACAGCCCATTTTCCTTTGTTTAAGTTGGTATAGACATCGTGTACAACTATTGTGAAGGCGGTAATGATACTATGACGTTTTCGTTATCCTAATTGATATTTGGCAAGCAGCTGTAGTCGACGGTTGTCCAGATAGCTCGAGATGTTTTCGAGCAGAAGTTTTTCAAATATTTTAGAGAGCTGCACCCAAAACGAATCGTTGAGAGCGGAATTGATTCTGTTTTTTTCGCTCTCGAACTGTGAGCGAAAAGCTCCCAAACGATGCATTAGTGTTCAACCAATCTCATACTTGTGGAATACAATATCGTACCCCATAGCTACACACTGTTGGCTCATGTAGTGCAGGGATAACTTGAATAACACATACCATCGTCTCCATACTGTCCCATTTGTGATCACTGCTGCAATGATGCGAAGTTTATATAGCCTATTCGAACGACTGCTCATTATGTGTCGTTATGGCATAAGGTGTAAAGCAGGCGTTTTAGCGAGTGGATGTTTGTCGTTTCCAGTCTTGATGCTACCCGTTAATCTTTTTTTCTAGTAAGGCTTAGTTCCCAACACATACATACAAACAAAATAGCGGGGAAATGGTACAAACCAAAATGCGTCAATGACGATGCTGAAATACCGACGCGGCGGCGGGATGCAAACGATATTATCTCACTCATCATAAGTGTGAAGCTTTATATACGCCATTATACTACTTCACTAGTGTGTCGTCATGGTACGGGCAATAAAGAGGTGTTTTTACCGATTAGAAGTTTGTCGGTTCTAATCTTGAATCTGATATAAGGTTTTTTTTACTAGAAGTTTCAGGTCACGAGCTATTTATAGCAGCGAAGAAAAGAATGAAACAAAACAAAATGCAATGCAGCAGCAATGGTGATGAGATTGCTTGTGGTGGTTGGGTGGGGGGAATGTAAGGTGTAGAAGGAAGATACGAAATTATATACTAACAAAGTTTCCTTGTGTGCGAGTGTGTGTCTCGTTTTTTTTGCGTGAGCGTTGCGCTCATCCCGAATTGTGCGCGAACAGCTCAATGTTCAAAAAGGATTGCTTTTGGGAATGAGATTGTGAGCCCAAAAACAGAAAATCTGAGCTCACCGTTTTGGGTGTAGAGCAGCGTCTGCCATCTTTGTTTAACGCTTTGAGTTAAATGGTAGCGCAACAATAGGGGTACTCGATTCGAGTTTGCGCTCATACACGAGAATTCCACTGTTCTCAGTGCATTTGTGCTATTATCTTGGTTCTTAACAACGAAGCAAAGCTGTTGATGTCGATTTGTACGCATTGCATTGTAGGTCGAGTAATGAATGAATTAGCGAGGCACCCTCCTTAGGATGGTGAAAATAGGCACTTTACCCTATATCAAAATATACGCAAGAAACAACACCGTGTGAGGTTGTCCAAAAACATCGTGGGATCTGGGTTGATTGGTCGCTTAACGAGTAGTTACCTCAATAGTGTACTAGCTTTGAAGTGTCTGCATAAATACTGAATAGACCGATATTTTGAATACAACTCTCTTTAAATCCCATTTATAGTTAGTAATACGAGAAAAACAAAAAATAAAAGTCTACTTACATTTTTTCAAAGAAACCCCCTCCCCCCTCGTAGACAAACGTACACACAGTCCGAGAGATCATCCAGTAATCTTAACTCAATATTAGATAAACATGGTAAAATCATCGGCAGTTTATTTCCGCTAATTGTGCTACACACTGCCTTTCGTAGTTTTGTTTACAAGTCGGTTGTTTTTTTACTTAGATACCACTTGGTTGTTACTTTTCCTTAGCAACTTTTCGTCACAGGGAAAAATGAGTGCCCTTGTTTTGATGTGAGCAAAATGTCATGGTTTGGTTTGACATTTCGAGGGACCTTACTTATTGGCGAATCAACAACGAACCAAAAAACGTTAGAGGCAAGGCCCTTGTTATACTGTAGTGTTCTTCTAGTCAATATTAATATTCGAAGCATTTTTTCATATGTCGCGAATACTAAAATGGCCTACCTTTCGGTTCTGTTTACCATCAATTCAGCTTTTTGTTGGTGGCTGCGTTCTCAAATGCGCCCTCCACTTTGACAAGTGGTCCGTCCAATGTTAATTTTGACAAATCATCCGTCGTGTCAATTTTGACAACCCGTTCCGTCAGTCTCAATTTTCACAACACGGTAGGCGTTGATTTTTGTTCTCGTCTGAAACGTTAAGCGTCAAAATTTGTAATCATAATAAACCCGGTTGAAGAGCACAGGTACAGTTTCAGTGGAGAAGTTTATTGTCGAGATCATCTTTAGACGAATCATTGTCAAGGGAAGTCAGGCTTGGCTCAGGCGGTTTTCGACTGGAGGGAGCATACGAAGGTTATTGGTGAAACCATACTGCCCAAGGCGGAAAAGGACACCGTCATGACTGACAGAGGACGGTTCGTCCCGTATTCAAATCAAATGCGTTTTTAAGGTTATTCTGTTCCGTCGAGGTATTTGCTGCTGATTATCTGTGGAGAAAGTGCTCAGTTGAAGGAAAGGATTACTACCTATTTATATGGAATTTCCAAGAAAGAACATCTCAATTATGAGTCAATTCTATCTTTTGACAACTGTAAACAAGAACCGACGGAGAAGGAACAGTCCAAAAATCCTTTCTCAACTACTCATGGACCTAAATGGATTGTGCTTCAAGGGCATGGTTGAATATATTACCGAGACCGAGCTAACCTGTTCGTTCGATTTGGTCAGCAGTATTCTGGGTGTTGGCTAGAGAAAAAGAATTTCTCCATTCGTTGAGATCTTCGCGGAAGGAAATCTCCGAACCGATTAGAGCACTGATTGCGAAAGTATACGATGTGCTTTTGGTCTAAAAATGTGACGAGCAGGAGCTGGAGGCGCCAATCAAGGAGCTGCTGGCTCGGACAATAAACCTGGAAAATCGGCATGGTTCCATTATAGCGGCTCTCCTGAACTGAACCTGAACTATAAGACTGAAATTTTTAAATTTTTAGAACCAGAATTTAGGGATTCGAGCCTCTGCTCTTACCTGAATTCATCACGCACGATATGACCAGTAATAAAGCAATGAAATTCGGTGTAAATTCCGAAAGGCATGCAATCTTCTGACAATGTAATATCTTAGCAAAGTTTGTTTAAATATGCGCGTTTTTTGAACAACATTTGTAGTAAAATTTACCATCTAATACTACGTTCACACTACAGAGTTAAAACGCGTTTTAATAATTAGCAACAAGAAAAATGTCACCAAGATAGCGTTACAACATGTTTTAACTCGCAGTGTGAACGTAGTATAACATAACGAAAAATGCGATAAAAAATAACCTCTTGGCATAATGGCAGATGACAGCTGCAACGTTAACAAACGAAATCGGTAGCAACTCAGCCGGCTCATTGATTTCGTCTTAATCTAATATCGCTGATGATTGGTTTTCCACAATCTGCCAATTTTATGATAAGACCGATTGATCACCGCACGGTGTATTTATTAGAACAATTTTATGCAAAAAAATCAGCATCTCTGCAACTTCGGAATATGAAAGAATGGGCTTTCCCCTTTCATTTGAAACTAAGATCAAAATAATCCGTCGGGGGGTCCAGAGCAACTTTTTTTTTGAAGTTTTTTTTCGTAACAATATAGGTTTTACTACTGGAGATAGTTCATATTTCTGTTCCTAGATGGTGCTTTATACATTCGAACAACACTAAAAGTGAGAATTTCATAGAAAATTTAATTGTCTACAAGTTTGTTGACCACTAAAAATTGATCCGAAATCATCCGGAAAAGTTGTTTAAGATTTTAACAAAGTTATATCTAAGATAGTTTCACACGAGGCCTAGTGGTTTGGAAATATGTTTTCTCGCACTTATTACATTACCAAAAAAATAATTGGGTTTAGTGGCTAGAAAATATTAGACGGGATTCATTACGTTGACAATTCTAATTGAACTTCTGAAAATAAGGATGTTTGACAGAGTCAGAAAACTATTTGTGCTTTTGGTTTGTAATCTTCCCCGATAGGCACGAAGGGACTACCGTTCATCGGAAGGTATTGCTTGGTTACAAGGGTTTGCTTACATTTATGTTTTAGAAAGGACCATACGTCGTATAACTTAGGTTATGGTCGCTTAAGTCAGCTATTATAATTCCGTTCAAGACGAAATGTTGGGACACACCGTTTCTAATTTAACGCAAACCACAGCAGTAACTGTCCAAATTAGTGGTTAGCGTGAAACGATTTATTTAAATTTTCTCCGTAAAGCATATTGTGGCAGTTGGATTTTACGACCATTTCCTATCAATTATGCGAGATATCGTTGCTAAATTGATCCTAGATTATGCGATATGTATTACTTTCGAAAACAAAATATGATTTGAGTACAACAATGACCTTATATACATAGAAGTTCTCGAATATATCCCAAAAAAAATCTTGATCCAAAAACTCAAAGTTTTTTGTTCACTGTTTGTCACATTGAGTTAATTTTGAAAACGGATAATCAGCGTTTTTAACCAAGCGTTACAATGAAATCCGCGAAATATTGCAATAGTGCGTTAAAAGTTTCATTGAGTTTGTTCAAATATAAAGGTTGAAGTTCAGGACAAGTCAATTTTATACGAAGATGCTAACAGAGTAGGAGATTCATGTAAGAATAGTTATCAGTCATCCCTAGGAACAATCGAAAAAATGAAAAAGAAGGCATACATAATTGAAAAAGCTGTTTCTGCGGGAGGAATCACTTACCATCATGAAAAAGAATATTAATATCATACTAGTTTGGTCAACACTTATCCAAAACTTCTCATCCCAAAAATATGAATGGTGCCCTGTATCAGGGAATTATAATTTTCAGCTAAAAGGTGAGACTTTCTAAGCTCTCAAATTCCGCTGAATTCACTATTGAACTAAACACAACTATTTGGCAAATAAAAAAAAGCTTGTGAATTGACAAACCACTAGGTCTTCTGTGAAACTAACTTAGACTTAGAATTCGTTAAAATATTAAACTACTTTTCGGGATAATTTCAAATCGGTTTTTAGTTGGTAACAAAGTTGTAGACAATTAAATAATCTATCAGATTCTTACTTTTAGTGTTGTTCGAATGTCTAAAGCACTATCTGGCGGTAGAAATATGAACTAGTTCCATTGTAAAATCTATGTTTTCACGAAAAAACTTCAAAAAAAAAGTTGCTCTAGACCCCCCGACGGATTATTTTGATTTTTGTTTCAAATGAAAGGGGAAAGCCCATTCTTTCATATCCTGAAGTTTCAGAGGTGCTGAATTGTTTTGCATAAAGTTGTTAAAAAAAGACACCGTGCACCGTATTACGCGCTGCTCGTTGTCCAATTTTTGTAAGCCGATTTCGCAAACATAGTTTTGGAAAGTAGTTATTCTGAATTTTTTTTGAATTGAATGTTACTGTTAAAAGGCGGTTCAATTGGCTGAATCCAGTCGATTGTGGCGACCTGAACCGAAATCGTGTTTTAACGGAAAAACAACCGAATTTTTTTTATTTTGATGTTTAACGTTTGAGACGAAAACAAAAATCAACGCCTACCGTGTTGTAAAAATTGAGACTGATGGAAGAGCTTGTCAAAATTGACACGACTAGTGATTTGTCAAATTTGACATTGGATGGACGACTTGTCAAAGTGGAGGGCGCATTTGGGAACGCAGCCACTAACAAAAAGCTGAATAACTTTAATGCGAGTAACGGTTAGTCCAGAATCTCCATCTAAACGAACCTCGACAGTCGGGTCCTACGGGTTCGTTTCTACAAACTGACCCTACCGATACGCCGCCGATGTGAGCCAACATTTCACTCACCTATCGACAATCTACCCATATCTCACCGCTATCGAGAAACAATCGAGGCGTTATCAAACGTGCCTCTCGAGATGCTGGGCAACGATCGCCACCGGACAGTGCATGCTTACCCACGATCGAAGGGACATCGCGTCCAATTTTACCCGTTACGATAAGAATAAAAATTAGATTAAGTTCAATGCTGTTTTAATAGTTTAATATTCGTTTTATGGAATAAATTTAGTGTTGTTCGCATGAGATTTTATAACTAAATACGTGTAGTATGTGACTATATTCGAGTGCTGTTAAATTTCGCGATCGATCAAGATCAATAGCACCTGCTAACGCCATCCTCTACATTCCAAAAAAGCTTCATCGCGTGGTATCAAAATAGAATGGCGGACGCGCCATGGTGAAACCGCATGCTGCTATAATTTTAATAATACAATCACAATGCCTCACTAAGGTGAGTGCGGTTCCATTGATTTAATTTACCCTAATTTTTCTACCGGGTCAAAATTTTTATGTGATTTTACTAATATTGCGCGCGGATCATCGCTAATTCAGGGAGAGAATTTAACACCAAACCAAATTACAATCAATACCCGAGGACGCATATAATTTTCGGCCATTTTGGGACACTACACAATTTCGGTATTGATCAAGATCGACGCCGCCTGCAACCGTTGACTAATCCCAGCAAATCAGTGCTGGTCGAGTTCGAGAGGAGTAGCGGATATATATATATATATATATATATATATATATATATATATATATATATATATATATATATATATATATATATATATATATATATATATATATATATATATATATATATATATATATATATATATATATATATATATATATATATATATATATATATATATATATATATATATATATATATATTAAATTTGCCTCAATCAGGTAATTGAGGTTCCATTCACATTATTCCTCCCTTTCGGTCTACGCGGTCTTTTGCTTGCAGGCGATCTTTTCTTCAATGTCGGCGGTAGAGCGGAAACTGCGTGGGTTGAAAAACCGAAAACGCAGTATAATAACATCATTCACATGCATTACGTCCTTCGTCAACAACTTCCGAGCAGAGGGAGATGCAATCAAGTTTCCGGTCTGTTTAGAGAATTTTGTGGCGTTGTGGAATGAATTCAACGAGATACAGGCCGAATTGGACAATGTACAAATAGCAGGGGTCAAGCGCTAATGGAGGCGCTTGCGAAACTCGATACTGTGCTAGCTAATAATGGCTCCGCTAGTACATTCCGTTGAAACGGGGTGGAGGCGTGGATTGACGTAACATTTGCCAGCCTGAGTCTGGTTCCAGGCATGGAATGGAGGGTAGACGAAGGCTACACCCATAGCGATCACTTAACAATCCGCTTTAGAATCAACTATGGTGTGCAGCATCCGAGGGCGGGAGATCCCTGTCAGGTACGCGGGTGGAAGTCCAATCACTTCGACAGCGAAGCTTTCACCGCGGCCCTGGGACTGGAGGCCAACACCGACAGTCTAAGCGGGGATGCGCTGGTAGCTGTTCTATCACGCGCGTGCGACGCCACTATGCCGAGAAAAACCCTGCCAAGAAACGGCAGATGCCCGGTTTACTGGTGGAGTGCCGAGATTGCAGCTCTACGATCAGCCTGCCTCAGAGCTAGACGTAAGATGCAAAGAGCTCGCACCGAGGATGCAAGAGAGAGCTGCCGTGAAATGTTTCGTGCTGCGAAATTGGCCCTTAACAAGGCCATTAAAAGCAGTAAGAGAGGGTGTTTCGACAACCTGTGTGAGAGTGCCAAAGCGAATCCGTGGGGTGACGCCTACAGGATTGTGATGGCCAAGACCAAAGGGGACTCTTCACCCACAGAACAGTCTCCGGACCGGTTGGAGACGATTATCGAAGTACTCTTCCCGTCTCGAGCCACAAGCCCCTGGCCACCTGCACTACGAGACAGTGCGGGCACGGCCGAAATGGTGGCTTCAGTGACGAATGAAGAACTACTCGCAGTGGCTAAATCCCTAGCAATGAACAAAGCTCCAGGGCCGGATGGAGTTCCAAACAGCGCTCTCAATGCAGCGATCATAGCGAACCCGAACATGTTCAGGCTAGCTATGCAGAGGTGCCTTGACGAGTGCCGTTTCCCCGATAGATGGAAAAGGCAGAAATTTGTGCTGTTGCCGAAGCCCGGGAAGCCGCCAGGCGACCCATCGGCGTACAGACCAATCTGTCTGATAGACACGGCTGACAAACTGCTTGAGAGGATTATCCTCAACAGGCTAACCCCGTACGCGGAAGGCACGGACGGCCTGTCAAGCAACCAGTTTGGCTTTCGGAAGGGTAAGTCCGCAGTGGACGCTCTCAACTCAGTGATAAATACTGCCGAGATAGTGATCCAACGAAAAAGGCGAGGCATTCGATACTGTGCGTTAGTGACACTTGACGTCAAAAACGCATTCAACAGCGCAAGCTGGGATGCGCGCTCTCGTTACACCGGCTTTGCCTACCGGTGGGTCTGTACCGGATCCTGGAAAGTTACTTCCAGAACCGCGTACTGCTATACGAGACCGATGCCGGTCAGAAAAGGGTTCCGATTACCGCCGGAGTCCCGCAGGGCTCGATCCTAGGCCCGGTGCTATGGAACCTCATGTATGACGGGGTTCTGAGACTGAAGTTCCCTCCTCGCTCATCATAAGACGGAGGTAGTTATCGTCAACAACCGCAAGTCGGCACAACATGAAGTTATCCATGTGGGAGAAGTCGCGATCACTTCACAGCGAAGTCTGAAGTCTCTCGGAGTCATTATAGACGACAAGCTGACCTTCGGCAGCCACGTCGACTATACATGCGAGAGAGCGTCGGCTGCTGTTGCGGCTCTATCGAGGATGATGTCCAACAGCTCAAAGGTGTGCGCCAGTAGACGTAGGTTACTGGCAGGCGTTGCCGTATCTATCCTCAGGTACGGCGGCCCGTCATGGTCAAGAGCACTGAGGGTAACCAGTTACCTACAGAAACTGGGCGGCCCGTCATGGTCAAGAGCACTGAGGGTAACCAGTTACCTACAGAAACTGGAGAGCACCTACCGCGTGATGTGCCTCAGAGTGATATCTGCCTACCGCACGGTATCACACGATGCATCCTGCGTGATAGCGAGCATGATGCCAGTCGAGCTGGTCATTCGGGAAGATGAGGAGTGTTTCGAGCTACGTGGAAATAGAGGAGCCCGCGAGCGCACCAGGGTGACCTTGGTCGCCAGATGGCAGCGTGAGTGGGACAACTCTTCGGAAGGTAGGTGGACCCACCGGCTGATACCTAGCATATCGAGCTGGGTGGGAAGACCCCATGGGGAAGTTTACTTCCTCCTGACACAAATCCTGTCAGGCCATGGCTGTTTCCGACAGTACCTCCACAGGTTCGGGCACGCGGAGATCCCAGCCTGCCCGAACTGACCAGGTGTAGGCGAAATTGCCGAACACATACTGTTCGTATGTCCTCGGTTCGACGTCGAAAGAAGAGCAATGCTTGACGTCTGTGGCTGGGACACAACCCCTAATACCCTTATTCAGCGGATGTGTCAATCGGTGGAGAAGTGGAACGCAGTCTCTGCTGCTACCACCCAGATTGCCTGTAGGCTACAGGTAATCTAGCGGACCGAGCAACAGACGACGGGCACGGCTAACTGGCGATTGGTTAGTTGGAGCGAAGAAGGCCAAGCGCAAAAAAGGAGTTAATGGTCTGTTCATGCTGAGGCAGGTTTGGCGCAGCGACTGGCAACCGCGTAAGGGGTAAACCCAGCCACCCCGAAGCAAGACAGAAGAGTGAGTGTATAGGCGTATAAGTGGACTGCCCCATGCCAAGACGGGAGGGTCGTAGCGTAGTATGTTGGGACCTAGCTATCGATGCCTCATGGCGTGGCAGAGGAGTGAAAGGGTGAGTATCCAAGTCAGTCTCCCACGCATGTTAAGGGTGAGCACAAAAGTCAGCCTCACATGGTATGGTAGAGGCTAGCACAAAAGTAAGCCTAGCAAGGAATGAAAAAGGTGAGCACACAAGTCAGCCTCGCATGGTATGTCAGAAGTGGGGCCTAAGAAAATGTCCCACATGGGATGCTAGGGGGAGTGCCAGAGGTATAATAGAGTGGCACGATCGAGAGTGAATCAGGTGATAGGGTGAACACCCAAGTCAGCCTCATACAGGACGTATGAACGCGTGAGTGAGAGTGAATGAGTACATTAAGTACAGCCATCCCCCCAGAAGTAATACCGACTAGTCGGTATTAATGGCACATTCGAGCCCGGCACGCCCCCAGTAAACCCCGTGCGGTAGCTTGGACACCTACCAATAGCACGTGTACTGGGCTAAGTCGTAAAGGTTTTCTCCATTGTAAAAAAAAAACAGGCCGAATTGGAGAGCATGGAGGAATCTGAGGAGACTATGGAGTCATACCTGAAGGAACGAACAGAATTCGAGAAGGTATACTACCGTGTTAAGGGTAAGCTGCTGCTTTACAATAAACCCAACACAGATCCTCAAGACTCTCAGCGTCGGCTTCAGGAGCCATCCTCGCAAATGCCCCACATAAAATAGCCAGATGTGCGGCTGCCTGTATTTAGTGGAGATTTCGAAACATGGCTCAATTTCCACGACCCTTTCCTATCAGTCGTTCACTCCTCAGCGCACTTATCTACAATCCAAAAATTTTACTATTTGCGTTCCTCTCTGGCGGGCGAGACGCTCAAATTGATACAAACAATTCCCATCTGCAATGAACAATACCCGGTTGCATGGAAAATGCTTGAAGACCATTTTTCCAATCCACGTCGACTAAAACGCACTTACGTGCAGCCCCTATTCGACTTCCCATGCATAAAGCGAGAAACGGCTTCAGAGTTACATTCGCTCATCGAAACATTTGATGCAAACGTGAAAATTTGCAAGCAACTTGGAGAGCGCACCGAGCACTGGGACGTATTGCTTATTCATCTACTCAGCACTCGTTTGGATACGGTTACAAGGAGAGATTGGGAGGAGTCTGCTGAGATGGATCAAACTACGAAGTTTAGCCAGTTGATCCAGTTTCTTCAACGCCGAGTGAATGTTCTGCGAACGGTAGTCTATAAATCTGGAGAGACACAACAACAGCCGTCAGCTTAAAAAGGCCAGTCATGCAACGTTCTGGATATTATGGATCAGTACAAGGCAACTCGAGTGGCTGCATAGCGTGTTCAGGTCCACATTCCCTTTGTCAATGCGAAACATTTTCAAACTACGCTGCACACGAGAAAGAGCAATTTGTTCGTCGGAACCAGTTGTGTAGGAATTGCTTACGTAGAGGACATATGGCGAAGGATTGTAGTTTGGAAAGTAGCTGTCGAAAATGCCATGGTCGTCACCATACCCAGCTATGTACAATCCAGAGAACCGAGGGAAATAGTCAAGCAGCTTCGATTCCTTCACACCTAGAACATTCAAATCCAACAACGTTACATACCAACTAAGGCACAGTTTCTTCTACACCAGCTGCACACACGGGGGTAACAAGTTGCAAAGCGCATGGTGAAGGTACAAGCAAGATTTTGTTGGCAACAGCTATTATTATTCTAATAGATGACAACGGGCATGAGCACCCAGTTCGTGCGCTGCTGGATTTGGGAAGCTAATGTTGTTTTGCCAGCGAGAGAGTCAGTCAGCGGATGGCTGTTCGTCGCAACAAGGTAGATCTTCCAATTGTGGGCATAGGACAATCGTCAACGCAAGTACGGTTCAAATTTCGCTCGACATTGTCTCGTATTACGGCATATACGGATGTGGTTGATCTGTTTGTTCTCCCAAATGTGACAATCGAATTACCTTCCCTTGCCATTAATACATCTTCTTGGGCCATACCGACAGGAATTCAGCTTGCGGACCCTTCCTTTTACGAACCAGGTGCGATTGATGACGTATTAGGTGCAGAAGTATTTGTCGACCTTTTTACAGTGGCAGGTCGAATTCCTTTGGGGGACTCTTTACCATGTCTCGTTAATTCTGTGTTTGGCTGGGTTGTTTCTGGAAGGACGGCACTAGCAACCGATCATACACCTGTGACATGCAACGTCGCTACCATGTCAGCGTTCCATAGAAATATTCTGGACTATTGAAGATGATAGCGTATTCACCGCAAGAAACATTCTGTGAGCAATATTTCGGCGATACAGTTACCCGTGATACCGACGGTCGATACTGTGTTAGATTGCCACTAAAAAGAGAAAACTTAAGCAATTTGGGAGATAACAAGATCACCGCACTCCATCGATTTCGTCTCATTGAGCGCCGATTGAGCCGAGGCATTAAGCTTGCCGACGAGTATCGAGGATTTAGGGAGGAGTATGTACAACTCGGTCATATGGAACTAATCAGTGAAGCTCAAGCTGAGATACAGCCATCCTTCTTTCTTCCCCATCATCCAGTTATTCGAGAAGAAAGTAGCACTAGCAAGGTTCGGGTCGTGTTTGACGGTTCTTGCAAGAGTGCAACAGGCCTCTCGTTAAATGACGCCTACATCCGATAATGTTGATCGCTGATGTCGCTAAAATGTTTCGGCAAATTCGACTGCACCCCGAAGACACTCCGTTGCAGAGAATATTTTGGCGATTTTCACCATCTGAGCCAGTTAGCATGTATGAATTGAAGACAGTTACGTACGGCACCGCTTCAGCACCGTACTTAGCTACCTGCGTTCTTCAACAGCTAGTAAATGATGAGCAGCAAAACTATCTCGTGGCAGCCACAGCCACCAGCGAAGATTTTTATGTGGATGACTTTCTCTCAGGTGCTAAGACTGTTGAGGGGGCAGTTGAACTGCGTGTTCAGATGGAAGCAATGTTCGACTCAGCAGGTTTAAAGCTTCGTAAATGGGCCAGTAACTCGTCTACTGTCCTAATGGATGTACCAGAAGAGGATCGAGCACTGCAACAGACCATCGAGTTCAGCATGGATCAGACCATCAAATCACTGGGATTGCATTGGGAGCCGCATACAGATCGTCTGAAATATAGGATCTAAACACCCTGCTTTGAACCTTCCAAGACAGTTACCAAACGCTCTGAACTCTCCTGTATACCAAAATTATTTGACCCATTGGGTCTAGTGAGTCCGGTTGTAGTGACAGCTAAAATCTTTATGCAGGCTCTGTGGAGTCTAAAGAGCGAAAATGGAAAACCGATGGCCTGGGACAGAGAATTACCAGAACCAATGAGGGAGAGGTGGACATCGTATCACTCTCAGCTAGATTTATTGAGTGAGCTCCGCATCGAACGAATAACTTTGATCCCCAATGCGATTTTAGTTGAACTCCATTTTTTCTCCGATGCTTCGGAGCACGCGTATGGTTCATGCGTCTACGTTCGATCAATAAATGCAGTAGGCGAGGTGAAGATAGCTCTTCTGACTTCGCGATCCAAAGTTGTGCCATTAAAACAGCAGTCAATACCACGTCTTGAATTGTGCGGGGCATTGCTTTCGGCAGAGTTGTACGGGAAGGTATTAAAGGTGTTGCGTGTTTCAGCAAAGGCATACTTTTGGATGGATTCAACAACCGTACTGAGCTGGCTGAAACCCCCTCCATCTATCTGGACTACCTTTGTTGCTAACAGGGTTTCGAAGATACAGCATGCAACTCAAAACTGCGAATGGAATCATATTGCTGGGTCAGAAAATCCAGCCGACATCGTATCCAGAAGGCTGCCTGCAAATGATTTGCTGGAGAGCAAACTATGGTGGCGGGGTTCACCGTGGCTTATACAACAAAGGGAATCCTGGCCTGTTCAAGTACTCGGAATGGTAGATAGGTCGGAAATTTTGAAGGAGGAACCGAAGACAGTAATAGTAGCTGCTCCTGCTACACCTTCGTTCATCGAGGAATTTGTTGCAAGGTTTTCGGATTATCAACATATGCTTCGGGGTACGGCCTACTGTCGACGCTTCGTAAATATTGTTCGGGATAAGGGAAAAAATCGTGTGATTTCGATTTGTCTCACAACAGCTGAACTTCGCGATGCAGAATTGTTGCTTATCCGTCTGGTTCAATTAGAAAGCTTCCCGTCGGAATGGAAATCACTACAAGAAACGCAAACGGTCAGCTCGAATTCACGACTACGTTGGTTTCATCCGATGCTCATGACAGACAATGTTATGCGCATTGGCGGACGATTGGGTCGGGCTACAGTTCCGTTCGACTCAAAGCACCAGATCCTGCTGTCAGGGTCGCATCACTTCACGAAACTACTAGTTCGATGTTATCACCAGCGATTACTACATGCAGCTGTGCACCTTTTGACCAATACACTTAGATTTCGTTTTTGGATACTTGGGTGTCGTAGTGTCTTGCGTCGAACCATACACTCGTGCATCACATGCTATCGAGCCAAGCCGAAGCTATTCGAACAATTTATGTCCGAGCTGCCTTCTCAGAGAGTGACCGCATCAAGACCGTTCTCAATCGTCCGCATTGATTTTTGGGGACCAATTTATCTTAAACCTCGTCACCGTCGAGACGCCCCAACGAAGGCATATGTAGCAGTGTTTGTGTGCTTTTCCACAAAGGCCGTGCATATGGAGTTGGTCGTTGACCTTACTACAGTCAAATTTCTTCAAGCTTTCCGTCGTTTTGTCTCCCGTAGAGGCCTTTGTTCGAATGTATGGAGAGATAACGGCGAGAATTTTGTCGGTGCGGCCAACGAGCTTCGGAAAATAATGCGCAACGAGGACAGTCGATGGCCCGCGAATGCGCTGAAAGCGGGATTCGCTGGCACTTTAACCCTCCGAAGGGTTCTCACTTTGGCGGCCTTTGGGAGGCAGCCATAAATTCCGCGCAGAAACATTTCATCCGTATTCTGGGTGACAGGAAGCTCGCATTTGACGATATGGAGACCCTTTTAACACAGATCGAATGCTGCCTCAATTCACGTCCCCTTACGAAGCTTCATGAGGAACCATCGGATTTGCAGGCTCTCACTCCAGGGCATTTTTTAGTCGGAGCGGCACTCAAATCTGTTCCTGACGCCGATTACGAATCAATCCCTTTCAACAGGCTGCACCAATGGCAGCACACCCAGAAGATATTCCAGGACATCTGGAAGCGATGGAACATCGAGTACCTTGCATCCCTTCAACCACGTACAAAATTGTACAAACCATCTGTGAAGCTGCAGCCTAATACGCTTGTCATCATTCTGGACGAAAATCTTCCACCAATGCGCTGGCCAATGGCGCATATCCGCGATGTGCATCCTGGGAATGACGGAGTGATTCGATTGGTTACACTTCAGACAGCAAACGGAATCATCACCCGTCCCGCAGCGAAGGTTTGCATTCTTCCGATAGAGTCAGCGGAATGTGCGTCAACGAACACAACAAACGCAACGCAACAGTGATCGAGTTAGAGGTTTCCATCTAGATCAACCTTACCAAATACGTCGGTTTCTGTCGAAGCAGATCAACCATAAGCGGTTTCGGTTCGGACGGATCAACGAAGCCTCAACCCACAACCATGCGCTGAGGAAACCGTATTTATTAGAACCACAAGGCCCTTAAATTGTAGGGTCCAGGTAAGGACCTGTCCATTCTTTCTACTTTTTTGAAACCCGCTACCGGGTCTTATTTGTTTTAATGGAATCCAACTGGAATGGTCTCAGGAGGAACGCTAGAATCTACAACGAGTTAACATTCATCAAAGGGAAGATCGACACGCACGAATCTACACGAACTGCTACAACATCGAGGATAGTCTACGAACAGTTCAGAAATCGTTATTTCAGCGGGGGTAGGATGTTCGTTTCTACAAACTGACCGTACCGACATGCCGCCGATGTGAGCCAACATTTCACTCACCTATCGACAATCTACCCATATCTCACCGATATCGAGAAACAATCGAGGCGTTATCAAATGTGCCTCTCGAGATGCTGGGCAACGATCGCCACTTCCGTCACCAACAACCTCACACTTCTCTGTGTGACACACACGAAAACTGAAAGCCTCGATTAGTCCATTCCAGGATGTTGACAGGTTGCTGCTCAAAACGCTAGTTACACTAACCGACGCCATCGCAGTGTTCAAACCATTGACCACTAATTGTCTCCAAATTAAATCCAGCCCTCGGCGTTCGAATTGGTTTCCTCCGAATTTTCTAAAATGTTAGTAGTACCGAGAGTTGAATTTACAGGTGCAAAAACGTGACATGTAGCGAAACCACGTCCAGTTCCATCCAAAGCCTACTCGTTTTTTTTTTTCGATTGACATTTTGCAGGAAAGTTGTGTTAAATGCACTATACCAATTACAGTGACAGTAAACCGGTACTTGAAAAAGATTTTAGTTGGCAAAAAGTGTCCAAAGCTTCGTTACGATTGTGGTCTGACAAGTCAGAAATCTTTGGAACCATTTCCAAACTATTCAAATAATACTCATCATATTGGGAATACTACTGATATATTCTATACCATTATAATTCAACCATGTACTATACTACCATACTCATTTTAGTTACCATTTCCAATACCTTCCGTGTATCTGATATTGATGATTTGTAAAGGGTGATGAGCCCATTTTCGCCATGTTTCTATTATCACCCTACCCATTTGAAGCCGTTGGTTAGAGCACCGTCTGCCATCTTTGGTCAACACATTGAGTCAAACAACCCGTTGTTTTTAAGGTCGAGTATGGAAAAACGACACTGGTTATGTTCGATATTATTATGTTTTACACTAACCGACATAACCCCATAAAATGAGCCGGATGAACTTCGTTTGACAATTCTCGGTAGTTTCTTTACATGGTAGTTATGTGAGTTCGAATGTAACAGATGAGAACCCGTTGCACTCGCACTTACGCAACTGACAAAGTAAACAAACCACCGATAATTGGCGATTCTATGTTGAAGCAGTCCACAGATAGCGCTGGAAGCAAAGTGTTACTGATTTGATTCTGTTCCGTCATAGTGCATATATTTTCTGTAAACATTGATAAAAAATAACTTTTAAACACTAAATCACCGATCAATTTGTTGATAATTGTTTATGAAAATGAAGGAAAACCATCATTTTATAAGATGATGAGTAAACATCTTGCAAAAAGGGTGTAAAACATAGTGGTTTCTAATATTATTCGCAGAGCTATATATGTGGTGTTCCGAAATGTAATTTGTTGAGCACCGTAGCCGCCGCAACATCATTTCCCGTTCCTCCTAAGTTTAGCTAAACCTTCATGAGATGGTGTCAATTCATGAAACTCTCCAGTTCACGCGAGGAAAGAATATATCCGGCTAATAGGAAAGTGTCAGCTTTGTATCATACACAGCCGATCCTTCTCTCTGATAGTCTTCACAGAATCTCCTACGTAGTCCAAAATATAAAAAAGTTTGACATTTGTACTTATTGGGTCTCGGTTTCGAGTAGGAACTTTATTTATGGAACATTTTTTTTATAACCACAATAATACCCCGATTACATTTCGAAGAAATGTATAAGTCAAATAGTTGCAAATGGCTGTAATTTCAGAATAATTGCAAATAAAACTAAATTTCTTACTCGTTTCATTCATATTTTGGTAGTGGTAAGCTTTTTCCGAGAAGAAAGTGAAGTTTTTGTTGTAAGCTACGATTCACTTGCGAGTGAAAAACAGTAAACTGTATCACTATGCCAGTTCATGAGCTGAATCATAGGTGTCGCACGACTAATTTTGGTTTTGCCGCAAATCGCCAATTGTCAAACATGAACTTCATTCATCATAAGTTCATTCGTTTCGTTGTCTTGAACTCAATACCAGGCAATGGTTAAGCTATTGTAGAACGAACCATATATTGAAAATGGTTTTGAAACGTTTGATGCAATGGTTGGCATATGGTAAATATTTATGCGGGTTGGCTGATGGAATTTTGGTGGAGTTTTGCTGAGTTTCGATCATCAAGGTTCGGAGTTTTCAGAAGAACCTGCTTAGAGGCCGTGTAACATCCGCGGAATGAAATATTTTATGCATCAATTGATACCATGTGTTCCTGATTTTGCCCTTGCTGTGTTTTACGTATCTCTGACACAGCGTTCCTATATTTTTCGCAAACATTGGGAATCAAATTTCGACCGTGTCTCTTTAATCATGTTATAGTTCGATATATGGTCAAGGCTTAGAAAATGATAATAACAGGCGAAAAAATTTTTCATAAAATTTTGCGTCAAGCTGTTTTTTCCGTATGTGTATAACCTCTAATATTAAAAAATAAGAATTGGTGAGCCCACAAAAATATTCAATGTCTGTCATTTATAAAAGTTTGTGGATTCATCTTGCATGACCTGAAAATGACTAAAAGACCGCACGGAGATAAAAAGGTAAAAAAATCCATATTTTCAACTTTTTTGCTGGAACCATATTTTTTCATCGTAGTCTAATTTAAATTTGATGATATTGCTTGAAATTTTGAGATGAATATGGATTAATGCTTATTTTTAATTGTGAAGTAATGGAAACCAAATAACTTGTAACGTCATCACGTATGTATGTATGTATGTAGGTATGTGTGTGCATGTATGTGCGTCTGTATGTGTATGTGACTAAAAATATCGCTAATTTTTCTCAGAGATGGCGAAACCGATTTTGACAAACTTAGTCTCAAACGAAAGGTACAACGTTCCCATAGGCTGCTATCGAATTTCTAATGGATCCAACTTCTGGTTCCGGAATTACAGGGTGATGAGTACGATCACGCAGAAAATGTCGATTTTAATAAATTCTGCAATGAATGGGTAAAGGTGAAAATTTTTCCAAAATGTAACCACAACTACTTCGATTTGTAGTATTACGTTACTAACAGCCATTCAAATTCTCTTTGGCCACATTGGCCAGCATCATCGGTTACGGAAGCCCCGGCGGAAGTATCTAAATTCAGAATAACAGTCACATCGGTTTCTCGGAGATGGCTAGACCGATTCAACCAACTTAGTCTCCAATTAAAGGTGTTGCGCCCCCGTAAATAGTTATTAAATTTCATCCCGATCCGACTTCCGATTCTGGAGTTACGGGTTGTGGCGTGCGATCACATAGAAAATTGCGATTCAAACCGATACTCCGATGAAAGCAAAAAAAGGTAAAAATTTCGCTAAAATGTCTCTCAAACTACTTAAATTTGCAATTCTAGGTCACCGACGGCCAACCAAACTTTCGTGGACTACATCGACCACCATAGACGGTTCCGGAAGTGCCCGGGAATAGCGGCAATCTTTTAAAATTAACGAACTCACATCAGTTTCCCGCAAATGGTTGGGCCTATTTTCACAAACTTAGTCCCAAATGATAGCTAAAATATCCCCACAGATGTCTATAAAATTTCGTACGGATCGCTTGTATGGTTCCGGAAATATAGACTAAACCGTTCGGTCACATATGAAATTCCCATATAAGCCGGAACTCAAAATTTCTTTTCAATGGGAGGACCCTATGAAATTTCAGAAATCGAATTCGTATTTTTAAAATGCATGAAACTTCAAGATTTTATGTTATCTCGATTTTTTTTTTATAAATATCGGCTTTTTGGAACTTTTTTCAATTTAATATTAATGTGGCTGTTTTTTCTTTTACAAAGTTTTAGAACTCGAATAATGATTTCTTTTCTTGTATATAGTTGTCATGTCGTGCATAATATAAATGTAATATATACATTTGGAAGCTTATAATGAATATAGACAACGCAAAAAATCTCGAGTTCATGATTGAGAAAGGCACAATTGCACCGCTAGGTGGATTAAAACAGGTTTTCTATGTAACGAAACCCTAAAAATTGAAGAAACTGTAATTGCATTATTAAGAATTTTTAACAACAACTTCTTAATTTCTTAGTATTTGGCAGTCATAAATATAATCTTCAACAAAAATATCTAGTAGTGAAAATACGACCTTTTGATAAGTTACTCACATATACCAAACGCAAAGACATAACGCGTTTAAAATTTAATTGCAAATTACAGAAGTTTAAAATATAATTGCATCGTGGAGCGAATGACAATGAAAGATTTTATAGGAAAAACTTAAATCGTGTTTCAAAAATTCTTTTATATTTGAATTTTTTTTTTCTTTAAATAATTTAGTTATAGAATGTATTTCGAAATGTTTTTTTTTTCAATTCAAAATCCTCATGAAAAATTTCCTTCAAAATGCAGATGTTTTTAAGTTATTTTGGATTTTCTTTCGACATAATGTGTTACTTCGTTAAATTAGGACCTTTTCATAAGTTATTCACGTTTGTTCATCAAAACCAATATGTTTTTCAATATAAACATGAAATTTCTCGTTAATACTCAGCTTCCAGATCAAGAATGATTTGTGTACGACTGTCTCGATATCCTTGCTTCAATAAAAATACAACTTTTACAAAAAAAACTAAATTTCGTTCGCTTCTTACAACATGTGCCTTTGACCCCTGTAACACTGGGTACTCTTGATCTCTATCATTAACTCTCACACACACTTCCGAAATGCATATGAATATAAATAATCACTTACATAAAGTACCCGATAGTATAAATTGAACTAAAATGTTTGTTTCGCGAACAAATTTTCATATAAGCTATTGAAAGTTGGAAAAGGCAGTCAAACAGCACTGATTTACCGCAAATATCTGGCTTCACTTTCTGCTGGTGTTAAAGCTTATCGTGCATCTAAAAAGTTACTCTTAGTAGTCATTTTGTCAAGCTAGGTGATTAGCTTAACTTTCGTTTCTATTAGTCATAGTGCTCTGTTTGTTTAGCCCTAGTAAGAAGGGGATCAACTTACCACACGTTTTTACAAAAACTTCGTTTTGACATGATTTTCAAAACTGTTCATATTACTGACAGGACATGGTATTTGAATTTGCATATTAATCACAGCTCTTATAATTTGAATTGACTGCAAAATGACGATATTTGCATTCAAAATGTTTATTTCATTTAAAAGTTATGTGAAAAAAATAAAAGTGGGATCAAGTGTACCCACTCTCCCCTAACGTGACAGATTCTGGATGTAACGTGACAGATCAATGACAATACTCCATAAAATAAAAAAAAAAAGTTTTACTTCAGGAAAACTATATTTGAAACTCTTTTTATTTTCCAAGCTTCAACTTAAAACTGTGTTCACGCAAAATTTGGGGGCTAACCTAACAGACTATTTTAATTTTGTCGGGTAACCTCCAAACTCACTGCGAAAATTGTGTAACGTGACAGACGTATCAAAATGGCAATAAAGTGAAAACCGTTCATGATAGAAAATAACTTTCTGTAGAAAAAATTTGCGGTTTAGTGACATTAATAATGTGCAATTGGGATAGAATCTGGTTTTATCGTTTTTGCAGACTTATCTTATGCAATATGGGTAAACTTGTAACGTGACAGACAGAAGCCTTGACCATATGCGTTTACAAGTCAACGTGTTTGGTGTCTTCTAGTTGTTTCTACAGTTTTTTAACCAACAATGGTTAGAGTAACATAAATCAATCTCCGGCATGAACACACAGCAACTATGATTCTATCTCGACCTTCACGAAAATGTTGGCGACTACTAGAGTGACCAACCGTCCTTGTCCCTAATTTTTCGATTTTGGAAACCTCCTTAATTTTACTTCAAATTTCCTTCATTTTAGTCTCGATTCTTGGTGTACTTGAAATCTTTTAGATCGATTTATTCCGAGACGGAAATATTTCAGTCACCTATTTAATTGATCACTTTATCCCAGGTTTACAAGTTTACTAATGAACGGCACTGTTCCATGGACAAATGGAATGTCGGTATGTGATTCAAAGTGCTTGAGTTTGAATTATCTGCTGTTTTTGGGTCGTTATTGTTTCCACCCTTCTAATTCTAATGTCTTTCCTCCCCCGTCTTTCCGCACAAGGAAATAACAAGAAGGCATAAATCCCCGATTACACACGGGGAACGTGTCATTTGAGTCAGTTCATTCCTATTCCTGATCCATATCGTATCATCAAACGATGAAAAACACTCCAGTGACATTCAAACACTGGATGAGTTTTTCATAAGCCGCGTAATAAAATATCGAAAGGAAGCTTTTATAATATACGACTGGTACTATAATCCCCTGGTCTGCCAGTTCAGAGGGTACGGCATTAGTTTCATAATTTCGGCTGGGAAGTCTGTCAAAAATTGTTAAGTTCCACAACGGAATGTAGTACCACGGTTGTGCTTTGTATTTCTTGACTTCATAGATGACACAAAACATAATTAATCCTTCTGATACTAAATCTGTTTTATAACAATAAGTTTAGATTAATGAAAGATTTTTACATTCGCTTTACAGGCAAACGACAAGAGCACTCTCCAGCAGCATACTGTAGACCCATACGAGATTCACTATGCATGCGTTCAATTAATCGTATCTCGTAGTCGATCTGAGGAAGAAATAAAAAAGTGTCGCGAAACAAATAAGTTTGTTAAAGTAAGTGATATTAATAGGATTTCTTTGTACAGCTTATCTTATCTTCAAAACACAAAATCTTTACAATAACTCGTAGTGGCTGCACTTAGCATCGCTGATCGTCTGGCTAAATAACAAAATAAACATACGTCAATAAATAAATTAATCTTTTAAAAGAGAGCTGAGTATTTCAAAATTTTAAATTTAAATTTTTTTTGTGAATTTGTTGAATGTCTCTGAAAAAAACTGTTTTAATCCACCTAGTGGTGCAATTATGCCTTTCTCATTTGTCCGAACTACGATTCCATGGCTCATTAAGTTCAATACAATTGTGGAAATGTATATTACATATTCAGTACGATTTGCACAATTTGCACAATTTGCACAATGGATTGACAGCCACGATTTTGAGATACTATGTGTCAACACTGAAACATCGCTTGAAACCAGCGGCGAATCAAGGAGGAAGATCTGTTAAGAAATTTTAAACTAGTTTAAACTAGTTATAAGTAAGCAACCCCTTACTTCATACTCCTACCTGGGCCTAAAGAAGCCAAAAAAAATTGTACATGTAAGTTATCAAAGTCATCTCTGAGAAACAGAGGTGACATTTTTTTCCACATACACACATACACATACTGACATTTTCCGATCACGACGAACTGAGTCGAATGGCATATGACATTCGGCCCTCCGGGCCGGGATTGGGTTGACGATGTTTAAGCGATTGCATAACCTATCAATATGAAAAAGGCAAAAACACTGTTTGGGTTAACTGGAAATTGGCATTCAAGAAATACCAAACCGATTTGTCTCAAACTTTGCATACATATTCTATGTATAAAGTACTTAACACCTACGTTGAGTTTTTGAGATAATTTTTCAATTAAGGGGATGTTTTACTCATAAAATGGCGGAATTTTTTCGTGAAAAATAGCAATTCTTCAAGGAATTCTAATTTGTTTGCGGGTAGCAAGGAATAAAAAACTAGAAGTATAACGGGGACCATTATATCTGAACATTTATTGTTTTTCGGAAATGATAAGTATGGTTCGTGTATGTAAGTTCTCGTAAAGCGAGGATATCACGAACGGGAACATAAGATTGTTTTCTTCGGACTCGTAAGTAATCTATTAATTAGGATCTGGCTTCACGATATTCAGTGCAAGACCAAACAACATGTACAATGTCTTGGTATCCCTCTCTACAAGCATATTGATTACACTGGTCAACAGCCATTTTGGTGCAGGGTTGCGATAGTAGTTTTTAGGGTAAATCGGGTGCGCTGAGTTCAAAAATGACCATAGTTTTTACCGCCGTGATCCTGTTTTTGAGATTTCTCCATTAATTTGTTATTTTTTACTAGTCAGAGTTAAATTTTTTTTCTAAATTTTTCGAATTTACAAACTGTATCAAATCTATTATTAAAAGGTGCTACAAACATCTGACAAATATTTGGATATCTGGAAAGGCATATTGAATACTGCCAAATTCAAAAAAACCATTCGTAAACAAAAAAAATGCCACTTTTTTACGATAATTTGACATTTTGCAAAATTCAAAATGCTGTCAGTTCAAAAGTTTTCAATGGATTTCTATCAAAGATAGCTTTATTGGTAACAGTAAGCGTGTTCTTTCAGACAAAAAAAAGTTCAAGCTAAACAGACGAAAATTGTCAGAGTTCTTCTCAATTTTCCTAATTGAAGAAAATCTTCAAAATGAACTCTTTTTGATATTACTACAGACACAACAAAAACTTCAGAAAATCTATTACAAATAAATTTCTTTTTATAGACTTCGATGCTCTGAATATAAATTAAAAGTCAAAGTAGTTTTATGACCACATTTTATTATAACCTTAAAATATTTTATTTTGTAATAGACAGCAATTTTTGCACCTCACTTCATTACGATCGAAGGCGTTCGGCAGTTCAGCTCTATAGTTCTTGGTGTTTCATTTGTGATACCGTTTGTGTTTGTTGCCTGCATATTTCTTGGGATGTGCGAGAAGTAAATACGGTATTTATATATTGCATTTATTCAGTACTTTATGCCTAGCTCACCGAAACAAAATAGGTTCAATGAGAAATATGGCGTCTTCGCGGAGACAGCGTAAGAATGATAGAAATCATGGGAAACTGGCCGACATTGTTTCAAACAGAAATAACTGCCATTCTAGAATGCACTTACGTATGTCTGAAAAGAAAATAACGGTACCCAAATATTTGCGTTTGTGTTTGTTGCCTGCATATTTGTGTTTGTTGCCTGCATATTTCTTGGGATGTGCGAGAAGTAAATACGGTATTTATATATTGCATTTATTCAGTACTTTATGCCTAGCTCACCGAAACAAAATAGATTCAATGAGAAATATGGCGTCTTCGCGGAGACAGCGTAAGAATGATAGAAATCATGGGAAACTGGCCGACATTGTTTCAAACAGAAATAACTGCCATTCTAGAATGCACTTACGTATGTCTGAAAAGAAAATAACGGTACCCAAATATTTGCGTTTTCTTAGATAGTCAGGCTGCGCTCAATGCATTAAGCAGCGATGCCAGATTTACAGACATGTCTGTATTTTACAGACTTTTGATGTCTCCTACAGACGTAGCCAGAGATCTACAGACTTTTAAATGGGTAATAGTGTTTAGTAAAATTGCACTAGAATAACTGTTTTCGAATACGAGTGATTCCTTCACAATAGAATTCTACTTTCAATCTATTTTTAAAGTAAAATTTTAGTGGAACTAGGATTTACACAACCATCTACAGACTTCTACAGACATTTTAGTTATTCTTCTACAGACATTTCAAAAAAAATATGTGGTATCGCTGGCATTAAGGGCTCCTACATGTCGTTCAAAACTAATTCACTCCCATTCTTGCACTCCGACAATTGGCGGAGAAAAACCATGTTAATTTATACTGGGTTCCAGGACATAGTGACGTTTCAGGGAACGAAAAAACCGATGAGCTAGCAAGAAGAGGGTCTTCCACTAATTTTATCGGCCCAGAACCATTCTGTGGATTCTCATCGAGTGCCCTCAAAATGGAATTGAAAAAGTGGGGAATCACAGCTGTAAAGAACAATTGGTGTACCACACATGGGCTACGACAATCAAAGAAATTTATCTCACCCAACGGGAAAAGAAAGTCTGGAGTTGCTTGAACTAAACAAAAAAGAACTATGTATCATGACAGGACTACTTACCAGACACTGTCCGAGTAAATATCATCTTAAAAAATTTGGTAAGCTTACAAACGATACATGCCGCGTCTGCGGATCTGAAAGTGAAACATTAGATTAAAGAAGGGGCATACCAGAATAGATCTAAATACTGGTCGCAGTGGTTCGTCTCCAACAAAAAAAAAGTTTAATTTGCTATATTGATATGATATAATAAACATTTTCAATAGATTTTCTGAAGTTTTTGTAGGTCTGTAGTAATATCAAAAAGCGTTGATTTTGAAGATTTTCTTCAATTAGGTAAATTGATCAGAACTCAGAAGAATTTCGTCTGTTTGGCTTGAACTTTTTTTTGTGAAAGAAGACGCTTACAGCTACAAATACAGCTATTGCTGATCGAAATCCATTGAGAACTTTTGAAATGGAAGCACTTTGAATTTTGCAAAATGTCAAATTTTCGTAAAAAAGTGGCATTTTATTTTGTTTACGCATGGTTTTTTCGAATTTCACAATATTCAATATGCCTTTCCAGATTTCCAAATATTTGTTAGGTGTTTGTAGTACCTTTTAATAATGGATTTGATACAGTTTGCAAATTCGAAAAATTTAGAAAAAAAATTTAACACCGACTACAAAAAAAAATCAAATTTATGGAGAAATCTCAAAACAGGAATACGGCGGGAAAAACCATGATCATTTTTGAACTCAGCGCACCCGGTTTACCCTAAAAACTACTATCACAACCCTGCACCAATTTTTTTTTCTGATTTTGTAGACCAGTGTTATCTTATTCGAGCCCAATTCGGCGGAGATGCGCATTCAACGTATAATGGTTGGACATGAGCCTAGACATCACACGAATGAAGTTTAAATCTTACATACAACCCTTTGAACCATGCCTTCGTTGATACTTTAGGGATAATTGAGCGCAACCACTGTCCCAGATCTCCATTGTCCCATGATGTTAGCCAACTATTAAACGTCCTCTGACGAGAACAATTATAAAATTCATTGAACACAATAGGTTTTTCATAAATGTCACCGTCTAGTGCCCCTATTTTGGCTAAATTATTCGTTCTCTCATTAACCGGTAGGGAGAAATGAGTGGAAATCCACACTTAGGTAAATTGATAAGATTTGTTTGATAACTTAGTTAAGTATTCTCGTGTCTTCTTAAAAAGAACGGAGCGTGAATATCAAGCTTCAATGAGCATAGTGCCTTAATTGTGCTGAGGCTATCTGTGTGGTTGAAATAATGGCTCGCGAGTAAAGTATCAATGATTTCCAGACTATGGCGAACTGCTGCTAGTTCGGCTGAGTAAACAGAGGCAGGTTCTGCAAGCTTAAGAGAGATCGAGGAGTTATTGAAAATACCGAAGTCAGTGGCATCATTGATTCGTGACCTATCAGTGTAGAGCATTTTATGGAAGTCAATGTGTTGAAATTTACTTATGAGCAGGTGATCCGGGATTCCACGAGTTTCCTCTTGCATGGATGTGTCGAAAAATAAAGTGGAATCGGGAGTATGTGGTATATTGGCACATGTCAGAACATTACTAGAAGCAGTGCTGAGCCCAAATGAGAATGAAGCAGTTAGCACTCAAAACAGTATGCGATGCTTATATTGAGTTCCAGTTCTCACTCCAAGGAATTGGAAACAGTAAGACGGTTCTTCCGTTTATCTCTCACTCATTGGAATCATCGTTGAGATGAATAAAAAATGACCATCATTTTATTTACAGCATAAATACGGTTATGACGGTCATCTTTTTACAAACAATGAACCAGTATTAACAAAAGGGCGGTTTCCTATACTAATATAATTGCATAAAAGAAACAGAGAGGTGAAGAATGCCTGAATTGAGTGCATTGATAGTATTTTGCATACCGATACAATACAAAATAAATGGTACTCGATATATCTGTCATTTCAATGAGCTCTCTTGTACGACTTCTGTGAGAGAAGGTTAGCTGAAACACTTTGTGAAGAAAATGGAAATAAAATGACGGTCTTTTGTGGTGTGATACGGTCATTTCATGTATACCTTCACAATTCAAAGACCATCCTGAGATTGCACAGCGCTGACTAGAAGGCGTTATTTCTTGTGGCATGTGATTGAAATACACTGTCATGAATGTGGTTTGAGATTGATGCCTTTCAAAATTTTCAATTACCAGTGGTTTCATAACTTCACATCGAATAAGTAAAGGAGAGGAGAGATCCCAGAACCGATCTTTTAAAGAAAGAACTCTCGCTAGTACTTCAAGACCCATCGTATGTGTCCATGGTACCTAACGTGATTCATAAACAGCGATACTGTATTCGTTCCAATTTGATAATGCGTGTATTTTCAGCAGAACGGAAACAAAAGCACCCATATTCCATTACTGAAAGTATCGTTGTTTAATACAATCTCATTAGGCCCACTTGGATGAGCACTCCACCAAGATTCGGTTATTGTTCGGAGAAAATTCATCCTTTATTGGCACTTCGTTATTAGATACCTAATGTGGCCTCCCCATGTACCTTTAGAATCGAACCAAATTCCAAGGTGAAAGACCAAAATTAAATAATTATCATTAATGGAAACAGAATCGAATGTTCCTTTTATGTCTAAGAATACAAACGCCTTGTTTATGCGTATGCGAGTTGGATTTCTAACGAAAGTAGTGCCAGACAATCATTCGTTCCTTTCCCTCAGAAAACCTGATTTCTGATAGCAAGCCGCCAATCTTTAAGCCCATCCGAGACATCGTAGGATAATTATTTCCAACAACTTCCTGTTGCAGGATAGCATTGTAATCGGTCGATACGAGTTATGGGCGTAGGTAAGTTTTCCCGTTTTTTGGAATAGCGATGACTCTCACAAGTCTGCAATCCTACGGGACAATATTCTGCTCAAGAAACTTGTTGAATAAATCCAACAAGCGTCTTTTGGCAAGGTCAGGTAGATTCTTCACCAAGTTGAAATCTGCCTGGACCCGGAGCATTATTGTTACATGAAAAGAGTGCAATTGGAATTCTCATCATTGTCAAAGGCGAATCTATGGAATCGTTTATTGTAGGAGCATCGCGAATGATTTTCTGCGCAGTAGCAGAATCAAGGTATTCGTAGAGGCTGCTTGATTTTTTCTCTGGAGGAAGTTAAATAATAGCCAGTAAATCGAAGGTGTTGTGTGGATGTTCAGCGATAGTCAACCAGGGCGAGCAGCAGAATTGTTTGGGAAGTGGCAGATTATTGTGTTCTGGCTGAAAATTGTAACTGCTCTACCCACGAAAGAAACGCGAGGAAATCACGACGGCTGAGCGACAAGTCTGCACAAAATTTCTCCCTTTCCTCATGCACTGTACTCTCTTTTCGTTTGTGTGTCAGCTAGCCTTTCTTTCAAGATTACATATTCTGAAAGTACACACTTTCGAAAATAGTGCGAAATTTCATCGTGATCGGATCACTAGTTTCTAAACTAAAAATTAACACAAAACTTTGAACGCGATTGTCTCGGAATGGTGTTTCTTGAAAAGAACCGCTGCGGTCAATGTGATATCTAAAAAAGTACTCAACCGATTTTCATATTTTTATAGTTTGTTCGTATTTACACTGCCATATACTTGAACGTTTCATTTTTCAAACAAACATTTTCGATGCTTCGTAATGAATTTTTGTTTAGAATTTTGAACATCTATAACATCGATTTTATTGCCAATACAGTTTTTTATCGGATTTTTTTTGGAAACCGAACAAATCAAGTACATTCAATACATTTTTCTTTATTAATTTTCTTACTTTTTTGATTTCAGTTGAGCGGTTCGCATGCCTCTGCAAAAGATACGCTTCGGGAGAGGGGCCATAACTCCGACAATTTTCAATATTTTTTTATGATACAATTTTTTTTTATTTTCTTCTATAGTAGTGCCAACAAATTGTCCTTCGCTTTTTCTAACAAAATAAGGCTGCATCTTTTTACATTTCTTATAAAAGAAATGTATAGAATTCGCTTAAATTTTCTAGATTTTTTCCAAGGCCCGGAGGGCCGAGTCTCATATACCAATCGACTCAGCTCGACGATTTGGGACAATGTCTGTGTGTGTATGTAACGGACAAACTCTCATTCGTGCTTCTCAGCAATGGCTGAACCGATCTTATCCAAACCAATTTTAAATGAAAGACCTATCAAACAGTAAGAACGTTATTAATTTGTTTTTGATTCTGATGTTTAGTTTCCAAGATATGAATGTTTGAATGTGTAAAAATGACGTTTTTTGCAGTTTTTTAAATTATCTGCCGAAATTGACAACATAGATTACAACTTTATATATTTTTAGGCAGCTTATACGAATACCTTTCGAACAAGCTATAGATTGTTGAAATCGGACTATTATCAAAAGAGATATTTAACATTAAATGCGGACGAAAGATTTTTATCATTTCCCATTGCCAGAAATATGACCAAAAACATGTAATCTATTATTAACGCCAAAACGGCTTATTTTAGGTCAATAGTATCTTCGGAGAATATAATGGAGGCAATATGCCCTTTCTTTTGGTGTTGTGGTTTTGCTGATTAATCCCCCTATAAGTAAGATATTTTCACAAATTTTCTTGGAAGTGATTATATCGAAATTATACCTTCAGCAAATTTGTAGCTCTTACTTTTGCGAATAACTTTACTGAAGACTTCAAATATCTATTTTGAATACTTTAAAAGTTATGGCTTGTTGTTTGTTGATTACTCTTTGTGGCCTATTTATTGTTCAATATAGTAATAATCCATTGAAACAAGCCAAACATTATTTCGATAAAACGAATTTCGTATTTCATTTTTCTATCTAAAACCGCTAGAAATAATCACCGAACACTTCCAAGTTGACTGGAGGAACTTGATAACTTATCAGTGCAAAAATGTTCATTTGTGCGAACCTTCTGACTGCAATTTTTCTAACTTATAACCATCGGATCGATCTGAAACATATCGGAAAATGAAAAGCGAAATAAATAACTCCAAGCAACGGCGTAGCCAAGGGAAGGTTTTGGGGTTTAACACCATACAACTCCCCCCCCCCCAACCAAAAAAAATATTGGATTGAAGTTGACAATTTATTGAAGCTGACTGATTTAATTCAATATTACAATAACAATTATCTGATCCGTACATTAATAACCTGTTGTTTTAAACATCATGAGGACTTTTGATAAATTGTCGGAATGGGGTCCTGATATGTAACTGATCTATTGGTCTTGATTTCACAGTTGTCTAATAGCATCAATATCAAATTCCTGCCTGAAAACATACCAATAGAAAATTCCAGAGTTCTGTAATCAATCATAATCCTCAGATTTCTTTTCAAATTGAGCTCGCTTTTGTAGAGATGTACTGTAATAAGGGTCTTTATTTAATAAGAAGTGAAGTTAAAATTGATTTAATGTCTATGAAACATATAACTGCTTGCCAAAAAATGCATAACTTTCAACATTTGCTAAAAATGTTTTTGCCTTTCTCATTCACTCTAAAATTCGTCAATCTAATCCCGACCCGGAGGGCCGAATGTCATATGCCAATAGACTCAGTTCGTGGAGATCGGAAAATGCCTGTGTGTGTATGTGTGTATGTGGAAAAAAATGTGACCTCTGTTTCTTAGAGATGGCTGGACCGATTTGCACAAAGTTAGTCTCAAATGAAAGGTACAACCTTCCCATCGGCTGATATCGATTTTTTTTATTGATTGGACTCCCGGTTCCGGATTTACGAGTTGAAGAGTGCAATCACACAGCAAATTCCCATATAAACTGAAATGAAAAATTTTCAAAATCAAATTTGTATTTTTGATACCAAATGACTTTAAAATGCATGAAACATTGAGATTTGATGTAAACTCGAAAAAAATGTTTGACAAAAATTGACTCTTTTGGACTTTGGTACATTTTTGCCTTTCTCATATAGAAAGGTTATGCAATCACTCTAAAAACTGTCAATCATACCGGCCCGGAGGGAGTAAAATTTCTTAATAAGTTGAAAATTTTCGGCAGGACCCGGACCTCCCAGATCTTTCTCCATGATCCGCCGCTGGTTTCAAGCGATGTTTCAGTATCACATAGTATCTCAAGATCGTGGCTGTCGATCCATTGTATGTAATTGCAAATCGTACTGAACATGTAATATTCATTTCCACCATTGTATTGAATATAACCAGCCATGGAATCGTATTCTGGACAAATGAGAAAAGCACAATTGCACCACTAGGTGGATTAATACAAGTTTTTATTTTGGGAATGCGTCGAGTTGAGACGAAAACGTAATATGATTAATAACGAGGATAACACTTTCCGAATGTAGAGAGAAATTCATGAAAAATGACGATTTCCATTCGACTCTAGCAGTTCCTGATCGATTTTGATGAGCATTTAATTTTTGTTGTATGACGAATTATATGTATAGGTCAAATGTTCAAAAACAGTAATTTAAGGTCAAGATAGCATCATTTTGAAACCGCCAATTTCGGAGGTTTCGTATCTTCGATGAGTTTTACAAACGTTAAACAGCGCATCATTTGATAAAATAATTTTGACAGTATATCGTCCAAGAAGTATTTAAGGTGAATTTTCTCGGGATAATATTCATGACTACAATAAACTCTCAACAAATTCGCTAAAGACACGAACTCTGTTACTATTTTCTGAAAAATTAATTCTGCATAATTTTAAAACTTCAAAAATTACGGTTTCGGAATCATGCCGTTTGGACAGTAAGATCGATTTTCACCAAACCCCCACCAAACTGAATTTCTGCCTACGCCGCTGACTTCAAGTAAGTAGAAACAAAGTCGTTCTACACTCGTTCACAAGAAACTTTTTCGAATGCTGAATATCTATTATAATACATTGAAACCCCGATTTTATCAGCCAAATATGAACATATGTTTGATGTGTAGAGTTTGAGTAAATTCTTTCTTGAGCATGTTTTCCTTATTATGAAGATGGAAATATGCAATAATAAAAAGTTCATCATAATCAGAAATAGTTATCAGACTACTTCAAGGGACGGGAAGAATACTTTAACAGCTTCAGTTTATTATAAAGAAAAAAAATTGCCCGATTTAGTCAATGTCCCCATTTTGTCAGCCTAAAATACACCATGAGACTGATAAAAATGGGTCTTTATTGTATGTATTATTCACTGTGTTTCACATTAATAGGTACATTTCACATTAATAGGGATTTTTTTATTGCATCGAACTTCAAAATTTTTTTATGTAGTTTTCAAGGGGTTATTTTATAGACTTCTTCCAAAATTTGGCGAACCTATTCCAATTCGTATACCAATTAATTGGTATATTTAAGGGTTTATATGTTGCAGATAGAGAAAATACTGAAATTTTTAGCTTTTTTCCGACACAATATTACGAAAGCTTATTAAACTATTTTTCCAAATAAGTTTGTGAAAATTATAAACTATTTGAATTTTTTTAATAGTTTTATTTTTTATTTAACCGTGATTTTTTAATAAATAGTGACTATTTTTCATGGCTGGCGGTGAGCATGATCTCTCGAATTGCTGAACTGAAAATTATGGAATAGAAATCAATTTTAGTATGCTTTACAGATTTAACTCGCCGCGCATATAGATCTGAATTAGACCCGCTGGTGCCCTAAAACGATTTCGCTAGATTTCAGATCACTGTGCACCCAGTGCATTAACGCAAGTGACGGAAGGTTATCGTAAAGTTTCGTGAAAATGACAATTCCAGTAATGATGATAATTTTCCCAAACGGTTCGTTTTCGAGAGGTTTTTATTTGTTCTTTGGCATTAGGATTAGCGATAATAATTCAAATCAAGGATACTACTGGGAAGTCACCTTTAGTAAAAAGTCGATGTCGAAGTAAAATTTGGAACTATGCACGCATGCACTTTAGAGATAGCGTGATATCAGGAGCTGCGATTTCATTTCAACGCTTTTTTTTGTAAAAAGGGCGATACTTACAAATATAAACATAAGGCTTTTTTCATACATGCGAATGAGGGCTTTGAAACGCAACAAATTAACCTAAAAATTTGGATTCTACGATATTGCTTCCTTAAACTACAGCAAAAAAATACAACGGGCGAAACTGTATTTTTTTGTTTATTTAAAGTTTCGCCCTCCACGCTCCATGCAAACAAACAAAGCGATACTTATTTGCTAGCAGTTTAGAGGCGAAACTGTTTTTTTCGTATTTTTTTAGGATTATCAAGCTGATACCAGCTGTAAATAGTAACAATGATCGCTATTGGAAAAAACCCGGACGAAATCGGTGGTGTAAAACGGTAGTTATTGTAAAAAACCGTAAGGGCGATACTTCAATGCTGATAGGTGGGACCGAAAAAGTAAACAAGCGCCAAAGGGGCGATACTATCATTTTGTCAATTTCAATAGCAAAAACAAATTTTATTTTAATAATTTCAAATACTTTATGAAGTTTTGGGTTTCGATCACTGAATCATGCAATCTAGGATGTAAAAAACACAATAGTTCTTAAATAGGAAATAAAAGCAAGTATGGAAATATTCACTGTTGATTTCTTTGAATGGTATCACTGCTAGTATCGCCCTTTTCAAGAAAAAGCGTTGATTTCTTAGTTCGCAGTCGCGTTGGAAATTTGAGTAAAGTATAAATTTCAAATCGATTTAAAAAAAATCGATTGTTTTGGCTCAGTACAATATATAACCCCTTTAGGGAAATTCAGTTTTCCCACCACAATTTAGATTGAACAGAGCATTAGCAATAATTCGTTTGTATGTCTATTTTATTTTTTCGCTTTCCCATTGATTTGGTTTGAGATTTCCAGCACTGTGGTTGTCCTATGCTGATTTGAGCGATTCTCTGAGTCCTGCCACTATCCCATGTAGTATTTGTTATCAAAAACATCGCGAAGCATCAAATTCTAAACGTTCTCAAACGATATAATATCCGAAGAGAGTGATAAGAGTTATAAGAAATGTCTCATCACACTGTTAGGTGGATTAAAAGCGTTTTTATTAAAAAATCGCGAACTTTGCGCACTCTTTCCCCTCAACTTTGTATATATCCCCTTAAAATGATTAGATGTTTTCGGGAGGTATGAGGACGCGCTTAACAACCTTATTACTAGATTTACGTTTCACGGATACTTGCGCAGGTTTTTAAAGACTAAGAAACTTTTCGCAAAGGTTGGTGAGCTGACTCATACTAGGAGTTGACAAAGGCATTGGGAGAATCACAATTGATTGGCTCCGTTTACACCAACCCAGGGACAACTTGACAGATAGTGCTTGTTTCATATATGTACCACCGTTTTGATGGTGGCACTACCCTGTCAAAAAAAATGCGGACGAACATGGTCAGGCGATTTAAAAAGTTTGACGTTTGACTCAACTCGCCTGTGCTAATTGCCCCTCGGAACAAATGCAATTTGCGAATGCGATTTAAAGGCAATTTCAATACTTAGACAAATTTTCTGGCGGCTGAAATGGACTTGGTTGTTTTTCGCGTTTTTCAAACATGGCGGTTCATGTTTGGTTTAGGCTTAAAATTGTTTTTTTGAACAATTGGTGTGTTTTCACTTGTATTTTGTTTGTGTAGTGCACTTCATTTAGCCAACGAATGTGGGAAATTGTGGAATCGTGTGTAGGTATAGTAGAACAAGATCACTGACCTAAAGTTTTAATGATCGTCAGATTGTGATAAGCTTTGAAGTGCAATACCAATTTCACCATTGATTCTTCCTATAATTTGGTGGTGATTACCTAGTATACTGGTAAGTATATGTGAGTAGATATTGAATCCGAAAATAAGCATTATTTTAAATTTTCATATTAGGCAATTAAAGGCGATTAAATGGCGCGTTCCGTGTGCGATTTGGGGGCGATTTAAGGGCGGGTTGGGCGGCAAAAAAATGACGGCGGCAAATCGCCCAAACGTTGCATTTGAAATAGCCTCCTAATTACCAGCAATTCGCTGGCAAATTGAAGGGCAATTAGCGCATCCAAGTTGGCAAATAGCCCCCCGTTAGCCAGCAACTTGCCCTTTTTGACTGGATAGTATGCCTTCTCTGTACGAGTACCACGAAAAACGAAACGAAAAAGTTTCAAGAGAAAAGCGTGTTTCATTACTTGTGTTATGAACGCCGTCAATGCGGCTAGAACAACATTTAGAAAAAAGCGTATTCCATAATGTGGATAAAGAAAAATATTATTGGAGAATAAATTTATCCCCAACTGGAAACCGTCAGCAATGTTACATAAATCTCATTATAAATTTGGCTGGAGGTCGTTTTTTTGCAACCGGCTTCCTAACAATGTTTTAGTTTTCTTGTTGTGTGAAGTTTGTAGTTGATAAATCATTGGTGCTGTTTTTCTCGAGAAATATAAATGAAAAACATTTTGGCCAATGAAAGCACATCACCAAGTTTAACAATTCGCGAACCTACGACACCTTGTTTCAAGTTCATTAAGAACGTCAAGAATTCTAGTATTTTGATCGGGAAAATAAAGAATATATGTAGGATTTTGTACCTATTTAGCAAAATTAGTTTTAAATAGAATTTGTGTGCTTTTATCAGAATTCTGGCAGCAGTAGTAGCGGTAGTGGTCGGTTTCAGCAAGAATGCTGCCAGTAATGTACAATTTTGTTCGACTCCTGCCAGAGTTTTGTTCGACTTTTGCAATTATTCTGTCCGGTGGAGATTGCAATGCTTTTGGTACGGATCCCTTCAGAATTATTCTGGCAATTTATTTCAGTCTGAAAGAAACCTAACGGAACGGCATCTACCGGAGGATTTCATGCCTGGGGAAATGTTGATTCGATCCGGAAGATTTTCGGGAATTCCAATATAAGTGTAAGTCGCTTGATTTTGAAAGTCATCTTGTATTTCCGAAAATCGAATTTATTTTATTTTGGATTTTTTAAATTCAAAATGGAATCTGTGTTTCTGTTTAAGGGGCCGTACACAAATGACGTAACTTTTTTCGGCGATTTTTGACCCCTCCCTCCCCTCTCGTAGCATTTGGTCACAAAATTCTAACCTCCCCCTCGTAAATAACGTAGCATTTACCTACCCCCTCCCCTTCGTCCCATGCAAAGCGCCCGGGAGATGAAAAAAAAAATTACATATGTTTTTCAATTATTTCAAATACAAACCGCACCAAAAGTAACTTGTTTGAATTTAAATTCATTTCTCTTTATTTTATTTTGGTTTTTTTAAATTCAAAATGGAATCTGTGTTTCTGTTTGAGGGGCCGTACACAAATGACGTAGCTTTTTCGGCGATTTTTGACCCCTTCCTCCCCTCTCGTAGCATTTGGTCACAAAATTCTAACCTCCCCCTCGTAAATAACGTAGCATTTACCTACCCTCTCCCCTTCGTCCCATGCAAAGCATATGTTTTTCAATTATTTCAAATACAAACCGCATCAAAAGTAACTTGTTTGAATCTAAATTCATTTCTCTAGGGAATGAAGGATCATTATATTTTTATTTTTTCTAAACAATGGGTTTTAAACTTAATGCTACGTCGCACAACTTCTGACCCTACCCTCCCCCTCGTCACAAATTTGGTATACCCTCCCTACCACCCAAAATGCTACGTCATTTATGCATGACCCCTAAGTGTAGCGGAATGAGAACAGGTTTTAATTTGAACAGCGAAATAAATTTGATGATAGAAATGCTTAAATTGTTTATTTTTTACAGATATGGAAAATAATATATAGGTTACGTCTTTTTCAAATTTTGCTCCATTCGAGCCGCCATGACATCATCAAATCACCACAAAATTTGATTATGAGTTCAATACATGGGAGCTGTCAAGTTGTTCTCGGGCTGGTTTACACGTTCCCTACATTATTCAAAGAACGGTACCGACTCAAAATCCTTTATAATTATTTTGTCCTAAAGATATGTAAAATAGACTTCTCAAAAAAAATATATTTTTAAAAACTCAATCGGCTCACCCCTGAGTCGATTGCTAGTGCCACTAGGAGTACTTGCACCAAATTTGAAGTCGGACAAGTCTAGCTACAGGACCAACGTGTCTAAAGTTTGTATGGGATTTTTCGACAAATTACATGGAGAAAAGCGCATGCTACCGCATTTCACCGCTATGTGGCACTGTATATATCGTATTATCACTGAAATTGAAAAAATAAGAAAGATAATTTAATTGTCTACAACTTTGCCGAAGACTGCTAGTCAATCCGACTTTGATCAAATAAGTTATAAAACTTTTAGCGAAATGATGTCTGAGTCAGTTTTGCATGGAGCCTAGCAGTGCACAGTTATGTATCAGTACTCGATTCCCACGAACTATACATTTTTGTGAAATAATGATTAGATTTAGCAGAATAGTACCTATGTTCAGAAAAATTGCAGTACATAATATGAGTTATGTTTTGGTTAGAAAGTTTTAGTTCCACCTGTGACCACATAGAGGGCACCAACATAAACTTTTCATAGAAGAGAGATAGAATATCGAAATGTTTGGAAGAATTACTGCAAAATACCTGAGCTACAACTTTATAGAAGACATCTAATTTCTATCTCTTTCCGTTGAAAAGTTAGAAAAGTTATTGAAGTTATTTTCTTCTGTTCGGGAAGTCTACCCGAGCAGAAGAAAATAACTTCAGAATACCAAATTCAGGTACACTGTACCCAATACTTGAACACCACAATAAGGTATTGAGGAGCCTTACATAAGAGGTAAAATACCTAAAATAATAAATGAGACATATACTAAGAATAAATAGTTGATAATGAAACGAGTTATTTTAATACCTGAATAATAACAAAACCTTTTCAATCTTTCAATAAAATAATTCACTATAAGGAGATATTCAATAAGGTATTGATTTGGTATTTGTAAAAATCACTGGAATACATAAAGAATACTAAAATAAAGTATTATACCTCATTGAGGTATTAAGCAGGTATTGACAAATGTTACTTTAATACCTGCTTAATACCTCAATGAGGTATTAATAATCAATTAATACCAGGTTTTGGTATGATACCAGAAAATAGTATGGTCGGGTTATTAGCCAGTTATTTTCTCCTGGTCGGGTACCGCATGGTTTTTAATAAAACATACCTCATCATCATCATTATCATGATGATGAGTTATGTTTTATCATGAATTTTTTAATACAACGTGTCACAGAAATGGTTTTCGGGTTTCTTACCCAATCATTTTCAAAGAGAAATTGTTTTGGAACACTATATGCGCTAGAAAAAGTTGGGCATAAAAGGGTTAATAGAGCATTGAATGAAGAACTTAAGCAAAAAAAGGTTATATGAAAGATTGTTGTGATATATTGTTCGATTTATCTTTTGATATAAGCAAAAAATTTCGATTTTTTATCTTGTTGGCATGAGCGGATCCACAAAAAGTGGGAGAGGTTTAAAATATCAATTTTAAATTAACTTTCTACAATAAGTAGTAGGTAAAAACCTCATTTGATAAAAATCAGCATTGGTGGTCAAATTTGGTTTGAAAAGATTTTGAGTTTGAAACTAATATAAAATTAGGCGAATGATCCCTGAGGTTAAATCCTCTAAATAAATAAATAAACAAACAAAAAATACTATAAAATTCAAACTAATTTAAAATTTCTAAACAAGTTCAAAATTTTAAGGAGAAGTTCGGACTCCTCCTACCCCTGTATTCGCCACCCCTGAAGGGCTTATATGTGTAGCGAATCCACAAAAATTGGAAATTTTCATTATTTTCGAATATACAAAAATGGAAATTTTCATCAAAAGTTTTTTCAATTCCTTAGAACGATGGAAAGCGACGTACGTTGGATTTTTAAGATATTTTGATTTTCCACGAAATTATATACTTTTTAATAGAAAAACTCTGAAAATGTCATAAAAATCGACAAAAAATCGGTCATTTGAAAAAAATCCTGCGTACGTCACGGGAGAAAGCAATTTTGAACACACTGTAAAAATTTCAGAACGATATAAAATCATTTGTTTGAGCTATATTTCCGGTTACCGCAAAAATGATGGTTCGAGAAAAACGCAGTTTTCGGTGCACTCAGTAATGGTGAGTAATAATGTATGTAACAATGATGCAAATCAAAATCTTTTGTTCAATCACTAGCTATTATGAGCTCAACAGTATCCGAAATATGTTGATCACTGCGAGGTTACTTTTAGAAAAAGTCGATATCGATGTAATTGCGTTGAAGTGGCGTGTTATCAAGGGCTACAATTTCAGTTCTAGTTCTCAGACCGCCTTGAAAATTTTAATAAACGCTATTAAGGATATGTACTTCCAATATACGCAATATTTATTTTTTGATTTTCTGGCCTAGCACAGCATATATCGTTCCTTAAGGGAATTGAGTTTTTCCATTAACCCCTTCAAGCCCGTGTTGTTTAGGGACAACAACGTATTCAAACAGCTGTAAATCTTGCGTAATCCAAGATTGGCTCCCAAAAACAAGTAAGATAAATAAATGTGATTATTATCTTTCGTTTGAGCGCCAATAGTTCAAAGTATAAGCTCAAAAACTAAAGTTATTGCAATTAATCTGATTGTATTCCGATGGAGCATTGCTGCCATGGACAGTTTACGTTGACAACGAAAAACGAAATTGGAAGGTAAAAATTGAACAGTTTCTAACACTGCGAGGGAAGCACCTATCTTTACAAAAAAAAGTGTTTTCGGGTTTCTTACCCAATCATTTTCAAAGAAAAATTGTGTTGGAACACTATATGCGCTAGAAAAAGTTGGGCATTAAAGGGTTAATAGAGCATTGAATGAAGAACTTAAGCATTAGTAAGTCGATTGGCCGCCTATGTTAAAGAGCTATACTCTCAATATAATAAACTCTTGAAATGGCTCGAATCATATTTAACGGAAGACGAACAAACAGTTCGCTTTCAGAATATAATCTTTGAACCAATTCGTGTCACCTCTGGCGTACCCCAGGGTTCCCACTTAGGCCCTCTTCTTTTTATTTTGTACGTAAATGACATTACCTTTATACTCAAACATCTAAAAGTGCTTATATATGCAGACGACATGAAACTTTTCATGGAAATAAGAAATGTCAAAGACGCTGAAGTATTCCAAAACGAAATCAACCTATTCCACACATGGTGTAGCAAAAGTCTACTCCAACTTAACGTAAAGAAATGTAACACAATAACATTCAGCAGAAAAACTTCAAATATTCCAATAGAAATACACTTAGGAAACAAACCAGTAGAAAAATGCAAAATTGTACGTGACTTAGGCGTAATCTTAGACTTCAAGCTCACATTTGTGGAACATTACAATACAATAATAAATAAAGCAAATAGTATGCTGGGCTTTATTAAATGCTTCAGCTATAATTTTGAAGACCCCTACACAATCAAATCATTATACAATACATATGTCAGACTAATTTGGGAATATTGCAGCGTAGTATGGAACCCATATACTGTCCTGTACGAAGAACGCATCGAATCAGTCCAAAAACAATTTCTTTTGTACGCACTTCGTAAACTAAACTGGACGATATTTCCTCTTCCATCATATAAAGCACGTTGTATGCTCATTAACATACAAACACTCAAAGAACGCCGCGAATTTGCCATGCTTTGCTTTATCAATGACATTATTTCTCAACGTGTACAATCCGCATTATTACTCTCGCAAATCAAATTTTATGTACCTTGCCGTCAACTCGTAATTTATTCCAAGAACAATCTTTTAGGGCAAACTATGCTAAAAATAGCCCAATCAATAGAATGATGCGTCATTATAATGAAAATTGTGCAATAATCGACCTTTCCATGTCCAGAAAACAAATTTGAACTTAATCTTAGAAATAATGTATAGTGTATAAGCAAATATTGTAATAGCATTCTATGTAGTCTACATATGTTTGACGAAAATAAATAAATAAATAAACAAATAAATAAATAAATAAATAAATAAATAAATAAATAAATAAATAAATAAATAAATAAATAAATAAATAAATAAATAAATAAATAAATAAATAAATAAATAAATAAATAAATAAATAAATAAATAAATAAATAAATAAATAAATAAATAAATAAATAAATAAATAAATAAATAAATAAACAAATACCTCTTATTTGAGAGCTATACTCTCACTATACCTTTGATTTGATTTGAATTAAAAGCGGTTTGAATGTATAAAGGACTTAGAACACTGTACACTCAGGTTTTTTTTACGCGGGGGATACAGACCGCGTAAATGAAAACCGCGTAAATGAAAACCGCGTAAATTTCAAAATCCGCGTAAATGAAAACCGCGTAAATTTCAAAATCCGCGTAAAAAAACCGCGTAAAAAAATACCGCGCAAAAAAAACCGCGTAAAAAAAACTTGAGTGTACTAATATAAACTCTAATAACACTGTTGACGTTTCACACTAGCACTGATCTCAACACAGCATAGCTGTATGATTGACAGATGAGACGAATGAGCGTGTCGTTCTCACTGGTTAATACATATGTGTATAAACTTAACGAAAGAAGTGAGAGACATTGAAGAGAGGAGAGATGGGGATAAAATGATGAGAGGAGAAATTAATGTTTCGAGAGAAGTCTCTAGCATATGTTTTTTTGGTAACTTTCTGTATGTGGTATGAGTTTAAAATTATCGTCATTCGTAATCAGCCTTCATAGCGATAGGTTCGTCACCGTCCGTAGTGACGTATAAAGAATTGTACTTAGTCTGTAATATTATGTAGTGAAATAAACGTGTAAGGTAATAAATGTAGTTTAGTGTCAGGAAATAAAGTGTTTGATGTGTATTGTGTTATGTGTGTACTACATGATTTCCGAACTGGCACAGTGACGCTATCTGCGCAAAAGTAGTTCAACTAAAACTACAGATGGACACGGTAAAATCGGGTACGGACTAAAAACCACGGAGGAACGCTATTTGGCAAGGGTCACAACATTGGTGCCGTGACCAGGATAGTGTTCCAAGGAACCGACGCGGCGTCGGTAACACCATTTTGAGTCCGAGGATAAAGCAGATACCGCCATCGCGCGCAGTCGCCATCATTCTACTTGCGTACAGCCATTGCGACTCAGCAGTTCTGGATTCGTTTGACGTCGCCATTGGAGTTTTTCGGATTAGACCAGGAAAGCTAAAATATACAAGGCCTATTGGATAGGCTCACAAGGTGAGTATCTGTCCAATAACTCCATCTAAGCTTTCATCGCTACCTGGTCGTTTTTTCTACGTTTATTTCTTCGGTACATATTTCACTACGCACGGTGTTCATACGGTGGACGAAACACCTTGAACGGAGGGGACTTCCATTCTCTTTCTCGGAAAGCATTTTTGGCATCGGAGGAAGTTTCCTGGATCAACAACAGGACAATCGCTTGGTACGGGGATCGCTGTGCATGGCTTGGGAGGTTACGGAGAACGTCGCTGGTATATTCTGACAAGATTGTTCATCAGCAACGGGTTGGTAATTCGCCGGCGGCCATTTTGGAAGACGGAGTCTACATTCATCGTCAGAAGTGCTGAAATACGGTAGCGAAGCGCTACCACCTGTGGTTCTTCTACACAACGGGAAGAAGGAACGAGTCGCAGTTATAAAGTCGAGTACAAGGCCTGTAGTGACAGGCTCCCAGGTGAGTACCTGTCCTACTCGACATATTGGTTTCGTTTTGTGCTGCGCTTGTGCATATTTACAGTTTTGCAAACAATACTGTCGGCATCATTCGGATCATCGGGTCATCATACGGCTGTCTTGGCTATTGACGTCATTATTGAGGATCTGGAGAAAATTAGTAGCAGCTTTACGAGTTTTTTTCGGAGAGTTCCTGAGAGATAAAAGATACAAGGCCTATTTGACAGGCTCACCAGGTGAGTACCTGTCCAAATCGATAAATCTCTCTTGGAAGGGTTCTCCGCTTGGTATATTTCTAGGAGACGATTGCTGATCCAAAACTCTCCAGCTCAACGGATCTGACTATGGGTAAGAAGCTGAAACCCAAGATCCACGTTCGGGATAGCATCGTAGATTTTCTACTGCGGACGGAGAAATTTCTCAACAGTAGCCAAGCAACCGACGAACTCCAAATACAGTTTCGTCTGGAGAAACTCGAGGCGAAGTGGGACGAGTTTGAGGAGGTTCAATGCGAAATCGAGGGATCGGAGGAGCATGAAGAGAACACGGAGGCACATCGGCAAGTTCGGGCGGAATTCGAGGAGAAATATTTCGAGGTAAGGGCAGGGTTGGTTGGCAAGTTACCACGGCGGACTCCAGCGCCGACACAAAACGGATCTAGTTCCGAACCGGCTGGTGTACACACTTATGTGCGACTACCACAAATAAATCTACCGGAATTTGATGGTAGTTTCGAAAAATGGTTGCCTTTTCATGACACATTTCGAGCCTTGATTGACTCTTCACCGGAACTCAGTGGTATTCAAAAATTCCACTATCTGCGGGCGTCTCTTAGGGGTGATGCGTTAAAGTTGGTCGATTCGTACCCAATGAGCGAGGCGAATTACAGGGTTGCTTGGAATGGTTTGGTTGCACGGTTCTCTAATGGATATCTTCTCAAGAAGCGGCATTTGAATGCGATGTTCGAGTTCCCGAAAATTCGGAAAGAGTCAGCAGCGGGGATTCATGACGTCATCGATTGTTTCGAACGTAACACCAAAATCTTGGATCAACTGGGTGAGAAGACTAGTGGCTGGGGAGCAATGCTTACTCATCTATTGGTATCTAAGCTCGACGACGTCACACAAAAACATTGGGAGGAAAGCGTTTCTAATGAGGTCGAACCTTCGTTTACAATACTGGTGGATTTTCTCAAAAAACAAACACGGGTTTTAGATGCAGTTTCGGTGGACCAACGGATGACTACGTCAAGCAGTCAAGCTGCATCAACTGGGTTCAAATCTCGTCCTGCAAAGGTTTCGGTCAACTCGGCGACCGGAAACAAAGGTCCAAGCTGCGCATCCTGTGGTGATCAGCATTCTATCGCTCAATGTACGGCATTCAGCAAACTTCCGGTGGACCAACGGCTACAGCTAACAAATTCGAAGCGTCTTTGCAGCAATTGTTTGGGACGAAATCATATGGCGAGAGACTGTCCTTCCAAATTTCGGTGCAGAACTTGCTCTAAAAAGCACCATTCTCTTCTTCATCCTGGATTTCCTGGTTCTGGTACTGCTCCCACCTCCACTGCCTCTTCTTCAGCCACACAAAGCATACAAGCTACGGCTCCATCAACCTCTGGTGGTGCATCGAACTCCGGTGGTACAGTAACAAGTTCGGTTGCATCAATTTCCTCCAATATGGCTATGGGGCTTTCTGGAACACATGTATTTTTGTTAACGGCGGTGTTGAAAATAAAGGACAGCTGGGGTAGAACGCATCTCGCTAGGGCATTGTTGGATTCCGGTTCTCAAGCGAATCTGATGTCGGAGAATTTGTCTCATCTACTCAAACTACCTAGACGAAATAAAAGAGTAGAAATCAGCGGTATTGGGTGCTCAAAGAAAAGTATAGCTCACGAAGTTTCTGCTGTTGTTTCGTCACGGGTTTTGGATTTTTCTTTGTCAATGGACTTTCTGGTTTTGAGGCAGGTAACAAGCGACCAGCCGTCTACTTCTTTACCATTGGCAGATTGGAAACCACCAAACGGCATGGAGCTAGCCGATCCGGAATTCTTCGTCTCTGGTCCGATCGATTTGGTGCTTGGGTCTCAATTCTTCTACGATTTTCATCTACTCGATGGTGGCCGGATACAAATTTGCAAACTCGGATCTCCTTTGCCGATATTCGTCAACACAGTATTTGGTTGGGTAGCTGCGGGCGAGTCGGAGTGGTCTACAAGAAAAGCTACCGTTAGTTGTCACGTTGCGATCGCCGAACCGCTGGATAAGATCATCGAGAAATTCTGGGCAATTGAGGAGATGTCAGAGAAGCCACTTCGATCACAGGAAGAGAAGGACTGCGAACAACACTTTCAAAGCACGTTCACCCGTAACGAATCGGGACGCTATGTAGTACAGTACCCAAAACGGAATGGGTTCCACGACAAAATCGGCGATTCGAAGGGTGCGGCCTTACGACGATTTCGGCAGCTAGAAAGGCGTTTGGAGAGGGATTCAGACTTACGTGACCATTACAACGAATTCCTACAAGAATACCTTGCAATGGGGCATATGCAACTGATCGGAGAAATGGAGGATACACTGGATGAAGGGCGCACTACTTACTATTTGCCCCATCATCCTGTGTTTAAAGAGTCTAGCTCAACGACCAAGGTACGGGTAGTGTTCGATGGATCAGCGAAAACCACCACAAATCACTCGCTCAACGACACTCTACTTACGGGTCCAGTAATTCAGGACGATCTGCTGGACATCATGATCCGTTTTCGCAAGCACGCCGTTGCGTTAGTTGCAGATGTGGCCAAAATGTACAGGCAGGTACGCATTCACCCGGAGGACGCATCGCTTCAACGGATCCTGTGGCGCTTCGATCAGGCTGAACCGATTAAGGTGTACGAGCTACAGACGGTCACTTACGGATTAGCGCCATCATCTTTCCTTGCCACTCGCGTACTTAAACAGCTTGCCATAGACGCCGGTGACAAATACAAGTACGCTGGTCCTGCTGTAAAGAAAGATTTTTATATGGACGATTTTCTTTCCGGAGCAGAATCGATTTCGAAGGCGAAACGTTTGCGAAGCGAAGTTCAATCCCTTATGGCTGAAGGCGGATTCGATTTGCGGAAGTGGAGCTCCAATCAACCGGAGGCTTTAGCCGACTTACCTTCCACAGCTCTAGAGGAGCAATCCACGCTACATTTCGATGCAGAAACAAAGGTGAAGACGCTTGGAGTAGTGTGGGAGACAGGAACGGACCAACTGTGTGTTGAGATACGAGCAACGGAATATGACGATCAATGGACAAAAAGGAAGATATTTTCGGAGATTGCGCAATTATACGACCCGCTTGGTATCGTGTCACCTGTGATTGCTTGGGCAAAAATTCGGATGCAACACCTCTGGTCGGTTAATGTCGACTGGGATGATCCGATTCCACGCGAGATCGAATCTAAATGGAATGATTTCCATTCACAGCTGCCCCTACTAAAGCAATACAAAGTTCCCCGTTATATATTTACACCAGAAGCTACAACAGTTCAATTCCACGTATTCTGCGATGCATCGGAAGTAGGCTATGGAGCATGCATTTACTCTCGCTCAGCCAGCAAGGAAGGTAAAGCTCAAATCCAGCTCATTGCGGCAAAATCAAGAGTCGCGCCAATCAAACGTCTTAGTTTACCGCGCCTTGAGCTGTGTGCTGCATTATTGGGTGCCAAACTCTATACTAGAGTATCCGCAGCGCTGGGGATGGAGGGAAATCCTTGCTGGTTCTGGTCGGACTCGACGGTCACGTTGCACTGGATCGCAGCACCCCCAAACACTTGGCAAACGTTTGTGGGCAATCGCACATCTGAAATCCAGCTACTGACACACGGACATCCCTGGAACCACGTGAAGGGTACAGATAATCCGGCGGATCACGTTTCGCGTGGTATGTTGCCGGCAGATTTCATCGTCGACATTCTTTGGAGGAATGGTCCCGGATGGCTGGCAGACGAAGTGGATAAATGGCCAAAGCATGTACACCCGCTTCTTCCAAACGAGGACATCCTGGAACGAAAGAAAACGGTTTTAGTGGTTCAGTCAACGTCGCAGGAAAACCCGTTATTTGAGCGCTATTCTTCATTCGGGCGTCTAGTTCGAATCACTGCTTACCTTCGTCGATTCATTACACGCTGCCGCTCTAAACATCATGCATATGAAGCATTCCTTTCGACGGTGGAGCTGCAAGAAGCAAAGCAAACCTTAGTAAAGGTGGTTCAACAAGAAGTGTTCCCAGAAGAATTGATTCAGTTGAAGCAAAAACGTCCGGTTCCTTCAAAATCACCCCTGAAAAATCGATATCCTTTCCTAGACGAGAATGGCATAATACGTGTCGGTGGCCGGCTGCATTTCTCCAACGAAAACTACCAAACCAAGCACCCTATGGCTCTTCCCAACAAGCACCCCCTTTCTCGTATAATTGCAGCGCATTTCCACTCGCAATGTTTTCATTCTGGCCCCCGAATGACCCTGGCAACAATGCGTCGAGAATTCTGGCCGGTTCGCGGAAAAACTCTTGCCAATTATGTGTGTCGCAAATGTACAATTTGTTTCCGCCACAACCCTGTCCCTGTAGCCCAACCTCAAGGACAGCTTCCCAAGGCACGCATTGTCCCTAGTCGACCATTCTCAATCACCGGTGTCGACTACTGTGGCCCTATATACTTAAAACCTGTTCATCGACGAGCGGCCCCCCAAAAGGTTTTCATTGCTGTGTTTGTTTGCTTCGCTACCAAAGCCACTCACCTGGAACTCGTGTGCGATTTGTCAACGGACGCATTCATTGCCGCACTTCGACGCTTTATTGCCCGGCGCGGCTTGCCAACGGAAATCCATTCTGATAATGGTACAAACTTCAAAGGAGCAAAAACCACACTCACGGAAATGCATCGCCTATTTAGCATCAAACACAACAAGGAAAAATTAATCAATGAATGCAGCAGCAAAGGAATCACTTGGCGGTTCATTCCACCTCGAGCACCAAATTTCGGCGGCCTTTGGGAAGCGGCTGTCAAGACAGCGAAGTCCTCTCTGGTAAAAACAATCGGCTGCCGAAAACTTTCCTACGAGGACATGGTCACTGTCCTCTACCAGATCGAGGCAAACATGAACACTCGCCCACTAACGCCACTATCCGATGACCCGACCGAATTAGACGCACTGACACCCGGCCATTTCCTGACTGGCGGTCCACTTTTAACCCTCCCGGACCCTCAGTACACCGAAATACCAACAAACCGATTGCGGCACTATCAGCAGTTGCAACAACTGATTCAACATCACTGGCAACGTTGGCGGAAGGAATATCTTACCGAGCTCAATCAGCAGTGGCAGAAATCCGGTTCCCCGGTGGACATCCGTGTTGGCCAAATGGTATTGCTGCAGGAGGATGGAAAACCTTCCGTCGCTTGGCCACTAGCAAGGATCGAAGCAGTTCAACCCGGCGATGATGACATCATTCGTGTTGCAACCATCAAAACAAGAAGTGGAACATACATACGACCGATTCGCAGATTGTTTCCACTTCCTTTCGACCAGCAATTGGCGGTGCAGCAACAGCAACGAGCAGCAGCTGAAAGTGAAGAAAAGTTGTTAGAAAATTAATCATACTTACCTGTTTTTTTGATGATCCAATATATGTAAATTAGACTTAGCTAATTTAGGTGGCCGGTAATGTTGACGTTTCACACTAGCACTGATCTCAACACAGCATAGCTGTATGATTGACAGATGAGACGAATGAGCGTGTCGTTCTCACTGGTTAATACATATGTGTATAAACTTAACGAAAGAAGTGAGAGACATTGAAGAGAGGAGAGATGGGGATAAAATGATGAGAGGAGAAATTAATGTTTCGAGAGAAGTCTCTAGCATATGTTTTTTTGGTAACTTTCTGTATGTGGTATGAGTTTAAAATTATCGTCATTCGTAATCAGCCTTCATAGCGATAGGTTCGTCACCGTCCGTAGTGACGTATAAAGAATTGTACTTAGTCTGTAATATTATGTAGTGAAATAAACGTGTAAGGTAATAAATGTAGTTTAGTGTCAGGAAATAAAGTGTTTGATGTGTATTGTGTTATGTGTGTACTACATGATTTCCGAACTGGCACAGTGACGCTATCTGCGCAAAAGTAGTTCAACTAAAACTACAGATGGACACGGTAAAATCGGGTACGGACTAAAAACCACGGAGGAACGCTATTTGGCAAGGGTCACAACAAACACTTTACATAGGGGTCATTCCATGCGAAGTGATCAAGGCACGTGTAATCGACCTCCACGGATTTGAACAAAATTTAGAGGAATTGTTCATCTAGGGCCAATATATAAAAACCCAAATTTTTGTGACAATTGAACCACCCCTCGGGTCATGGGATCACCCCCCGTTTTGGCAAATTGTCAAAACCCTTGATTTTCTTTTGATCATATCTCCGGTTCTATTTACTCTAGAATCAAACCACAGGATGGCTTTTGAAGAAAATTGTTCAAGGAGTCTATAAAAAATATTATTTTTTGTCGACAGTGTTGCCAAGTATGCAATTTTATCAGTTAAATATTGAAAGTTAATTTTTCTCAAAATACGTATATTTTAATTTTGAAAATTTTAATGCCATCGCGTTCCTCAGACATTTTTACATAAAAAACACTTATCATCCCAATATAATATGAGCGCATCCTGAGATACACCGTTTTGAAGAGAAAAAACCGCAATTTCCCATATAAAATCGCAAGCGCACAACACTAAAAAACCAACTTGAGTATTCTGAGTTCAAACATAATTTTTCGTGAAGTAGACGAGAAATGATGAAAAACTACGTATTTGGTTTGCTTCTAGCAGATCAGGGTCGATTTTTATGACAGTTTGAAGATTTTCTCAATTTTGGCCAATAAAAATGGATTTTTATATGAGAAAATCGGAGTTTTTCCCTTCAAAACGGTATATCTCAGGATGCGCTCATATTATATTGGGATGATAAGTGTTTTTTATGTAAAAATGTCTGAGGAACGCGATGGCATTAAAATTTTCAAAATTAAAATATACGTATTTTGAGAAAAATTAACTTTTAATATTTAACTGAAAAAATGGCATAGTTGGCAACACTGTCGGCAAAAAATAATATTTTTTATAGTCTCCTTGAACAATTTTCTTCAAAAGCCATCTTGTGGTTTGATTCTAGATTAAATAGAACCGGAGATATGATCAAAAGAAAATCAAGGGTTTTGGCAATTTGCCAAAACGGGGGGTGCTCCCATGACCCGAGGGGTGGTTCAATTGACACAAAAATTTGGGTTTTTATATATTGGCCCTAGATGAACAATTCCTCCAAATTTTGTTCAAATCCGTGAAGGTCGATTTCAAGTTTGCATCTTTTTTTGATCACTTCGCGTGGAATGACCCATAGTTTAACTTTTGTCATTCGTCAAAGCAACGCAGAGAATATGTTGATAACACATACAGTTTTGTTGTGTATACAGCAGTGTGCCTTGGAAGCGCCAAATAGATGGTCGAAAAGTTCATGGCCAACATCTTCATTTATAAATCGCAATGAATAAGATAATTTCTGCTACATCAACAGCACCCATTATTCAGCCTAAGGTTGCATCAACTGACTGGTTACTTCAATTCAGAAGTAGTTTCACACTTAATTTTTGTGGCATCACTACGTGTGTTTTCACTTCACTAGCTGAGTCAACGTTTCTAAAACGTAGTTATTAACACCTTAACACTGTGAGATACAGACATGATCTACAGGGTGTATGGTAATTTCTGTCAGTGAAGTATATGGTCTTGAAAATGAAAAGATGGCATTTATCCCAATTTCAATTGTATTTCTTGTTTGATATATCTATAACATATGTTATGATATATCATAACTTAGTCTAGTTCAATTCACCCTTTGGGATCATCCATAAAAGACGTAGCATTACATAGGGGAGGGGGGAGTTATGTATTTTGTGATGATGTGTGATGACAGGGGGGTAGGGGGTCATGTGTATGGTACGTAGCTTTTTTAAAGGGGAAACACTAACATCGCTCATTTTTTTTTTAAATTTTGCGGTGACAAGGGGGGAGGAGAGTTACCGTCAAGCTACGTAATTACCGCAATTGTAATTTCTGTCAGTGAAGTATATGGTCTTGAAAATGAAAAGTTGGCATGAATTCCAATTTCAATTGTATTTCTTGTTTGATATATCTATAACATATGTTATGATATATCATAACTTAGTCCAGTTCAATTCACCCTTTGGGATCATCCATAAATGACGTAGCATTATATAGGGGAGGGGGAGTTATGTATTTTGTGATGATGTATGATGACAGGGGGGTAGGGGGTCATGTGTATGGTACATAGCTTTTTTAAAGGGGAAAAACTAACATCGCTTTTTTTTAAATTTTACGGTGACAAGGGGGGGGGAGAGTTACTGTCAAGCTACGTAATTACCAGGAGGCTACTTAAAGGTTTGTGACGAAATGCTACGATGGGGGAGGGGGGGGGGGGGGTTTGTTGTAAATCGCTCAAAAAATGCTACGTCATTTATGGACGGTCCCTTTGGCTGAATTGCCAGCCGCATGCATCGTTGATAAACGTTACAGCTTGCACACGATACCTACAGTCTTTTTGTTTCACATTTTCACCCCAATTGTATTTTCTCGTGCATAGAAGTCCAGACGACTCAAATCAGTGACAGACCAGTCTTTCGACGAAATAAAATCCGAAAAATAGATCGCACACCAAGCCTGTATACCTTTTTGCCTGATGGGACGGACTAGAGTCATGTTGGAAGCAGTATGGTGTGTTCTAGTGTTTCTTGACGAAGAAAAACAAATAGATCTTCAATATATTATCGATGTACACTAGGCACAGAAATTGTCCGTACAGCAATCTTTTATATAACAATTGTCCAGAAACGATCGTTTTACTCACAAAATCGGATTAACATAATTGTTTATCCAGACTTCCAGACCTTCAATATTTAATAGTTTTTGGACTACATACTTTGAGTTTAAAAAGCTTAAGTTGTGCGAACTGCTAAAACACTAACAAATAATTGTAGGCAAACCGTAATGTTATTCAAAATATTCTTAAACGTACTAAATAGGGTTTACTATTTTGCTACTTTTACTTCATTTGAATGTTGCCATGGTATTCAACGTTCCTTTTGAATTGGGTGTATTAGGTTTCGAATTTTAGACAGTTAAGCTTGAAAATATAGTTTTTATAGAAAAGACGAGTTCTTACCAAATTCTACTTCATTTTATCATAATTATGGTAAAATCTATAAACAAGAAAAAACTAATCGGAAATTGCAAATATCATTGTCTCCAAATATCCAAATTATCATATGTACGATCAAAATCATACTGAATCTTTTCAGGTGGTTCAAGAAAAGTTCCAAACTTTTTTTTCTATTTTGAAGACTTTATTATAATTATGATATTTATTTTTTTGTGTTCGTTAAAATATATTCGTTCATTTCGGAGACATTAACGCAAAAAGTTGTTTTTCAGTTGGCGTACCGGATTGCAAGAGACCAGGTTTATAGCTTTTCATAACATTGATATGAAATTAAAGGTAATTCAGTGAAGTATATGGTCTTGAAAATGAAAAGTTGGCATGAATTCCAATTTCAATTGTATTTCTTGTTTGATATATCTATAACATATGTTATGATATATCATAACTTAGTCCAGTTCAATTCACCCTTTGGGATCATCCATAAATGACGTAGCATTATATAGGGGAGGGGGAGTTATGTATTTTGTGATGATGTATGATGACAGGGGGGTAGGGGGTCATGTGTATGGTACATAGCTTTTTTAAAGGGGAAAAACTAACATCGCTTTTTTTTAAATTTTACGGTGACAAGGGGGGGGGAGAGTTACTGTCAAGCTACGTAATTACCAGGAGGCTACTTAAAGGTTTGTGACGAAATGCTACGATGGGGGAGGGGGGGGGGGGGTTTGTTGTAAATCGCTCAAAAAATGCTACGTCATTTATGGACGGTCCCTTTGGCTGAATTGCCAGCCGCATGCATCGTTGATAAACGTTACAGCTTGCACACGATACCTACAGTCTTTTTGTTTCACATTTTCACCCCAATTGTATTTTCTCGTGCATAGAAGTCCAGACGACTCAAATCAGTGACAGACCAGTCTTTCGACGAAATAAAATCCGAAAAATAGATCGCACACCAAGCCTGTATACCTTTTTGCCTGATGGGACGGACTAGAGTCATGTTGGAAGCAGTATGGTGTGTTCTAGTGTTTCTTGACGAAGAAAAACAAATAGATCTTCAATATATTATCGATGTACACTAGGCACAGAAATTGTCCGTACAGCAATCTTTTATATAACAATTGTCCAGAAACGATCGTTTTACTCACAAAATCGGATTAACATAATTGTTTATCCAGACTTCCAGACCTTCAATATTTAATAGTTTTTGGACTACATACTTTGAGTTTAAAAAGCTTAAGTTGTGCGAACTGCTAAAACACTAACAAATAATTGTAGGCAAACCGTAATGTTATTCAAAATATTCTTAAACGTACTAAATAGGGTTTACTATTTTGCTACTTTTACTTCATTTGAATGTTGCCATGGTATTCAACGTTCCTTTTGAATTGGGTGTATTAGGTTTCGAATTTTAGACAGTTAACCTTGAAAATATAGTTTTTATAGAAAAGACGAGTTCTTACCAAATTCTACTTCATTTTATCATAATTATGGTAAAATCTATAAACAAGAAAAAACTAATCGGAAATTGCAAATATCATTGTCTCCAAATATCCAAATTATCATATGTACGATCAAAATCATACTGAATCTTTTCAGGTGGTTCAAGAAAAGTTCCAAACTTTTTTTTCTATTTTGAAGACTTTATTATAATTATGATATTTATTTTTTTGTGTTCGTTAAAATATATTCGTTCATTTCGGAGACATTAACGCAAAAAGTTGTTTTTCAGTTGGCGTACCGGATTGCAAGAGACCAGGTTTATAGCTTTTCATAACATTGATATGAAATTAAAGGTAATTTCAAGTTCATCTACGAACCAACAAAAAAATTGAATATGTGTTTTTTACTATTTTTAGCTAAAAACGACAAAATCATTTTTGTTATTGTTTTGTAACCAAAAATAGAAAACCAGAAAAAATTTCAATTGTTTATTAAGTTCATATTGAACAGCTTGACCTTAATTATGATATCAATATCGTGAAAATTGATCTAGCCACACATGTCATCTTCGCTTCGTAATATCTCCCTAATGAAAGAATATATTTTAACGAAAGAAAATTAACATGTTTATAAAAAAGTTAAACCTTTAACATGGAAACTTTTCTATGAACCACGCGCAAATATTCAGTACGATTTTGACCGTTTTTATGATATTCTCCCCTTCCCCAATATTATAAATCGACCGCGATCATCAGTCGAATACATGATGGAGAAGTTTGTTGAAACGAGACCTAGTAGTAAATCGAAAGTTTGTACATTGAATAGAAAATTGAACGTGAAATAAAGAAAAATGAAAACTTTGTTCTCGTACATTGGTAGCAAAATTTGAATTCATACGCAATTGATTTCATTCGAAATCGTACCATGGCACAGTGTTTTAAAACGTCGTTTTCGTGCTCAAAATTTATAGAGTCTAAACCATTAACTTTAGAAGTATAGTTTGTTCGAAGAAGTTGTTGCCCTTATGCTTGCACATACACAGGAACATACCATTCTGTGATTAATTTACCTATAAGTGATATACAAAATTTATTTTCCGAACTAATTAAGATAGAAACATATTATATGGAAGACCCCTTAAATTAATTTTTTCATGATAACTTTTTTAGTTTCACTTGACGCACTTCTCCAACACACGATATGTTATGTTTCGTACTTTGATCTTGATTGTGGTCAATTTTCTCTTTTTTTGGACATAGTATATTATCGAAGAATATGTTTTATGAATTTTACCATGAAAAGATGAAGTTGCTTCTCGCAGTGCGCTTGAATATTTCACTTTATACCACTGCACAGTGGAATAAATCCGACCAAAAAGGCAATTAATTGGAAGCCGCTGAAAACGTATGACAATATATACACCAAAAGATGCGTATTTTTTAGGAAATAAGATGCAATCAAATTTGTTCACCGCGCGCAGCTGTGGGGCTTTGAAGATCCCGAACATTTCCGGTTTTCATCAAATCTGAGACCTAATTCGGAAGCCGCAGTAAAAGTACAAAGGATTACGCCCTTAAAGTTGCGGAAAACTCCGCAATCAAATTTGTATAGAAGATATGGGGCTTTGAAGATCCGGAACGTTAACGGTTTTCATCAAATTTAAGGCCTAATTCAGAATCCGCTGAAAAAGTACAAAGAATTATACCATTAAAGTTGCAGAAAACTCTAACAATCACGATGCAATAAAATTTGTTCACCGCACGCACTTGAGATATGAGGCTTTGTGGATTCGGAACATTACCGGTTTTCATCAAATCTGAGACCTAATTCAGAGTCCGCTAAAGAAGCACAAAGAATTATGCCCTTAAAGTTGCGGAAAACTCCAGCAATCAAGACGCAATCAAATTTGTTCACCGCACGCACTTGTAAACGAAAATATGGGGCTTTTAAGATCCGGAACATTAACGGTTTTCATCAAATCTGAGGACTAATTCAGAATCCGCTGAAAAAGTACAAAGAATTATACCCTTAAAGTTGCGGATAAATATGCAATCAAATTTGTTCACCACACGTACTTGTGATCGGAGATATGGAGCTTGGAAGATCCGGAACATTAACGGTTGCGGAAAACTCCAGCGATCGATGCGCACTTGTGACCGGAAATATGGGCCTTTGATGATCCGGAACATTAACGGTTTTTCATCAAATCAGGCTCCCAATCAGAAGCCGCAGCAAAAGATCAAAATCAATATATCGAAAGTTGCAAAAAACTCCAGCAATCAAAACGTAATAAGCGTTTGAAGTTGAAATACATTTTACTGGAAGCGTTTAGAGCTGGAGTGCATTTTGATCTTAATTCACTTTGGAAATTTGGAAGCCGCAAAACCAGTACAACCAATTTAACCCTCTAGTTTCGAACACCGCCTCTAGGCGGTCTCTATAAAAACCTAAATAAAACTACTTAAACATGATTGTATGTTGTCATCCGTACTAGCATTTCTTCCCAACGCTCACACCCTTCAAACACACACATTATTTGAATATTCGTAGCTTTCTGTCAAAGGCATTTGAAGCTCAAAGTTGAAAATTCGAGGAAAACGTGGAAAAAAACTATTTTGTGTTTAGTGGTAATCTTCATTAAACAAATTTTTACTGTTTTTGGAAATTTCAATAACTAAAAAAATATTTTTGAGTAGCCTGTTACTAGTATTTCACTGTAGATGTGAATTGGTTTAGTGGAATAATTCGGAAGTTTAGGTTTTTTGGTAAAATACTTTGCCCGCCTAGAGGCGATGGTTGGGCGCCTGAGCGAAAAATATTTTCAGTGTTTAGTGATTACTTATCGTACCGAAACTAGTATTATGTGCGACTTTAGCTGAAAAAAGTATGCTTTAAAAACTTTGTGTGAATGTTGCAGTTAGAATATGGATATTCTTATCATTTAATAATATTTAGGGGAGTCTGGGGCTAGTTGGCGGAATCTTTTTTTCTCCTTTTGTATTAGACATATGGCGCTGTCTCTAGTTCTGCACTTCAAGTACTGTTTAATCCATTCTCCAATGTGTTTATGTTGCATTAAATTCTGTTTCATACACGTTGTAAGTGATATTGAGTTTTCGAGCGTATTAAAGTGAAGATCCTACTTTAGTCGTATTAGGAAGGGTGCCTCACAATTTCATTAATTACTCGGAATACAATTCATGCAATGCGTATGAATTGGCATCAATATCTTTGCTTTCTCCTTATGAACCATGATATCAAAAATCGGCATTTGAACCAATACGTTGAACAAAGAGGGCTAACGCCGCTCTAACCAACGGTTTTACATGGTTATGACGAAAATAGGCTCACTACCCTAGGTAAAGTTTTTAAATTTCAGAATTTTTGTTATTTAGAGCGAGTTCAAAGCTATTCCACGAATGACTAGATTTTCCGATAGCGCGCGAAAAAACTTTCCTTGGCTGTATATGTAATATACGTAACCACAAATTTGTTTTTTTTATTTTACTTCGGAATTTCACCTGAAAAATTTCGAAAATTTAGCTTTTGAATACAAAGTGTGCGCCGAAATTAAAATGCAGGAGCATTGAGGCTGAAAAATAATAACAAGTATCATTGATTTGCAGTTTTATTCAAAAACATCTCACGCGATCCATACTTTATCATCAAAAGTGGCCAGAGGGCATCATTGTGCGTATAGTCGTAAATTGGCGAGATTTCCGCGTCACATATTTAAAATTCTGTAATGCAGCCAACACTCCGCTCTTTTATGCAACGCATTCACTTTTACATGATCTTCTTAAATTAAAAACAAAACATGATAAGTGAAACCATCGCCAGCAGACCCTGGACTCCCCTACTATAAATTAGAAGTCAATAATTAAACAACCAAAGCACTAGAGAAATACTCCTTACAGTTTAGGTATTTTGCGTTCTGATGGAGTCCAAAATATAAGAAACCATCTGTATTCGCTTATGTTGAAGTAACTAGAAGAAAAAAAATTGTTTTTTATTCGCCCAGGTGTCCAACACCGCCTCTAGGCGGCCTACTTATTTTAAGGCCTTAATGAAAAATCTATTACTTCCAAGAATTTTCAACATTATTTTCGTTTTTCTCATCACGAGGCCCACCTCCAAAAGTTTTTTCAAGCCAAAAAAACTTAGGCACTAGAGGATCAAAACGCAATAAGTTTTTAACGCATGGTAAACTCTTATTTCATAGTTTTGAAAGAAAGTGCTGCTGGTATCTAATAAAAATGCGTCTGTTAAACTGGTAATACTACGGCACGTTCGAGTAATTCTTGTATATGGTAAAAAACGAACCTAATCAATATCAAAAGAGAAAGATTCTGAAATGAGAACAAACTGAAATTTTGGAAAATATGCGAGCATTTTTTCAAATCAGTTATAGGAGCTTAAAATGAAGGAACTAATCGCAAAAATTAAAAAAATATTATATAACAATATTAATTCATATGAACTTATTTCTAATCAATTGGACATGAAAACCAAAAGAATTGTAATATGGTCTTAAAAGTATTGAAAAAAATTTACTCTAAATCAAACTCTGATTCAGCATCCAATTCTTCATCAGACATATTTGACCGCTCGTTAAAGCAACATTGAATTTCATTGACGGATTTCATGTAACCCTAAATGACCGCCTCGAACTCGGAATCTCGTTTTGGTTTTTTAGATTTTTGAACTATATTTGCCGCTGAATGTTTGCTTCAGGAGATACCTATACCGATTAGATATTATTAGATCAATAAAGCAATTGTCTTGTCATTGTAAACTAACTTTTCGTGATCCATATAGCCGGTTCGTCTTGTGCCTACCCAGTCAAAAAGGGCAAGTTGCTGGCTAACGAGGGGCTATTTGCCAACTCGGATGCGGTAATTGCCCTTCAATTTGCCAGCAAATTGCTGGCAATTAGGGGGCTATTTCAAATGCAACATTTGGGCGATTCGCCGCCGTCATTTTTTTGCCGCCCAACCCGCCCTTCAATCGCCCCCAAATCGCCCACGGAACGCGCCATTTAATCGCCCTTAATTGCCTAATATGAAAATTAAAAATAATACTTATTTTCGGATTCATTATCTACTCACATATACTTACCAGTATACTAGGTAATCATCACCAACTTATAGGAAGAAAAAAAAGGTGAAATTGTTATTGCACACCAAAACTTACCACAATCTGACGTTCATTAAGACTTTAGGTCAGAGATCTTGGTCTACTATACTTACACACGATTCCACAATTTTCTACATTCGTTGGTTAAATGAAGTGCACTAGACTAACAAAATACACGTGAGAACACACCAATTGTTCAAAAACCAATTTTAAACTTAAGCGAAACATGAACCGCCATGTTTGAAAAACGCAAAAAACAACCAAGTCCATTTCAACCTCCAGAAAATGTGTCTAAGTATTGAAATTGTCTTTAAATCGCATTCGCAAATTGCATTTGTTCCTAGAAGCAATTAGCACAGGCGAGTTGAGTCAAACGTCAAACTTTTTAAATCGCCTGACTATGTTCGTCCGCATTTTTTTGACAGGGTACACACTTAAAAAAATGAAAATTACATGCGACGTAAACAACTTTGCGACGTATTTTGCTGTCTAATAATAGATTTGTACATGTTTTAACATGTGAAATAAAATATTGTGTCTCTTTTGATGTCGAACACGGTTGAATAGAGATGGAGAATTGTGAACAAAGCGAGTTTTGTTTCGTAAGCATTTCGTGCAGATAAACATGAATATTATATTTGCGTTTTGATTGCTGAAGTTTTTCAAAATTTCGATGTATAGTTTTTAGTATTTTTGCTGCGACTTCTGATTGGGCGCCTGATTTGATGAAAACCGGTAATGTTCCGGATCTTCAAAGCCCCATATCTCCGGTTACAAGTGCGTGCGGTAAACAAATTTGATTGCATCTTGATCGTTAGAGTTTTCCGCAACATTAAGGGCATAGTTCCGCAACATTAAGGGCATACTTTTTCACCGGATTCTGAATTAGGCCTCAGATTTGATGAAAACCGGTAATGTTCCAGATCTTCAAAGCCCCATATTTCCGGTTACAAGTGCGTGCGGTGAATAAATTTGATTGCATCTTGAATGCTGGAGTTTTCCGCAACTTTAAGGGTTTAATTCTTTGTACTTTTTCAGCGGATTCTGAATTAGGCCTCAGATTTGATGAAAACCGGTAATGTTCCGGATCTTCAAAGCCCCATATATCCGGTTACAAGTGCGTGCGATGAACAAATTTGATTGCGTCTTGATTGCTGGAGTTTTCTGCAACTTTAAGGGTACAATACTTTGTACTTTTACTGCTGCTTTGAATTAGATCTCAGATTTGATGAAAACCGTTAATATTCCGGATCTCCAAAGCCTCATATCTCCAGTCACAAGTACTTTTTCAGCGAATTCTGAATTAGGAATTCTGAATCAGATTTCAATGAAAACCGGAAATGTTCCGGATCTTCAAAGCCCCGTATCTCCGGCCACAGTTGCATGCGGTGAACAAATTTGATTGCATCGTATTTCCTAAAAAATTTCGCATCTTTTGGTGTATGTATTGTCATACTTTTTCAGCGGCTGCCAATTAATTGCTTTTTTGATCGGATTTCTTCCACTGTGCACTGCGATAGCATATTGTTTTGAATATAACACTCGGGGAGAATCTCGTCGACTAACGATCGGACGACTATATGAAAGTAAAGAGCTAGTATTTCCAGCATGTTATGATGTTGTTTGCTCCTTTTTGCTCCTTAACGAATTATTCAAGGTGGAAGTTACCTCAAAAATATCGTAAAATTTGGAATATCTTTTTAAATTCAACAGAAAAAAGTAACTATGTTAGGAAAAAATGTGTGTTTCAATATCGCAAATAACTTTGTGGAAGATTCCAAGAAGATAGTAGAATGTCTAAAAAAGTTATGAAAAACTAATTTTAAGGGGTATTCCATATAATATGTTCCATAACTTGTAAACTATTAAAGCTAGATATATGGTGTCTTCAGCAATTTCTTTTATAATAATATTTGCTACCACTTTGTTGAAGACACAAAGTCTCTATCTTAATTAGTTCGGAAAATAAATTTCGCGGGAGCATCCGGGACTATTAAGACAGTGGGGGTAATTCGGACCCCCTCGATTTCTCAGAAAATAGCAAGACTTTCTGACTATCATACATATTCGTGGAACCGCTACTCTGAAACATTAATTTTGAGAGTTGAAGTTGATTCTTTGTTATTTGTAGAAAGGAGATACAACGTGTTTCATTTTTTTGCCATTCTCATACCAAAAATGTGATGAGACATTTCTTATTACTCTTATCACTCTTCCGATATTACATCGATTGAGAATATTTAGAACTTTATGTTTCGCGATGTTTTGATAACACATGCAGAGAACTAAAAACTGAAATTGTAGCTCTTGATATCACGCTACCTCTGAAGTGGATGCGATCGGATCAGCCATTGCTGAGAAACACGAATGAGAGTTTGTCCGTTACATACACACACAGCCACACACACAGACAATGTCACAAATCGTTTGGTATAAAAGACTCAGCCCTCCGGGCCTCGGAAAAAATCTTCAAAGTTTGAGCGAATTCCATACATTTCTTTTATAAGAAATGTAAAACCATGATTAAAATAACAAATAAAAGTGCAAAAATAAAAAGTAAGTGTTTTGGAAAGCTTGAGGCTCCTATTTTATGGAATGATTTTTTTTGGGTGAAAACAGAGATATTTTCGAGACGCTTTTGTGCGATATGAGCGTACGGGGCTATTCGGACACCCTATTCCGTCAACCACCGTTCAGCGGCTGTGCACACCATTGCACACGCCACAGCAAATAAAATACATGGGCCGCCAATCCGACAGCTATGAGATACCAGTTTAAGTTTTTGTAAAGCAATTTTTTTTGCTTCTTAAGGAGTGTCTCTTGTAACTAATTCATAGCTAAACATAATTCAATTGTAAAAAAATGACGGTCTGAATTGCCCCGTAGGGAGGTCCGAATTACCCCTACATTGTAAAAGGATGGAAAAACGTAGAGGTTTGCAAATCATCGCCTAGCGCTGCCATTGAGTGGTGCAAATGAACCTTTTATGGCACCAAAATCTAGTTGAGGTTTCAAACTAACAATTAGGACCTTTGACTGGTAACTTTTTTCACATCTATCCACCTAAAAGGGCGATTTTCTTAAGTAAGTCCGAATATCCCCGGGTTCCCGTATATCACTTATAGGTGAATTAATCACTGAATGGTACACTCCTGTGGATTCGCAATCATAAGGGCAACAACTTCATTTCAACAACAATGTATCATTTCAATAACATTCGGTAATTGTTTCATGTAAAAATATCGACAAGCGACTCGGTGATGAAGCTTTTATAAAATGTCTCTGTAAAAAATGCCAAACCCCTACGTTGAGTTTTTGAGGTAATTTTTCAATTAAGGGTGTTTTTTACTCATTTGAAATAAAAAATTCTATCTTCAAATTCCACCATTTTTAGTATAAAAAAACCCTTATCGAAAACTCAATGTACCCTAGTAACAATTGAGATTTTATGGTGCTTTTGAAGTCTCTTTTGAAACTTAGATTGCACTTGTAGTGTGCTAAAAAACTTAAATTGTTACTTGGGATAGGGATTAGGTATTTTTTACATAGAATGTGTATGCAAAATTCGAAATAAATCGGTTAAGTAGTTTTTGAATAGCACCATAAATCGTGTTTTTCCAGAGATGTTCTACAAAAAGCTTCGTCGCCGAATTACTTGTCGATATTTCTGCATGAAGAAATTAAAGAATGTTATTGAAATGATACATTATAATGCACAAAAAAATTGATTATTACGCTTCACACAAATAAGTAAAAAATCGCTAAAAAGTGTTTTTTAACGCTAAAATCTTTAACCACCCCACCAAAATTGTAAAATTTAATTCGACTGTCAATCATGTTAGGTGAAATATAATGATATGGGGTTCATTTAGAGTTTCTAGATTTGGTAACTTGTATCGCTTGAACATTATGTAGTCGAATACAATGCTAGCACGGAAAAAAGCGATGAAGGAAGTTTTCGTTTTATCCATGATAACGATACAAAGCACAAATCAATGGTGCAAAATGAATGGTTGCTGTGCCACATTAAATCGACGGTTCCGCATCCTTCCTAGTCTTCAGACTTATTCGCTCAGTGGTACATCGTTATATCCTCTTTCAGGGATGATCTCATCGCTACTGTCCTGGGATTGCACTGATCTTGTAACCCTATTTATTTTTATTGTAATAGCACAATTATCTACCGATAAAACTATCATTGTGAAATGATACATTTATACTTCAAGATTATACTACATTCAAGCGTGTAGATCATAGATCACTTTCAAACTGGTTAAATATATGGGCATGTGGATATATTGCGAAATTGAACAAGTAATCACACCACACATTTTGGTTTATATTCTCTCTAGGTACCTAGGTATTTTTGGATTTGTGACGAACAAGCACAGTAATACCGAGGCGGAAAAAAGTCAAAAAGTTCACCTTTCAATCTCGTTCGAAAGCTATTTTTGTAATATTGTATAATATATAAACAGTGATTTGTCAAAATTTCAGGAGGTTTAGATGAACGATTTGTCCGTTACAGTATTTAAAAGTTCAGTGCGCTCATTGCTCAAATTTATCTTCCCTTAAAATTTATTGAGAAACTGAAACAAAGTTTACCCCGATTGTCATCAAAATAGGAGAACACACTTTCTCGCATATCAGGCCAACTTTGATTTTTATTAGCTTTCTGAAAACCTGTATCATGTCTTGTGCAAGTTTGCGAAAACAGTAACTTTTTGCATTAACAGTGTACAGATTTACGTAGAAGTGACGTATATTTTTCGTTCCAGAAGAGTATATATACTTGAAGGATATATTTAACCCTCAAAAAGGCAACCGGGTCTCAGAGGCCCGGCACGTTACATTTTTTTAGTTACAAAAAAATGCGAATGCAGTATAAGCTTGGGCATGGAAATTTTGATAAGTAGCTTTGAAATCTATAACAAAAATAAAGAATTGTGAAATTTTCATCTATGGAAAGATGCGCAGCTATGTTCGAATTTTTTACATGCACAAAAAGGCAAGCTGGGCCTGGCAGGCCAGGTGTGCATGCAATATTTACTAGGAATACCACGGGTTTTATAATTAATATTTATCTGAAAAAAACATTTTAATGAGTTCATCTTCATATTAGCAGGAATTTTTTTTCATGTTTTGATTGATTTTATCTTTTTACCTTTTTTATAAGAAAAAACCTATTTTAATCCACCTAGCGGTGCAATTGTGCCTTTCTCAATCATGAATCACGAGAATGTGTGCGTTGTTTATATTCATTAAAAGCTTTTAAATGCATATATTACATTTTATTATTATACATCACATGACAACTATATACAGGAAAATAAATCATTATTCGAGTTCTAAAATTTTGAAAAAGAAAAAACAGCCACGGTAATATTGAACTGAAAAAAGGTGCAAAATCGGCAAAGTCCCAAAAAGTCGATTTTTATAAAAAAAAAATTTCGAGATAACATAAAATCTCGACGTTTCATGCATTTTAAAGATGTTTGGCATCAAAAATACGAATTCGATTTCTGAAATTTCATGGGGTCCCCCCTTTGAGAAAAAATTTGAGTTCCGGCTTATATGGGAATTTCATATGTGACCGGACGATTTAGTCTATATTTCCGGACCCATATAAGCGATCCGTACGAAATTTTATAAACATCTGTGGGGATATTATAGCTATCATTTGTGACCAAGTTTGTGAAAATCGGCCTAACCATTTCCGGGAAACTGATGCGAGTTCGTAAATTTTGAAAGATGGCCGCTTTTCCCGGGTACTTCCGGAACCGTCAATGGTGGTCAATGTAGTCAACGAAAGTTTGGTTGGCCGTCGGTGACCTAGAACAGCAAATTTAAGTTGTTTGAGAGATATTATAGCGAAATTTTTACCTTTTTTGCTTTCATCGGAGTATCGGTTTGAATCACAATTTGCTATGTGATCGCACGCCACAACCTGTAACTCCGGAACCGGAAGTCGGATAGGGATGAAATTAAATATCCATTTACGGGGACGCAATACCTCTCATTTGAGGCCAAGTTTAGTCGAATCGGTCTAGCCATCTCCGAGAAACCGATGTGACTGTTATTCTGAATTTAGATACTTCCGCCGGGGCTTCCGGAACCGAGGATGGTGGCCAATGTGGCCAAATAGACTTTGAATGGATGTTAGTGACCTAATACTACAAATCGAAGCAGTTGTGGTCATATTTTGGAAAATTTTTCACCTTTATACATTCATTGCAGAATTTATTAAAATCGACATTTTCTGCGTGTTCGTACTTATCACCCTGTAATTCCGGAACCGGAAGTCGGATCCATTAGAAATTCAATAGCAGCCTATGGGAACGTTGCACCTTTCATTTGAGACTAAGTTTGTCAAAATCGGTTCAGCCATCTCTGAGAAAAATGAGTGACATTTTTGGTCACATACACACACACATACACACACATACATACATACACACATACATACACACACAGACATTTGCCGAACTCGACGAACTGAATCGAATGGTATATGTCACTCGGCCCTCCGGGCCTCCGTTAAAAAGTCGGTTTTCAGAGCAATTGCAATACCTTTCTATTGAGAAAGGCAAAAATCTTGAAAGTTTGAGCGAATTCTATACATTTCTTTTATAAGAAATGTAAAAATAGCATACGATAATGACGTGTGTCATATTTTTTGGGTAAATACTTTTATTTCACCCACTGTGGTCTACTTGACAATTATTTGGATACAACATAACCTAACTCTGTCGTTATTGTCTATTTTTGTTGTCTATTCTTTGTGTTATAGTTGTCGTAATCATTCAAATTGTAGGATCTAAAAGGAACAAAGAATTGAAATGGCTATAAGACGATATGCCCATGTTTTCAATCGTCTCAAAGAATCTGAAATAATGGAAGAAATTCGAGCAAATTCAACAGCAGACTATTCCGACACTGATGTGCAAAGCGAGGAAGAAGATGTGAATGATATTGCTTCCGACGATGAATCTGATGCAGAAAAATATGAATATGCACTCCGGTTATGCATCAGAAGAAATTAATAGCAACCCAGAAACATTTATTGGTCGTGTTCAAACGAAATGGAGCTCATAACCAATCGACAGTCGACGTGATCTTCCGAGTACTCACCTTTTGGAAAAAAATGACCTTTTTACATCCATCGTCTTATACGCTAAAATCGGGATTTGCTGCGTGTTCGTACTCATCATCCTGTAATTCCGGAACCGGAAGTCGGATCAATTAGAAATTCAACAGCAGCCAATGAGAATGCTGTACCATTTCATTTGTGGTCGAAGTGCCTTCGGTGGGTCATTAATGATCTAGACATGCAAAGCCAAGTAATGTTGCACATATTTTAATATATATTGCATTATTATTATTTTTTTTCATAAAACGTTTATTTGACACGGCATTTGCAAAAGCTTTTTTACGCCGGGGTTTTTTTTACATAACATGTTACAAAAGTTCTTAAGAGTATTGCATTATTTGGACATCATGGTAGTATCAGTTTCTATGGAAATTTGCTGTGTGATTGTACTCTTCAACACGTAACTCCAGAACCGAAAGTCGGATCAATAAAAAAATCAATAGCGACCGATGAGAAGGCTGCACCTTCCATTTGAGTCGAATGGTATAAGAGATTTGGCCCTGCAGGTCTCGGTTAAAAAGTCGAAATTTCGACCGATTACATAACCTTTCTATATCTTCGCTGTTGTGCTATCTTATGACAAGCGCCATTTAGCACTTTTCGAGAAAAACGATTTTTAAAGTTTGAGATTGAATATCTTAAAATCAATAAATGTTAGAAGCTTTTCGGGGAAGGCATTCGATGCCTCTATCTTTTCTGAAGTAAACTCTCGATTTGTGCGAAGATCGGTTGACTATATTTACAGTTTTTGCTTAAAATGTAAACCAAAGTCGCTGGCATACGTGTCATAAGTGTGTATTCATGATAAAATATGTATGACGTGTCACAAATGTGTACAGAAGATTTTATATAAAAATGAATTATAACTGGTTCGTAAAATTATGCGTTATAGATCACTATGTCCAATATCATACTTTTCCATGCGATAGCAGCAATATCAGGTTACAAAATGATGGCATTAGAACACAAAGTTTTTCCAATTTTCCTCCTTTATTCAGGAAAAACAATGAACAAAAATTGGTTTCATTGACAATTTAGAGACAATGTATATCAAACAATGTTATTGTTGACAGGTGACTAGACAAAACAAATGTTCTTCTTGCATAATCCATCACTACATTTCGGTATACTTTCCAAAACAAGTGGAAATCTCAAAAGGAAATTTGTTCAATAATCATGAATATATAAGCCAACCATTCCCAGAAAAAAACTATGGTAGGAAAAGTTTTGCTCCCGAGATAAGAACCTAGCTAATGCTTATGATTGATCTGCATAGGAATTACATAGGAAATTTTCGGCTTATAGCAAACCAACAAACTAAGAATGTTGTCTTTTTTTTCTTTGTCATAAGATAGCACACTCGATCACTCGAGAAATTGGCGCTTGTCATAATCGTGTTTCGCTATATCTCAGTAACCCAGCAGAATTTCAAAATTCTGAAAACGCGACTTAATGGAGATTTTAAAACTTAGTAACATGGCATATCTAACTCAGTTCACCCCAAAATGGCGTTTGTCATAAGATAGCACAACAGCGACGATATGAGAACGGCAAAAAGGAGCCTGAATTTAGACGGACCTGAGAGGCCCGGCTTGCTCTTTAATGTTAGGATTTTAGCTTGCCTTCACAAGGGTTAACCGAAATATGATAAAAAACTGTTTTCATAAAATATTTTAGTTGTAAGTACATCACAGAATACGTGCATGAGAGACGAAACCGATTGAATTCACCGAACAGTGTGATAAAGCCCTTCTTCTATCAATGAATATGTTGTCCTCAAAATCAACGGGCCTCATGAAATAATTTGAAAATATCACAACATTTTAATACTAAAATAGATATTGATAAAACATAATTTCTTAAATATCAAAGTGTTGTTGTTACTGAATCATTCATTTTGAAACTTGTTTACTGTTCTTCTTCATGAAAGTATAGGGGAAAGTGGTCGGTTGCTGGCACTGGTCGGTACCCTTTTGAGAGAAACCAGACATGGACATTCTGATAAATATTATTTGTGTGATATATTAGCGCGATCTTTTTGTGCCTATTGCTGAAGCAAACAGACTCGAATGTTCTGTTCTACAACCAATATATTTTTTGAACAAGTGAAACTCTACTTAAAAGTTTTTTGATGATTTGCTTAGTGTTACCGAAAGAAGTAAATCGATCGAAAAAGTACGCGCATTGAATATTTACGATGTGAATTTATTCTATTTTGTGATTCAACATTGAAGGGCACCGAAATGTTCGCACAAGTTTTTTTTATTGGTTTTCAAAAAGGTTACTAAAATCGGTTGTCGGCACCCAAACATGGTCGGTTGTTGGCACCCCATTTTTTGTGGAAAATGCTCTCAATAATCTAATCAATATGGGTATTTTGGAACGGGCTTTGCGAATAGATACCAGAGATCGATATGAAGAAAGACAACCTGGTCGTGTTTTCACCGCTAGGTAACACTGTATGTCACGACCAGATAATTTGGTGGGGAGGGGAACTCGGGGTTACCCTGTAGCCCCCCTCCCCCTTTGGCTGACTTCTATCTGATCTGTCTGAAGCTTTGGTAAAAAAACTGCCTGAAACTAACCCAATGGCAGTGAATGCGATCCGTCAGTGCATTAGCAGTGCGTAATATTGCGTAATACACATATTGTGGTTCTGATGAAGAATGATGTTCATAATGCATTTTATGGTTGTTGAAATGAATAAATTTCCTTTTCCCTTTGAATCTTGATGATCAATATTCATATTTTTTTCAATTTTTAAGTAATTTTTTAGGGTGCCGACAACCGACCACATTTTTCAAAATGGTAAAAAATTATCATTTTACTAAATTGCTAACAACTTTTTTTAAGTTGACAAAATAAATTCAATTCTTCAAGAAGTTATTAGCTAAGGCATGCTGGTGAACTCGAGTGATTCGTAGTTTTGCTGCCTAAACTCGACCCTCATCAGCAGAAGACAAAAGTTAAGCCCGTAAGATAGTATGCCTGTTCTAATGACCCTGCCACTTCTAGTTTTCCGATCTGTATACTTCACATCCTTGCTCTCACTTGAGTACTATGGCTCTAAATTTTCATATCTTTTCCTACCCAGTAATTTCTAGCTATGCTAATGTCGTTAAAATGTAAGAAATATACATTATTATTATACAAGAACTTTTTCTTAAACTATTGTTTTACTTTTCCAATAAACTAGCCAATTATTTCTAAAAAAGAATCATATTTTTTGGCTACCAAATACTGTGAAAAATAGTTAAAAAAGAATGTTATCTGGAGAATCATATGAATAAGTATTGTGCGAAATTTTGAAACGTGCAGTAGATTCTGAGTTGTGATTTTTTATGTACACTGTGAAACAATTTTTTTAAACTCCCCGGAGAATCCAGTCACTTACTCAATTTTCAACATTTTGCAATGAAAATCTAGGAACAAATTGTACAAATGTCGCATTATATTATGGAAATTGACAAACTGAAAAATATAAATAACATTTCTTGTTATCGTTTTTGGATTGGTATTTTTCGGTGATTACAATAAAAACTCCTCGTACTGTTTAAGTTTCAGCTTACTGGTTATATTGCTGCTATCGTCGGAACTAGGAGGATTTTTATTGTAATCACTGAAAAATATCAATCCAAAAACAATAACATTTACCAACGGTGATCAAAAACAGAAAATATAAAAAGCATTTCTGATTTCATCGAATATACTTACACATCCTTCCACCTCATACACAATATTTTGAGGCATCGTCTGATAAAAAATTAATGTATTTTGTACAATCATGCGAAGCAGTTTAAGAGGTTTAAATAAATTTTATATATTTGTTATATTCCTTATTGGCGCATGTTTAGTGCAAGATAATCTAATGTCAATAAACACTTTATACAATCTATTAAAACATAGGATAGGATTGCATAGGATCATAATTTGATAACACTGCATGGAAAATGAATCTATTTTTATAACTCTCGACATCATAAATGAACTCAGCACCCCAAAATTTGTTTAATTTGTGATTTTTAACCATATTAGAGAACATTTTAGGTTTTGTCCGACTTTTGTTCACTGTGCAACGTTCGAATCACTCCAATACGAACGAGGACTAAAGAGAGGTGAAGACAAAATTAAATAATGTTATTTACTCTTCGGCACGCTGCAGATGAGATAATATCCAGCAAAAGCAAAAGTGTAACGTGCTAATGTACCAATGACTTACTTTTTATAAGAAGGTATTCAAAGAAAGTGTTACAACGACCGCTAGTGAACTGTCTCGCCTTTTGGATGTATGAGTGTAAACTAAACAAAAGACTTCAATGCCTCGCAAACTAAACGGGTACAGGCTGACTCAGCAAGGCGCGTCGCGACGGCATGCATATATCGGCAGTGGCGTTGGGCTTTGATGAAGACAGTTGGATAAGTTGAAGCAACATGAATGCGTAGAAGAAAAGCTATGTAGGTATTATGTGCGTCTGCTTCTTCAGCTGATTCCGAAACAAGGTCAACGGAATTGTCATAACTGCGGTTTTGATTTATTTAAATCGACGCCGGTTTGTGAACATATTGATCGTAAATTAACGAATGGATCTAATTAAAACATATAGACGGATTATATAGATTACAAGCATTTTCAACCATGTGGAAATAGAACCTCGAAGAATTTCAGTGCGAAAAAAGTACACCGTACACCATACAAATTTTTTAAATGATATAACGACACAAATCAAACTGAAATAGATTTTTGTGTGATACTTTGCACCGAAACAAGTCTCATGGATCACTGTTACGCTTATTTTTAAATGAATTGACCCTCTAGTACCCAAATTTTTGCTTTGCTTCAAACAAACTTTCTTAGATGATCTTTGTGGCGAGAAAGAAGAAAATAAATGTTGAAAGTTCTTGAAAGTGGTGAATTTTTCATTTGAACCTTGGAATAAATAAACCGCGAATAAAAACCAGAAAAAACATTCTTCTTGTTAATTAGACACAGTAGCGAGCATGGGTGGATCCAAAAAAAAAACATTTCGGAGGGCGTCTGAAATTTCGATTTGGGTTCAGCCATAAATGAAGTAGCATTGTATGGGGGAGGGTAGTTTTGTATTTTGTGGTGATGTTTGACGACAGGGGATCCTGTCATACTACGTAACTTTGAAGAGGAAATGGGAATTGACCAGATGTCACGACAATCTTGCTCATTTCATCTAGCTGCTAAGAACCACCTGTTAATACATTACTTGCAAGTAAAGAGAGAAGTTAATTTTCAATTCGTAAGCTTTTCCTTATATATGATTCCAAAATCAAAATGCGGGCAAATTATTTGGTTTCGGTGGTTCATGTTTCGTTTTTTATTTTTTAATCTTTCAAGTTTTTCTAATTACAATGGAAAATTATTGACCATGTGCGAAGTTTTTTTCTTAGCTAATTCTCGACCAATACATACTCATCTTTAGGGGGAAGGATACCGTAAAGCTACGGGGGAGGGGGTCCGGACCCCCAGGATCCTCCATCTGGATCCGCCACTGGCCAGTATAGATGGTTGCCTAGATTTTGGGCACTGTTAGAACGCTTGTTTCCTAAAATGTAAGGAGCATTTCTCTAGTGCTTGGGTTGTTTAATTCTAAAACTATAATTTATAGTAGGGTAGAGTAGGGTGGTAATTGGCGATGGTTTCACTTTTCATTTTTTATCTTTTTAATTTAGGCAGATAAATCGTATAAAATAGAATACGTTGCATAAACAAGCAGACTTTGAAATATACTTCAGTTTTATTGAAATAATTATATGGGACGCGTAAATCTCGCTGGCTTACGACTCCACGCATAATGCACTATGGTGCCAAAGCCATATTCAGGGAGACAAAACTGTTTGCATAATTTAATGTAATGTAATTTAATGATTATAAATGATAAAATTCACTTACTGAAAAGATCTTCCAGGGGAGTGGGCGTAGCGTATTGGTAAATCGATTGCCTTGTACGCAGCGCACCTGGGTTCGAGTCCCGACCCCGCACATAGGGTTAGAAATTTTTCCTAAGAGATTTTTCTAACCCGAAGAGGCGAATGACCTTAAGGTTAAAACCTCTATAATTGAAATAAAAAAAAGATCTTCCATACTTAACCTTCCGGCGAATGCGCTGAGTTGTATGACATTAGTAGTACACATTCAATGTACTGGATACTAAGGTGTGGCAATGCTGTATTGCTCTCTCGCTCAATTTCTGTAACTTTATTACGTAATAAAGTTCAACTCCATATATTTTCCATATATATGCTGTCCACGTGCTTTACAGAGAACGAGCGAGAGAGCAATAGCATTGCCACACCTTAGTATCAACCTCATTGGTACACATTTGGAAACTTATTACTCAGCTTTGTTGAATCGATTATTGTGTAGTAAGTGTCTCATTCCCTCATGTAAAACTCACTTACCGCAGCTCATCTTTTTTGGCATTTCAACGCCCTCGGTCGACCGTCTCATAGAAGAGATTCCTCAATTTCCGTCGGAATTCGAATGAATAACAATATACCGTATATCTAAATGTTAGCGTGAATTTGCAGTAATGTTACTAGCAAACTATGCTTAATTATTAATTATAGACTTAGACTGGCTACAAAAGTTATCTACTACTGGCTCACGTAAATAAAGCCTACTTGGTTTTGATCTGTGCACGAAACGAGTGTTGGGAAGAGAATACATTAGTAAATCTTAAAATAAAACTTAAAAACCGGGTCCGTTATTCAAAGTAGCGGAAATTGTTGTATACCTTTACAATATTTGAGCAATGATTGAAAGCATAAATTAAATATCGATCATAAAAAGGGATAGTGGTCAGGGGCGGCGAAACACTTTACGCCCGAGTGGGCAGAAAGCATAGGGTGAGGGGTCCATTAGTAAGGAATTTTTCCCATTTCGCAATGCACACGCTTACATCACATTCACATTAAATCTCGTTCGTTTATGCAAATGGAACTGTGGTACATCGATGTTTTCAAATGTTTGTAGTGCGAGATATATGCATTGCACATCTAAATTTTTTGAAATGGTTCAAAATTTCGAGTGGGTAATTACTATTTCTCGTTTGTCGTTTCATATATTGATTTATCGTAAATATTTTGTCTGCAGCTCTTTTAGAACTTTATATGGCGCATATTTTCACCATAATAACAAAGTTGTTATCTCGTCTATTTGAGAAGTTATGAACTATTTTGGTTAAAAACCATGCCTCTTAAAAATTAATTCATTTTTTAGAAATGACGTTTTCACACTTTTTCACTAAAACTGACAAATTTTCAATCTTTCAAGTGAAATCTACAGAAAATTACAAATAGATGCAACCTTTGGTTTTGAAATTTTTTGCAATTTTTGGTTTTGAAAATCGCCTGAATTTGTCCAAACGAAAATGATAGAAATTTGGTGGATTCTTGAGAAAATAGTATTTATGAGAAATTAACACATAAAAAGACAACGAACCATCCTACCTTAAATATTGAAAAACTCATAACACATAGTCTAGAGATAGCCATATAGCCTATTCTGCAAAGTTTCTTCAATTCGATTGTTTTACAACATCGTAGAACATTGCGTAGCCTAATTTCAGAAATGTAAAAAGTTAACGCTTTGAACATCCTAAGCACAAGGACCACCCCAATTTAACTAATATGAAAAAATCGGCAAAAAAGCACTTAGATAGTTTGTAGAATATATCAAAAACTATCGGTTTGGGCGCAAAGTTTTGTCTTCTTAAATACGGCTTTTGTACTTAGGAAATATCTGCTTTAGCTCAGCGGTGCTGTTGAGTTACAATGAATATACGAGAAGACGTGTTAAGGTAGATTTTTATATTATAATATGTTCACATTTTCAGACTTTTATTTTCTTGTACAATCTGAAGCTCATTTTTGAAGCACTTTAATGCTATATGCATGCATTCATGAGATTTTTTGGTTTCACTTGTGAATAGTAAATTTTAATTTCAATTACAGGTTAGACTGTTAAGTTTATTCAAAACCTGAAAACACTTTATTTTTATGCAATGTTAAAAACCAAAAGGGAAAATTGGATTAAATCAATTGGCCCATTAAGGGCACAAAACCTAACATAAATTAAGTTTTATTTTCTTATGTGTTTCGAATTTATCTCGTCAGTAACTAGCAGCAACTGGATGTCTAGTTAGACGATGTATCTATACTAGTACCCAAATTAGCACTAGTTATACACACAAAAAATCCAAACAGTTAACACGACATATGTGAATGTTTAAGCAACTGACTTGTCCCGGGTAGCAATAGCAGAAACTCTAAACACAAAAAAAATCAAAACAGTTCACATGACATGTCTAAGCAACTGACTTGACATCACCCGGCACAAGTCAGTTGCTTAGACGTTCACATATGTCATGTGAACTATTTGGAATTTTTTGTGTAACTAGTGCTAATTTGGGTACTAGTAAAGATACATCGTCTAACTAGATACCCAGTTGGTGCTAGTTACTGACGAGATGAATTTGACATCACCCGGCACAAGTCAGTTGCTTAGACGTTCACATATGTCATGTGAACTATTTGGAATTTTTTGTGTAACTAATGCTAATTTGGGTACTAGTGTAGATACATCGTATAGATAGTTATAGATAGATACCCAGTTGGTGCTAGTTACTGACGAGATGAATTTGACAAAAAAATAAAACTTAAATTTATTTATACTCAGAACTTTAAAGATTTCTTAGAGACCTTCAAATGACAATTTTTAAAGAGTTATATATGTTGAGATGCGGGAAAAAAAGGAAAAGTTTGAATTTTTATAAAGATATGTAGCCATATTTTTATGAAATACTTTTTATACGTCTAGCGTAGTACAATGTCCAATTTGCAAAATCCACTTGAGAACATAAAAAAATTAATAATTGTCGAAGCTTTAGCAATTTCCGCAAAACGCGTTTTTTCAAAGAGGTTTGCCGTGACTACGATTCCAGTCCAAAAGCTCAACCAGGCCCGTGCGCACAGGGGGGGGGGGGGAGGGGTATGGGGGTTCAACCCCCCCCCCCCCATGAGCGTTTTGAATTACTTTTAAAAATTTATTATCTTCCTGTCCAGGAAAAAAATATACTGCAAACAGTTTGGACACATAAAATGTCATTTTAATTCGGTCACTTTAGAAACAAGTCAATGAAGAAACCAAAGACAAAACTTTGCGAAGGTGGCTGGAAAGGGATGTATGTCAAGTTGGACGGCTTCTCTGAAGGATCGGTTACATAGTGGCAGGAAACCCCGCGAACTTAATTGACTAGAGGCCAAATCATCGAATATATCGATGATTTGGCCTCTAGTCAGTTAAGTTCGCGGGGTTTCCTACCACTATGTAGCGGTGTCTTTGGATGACTCCTTCTCGATAACAAACATTTACCCAATTTGTTGAGCAGAGTCGTTTGGTTCACAGGACTAGGTCCAGGCCTCTGAAAAAATCTTCTAAGTTTGAGGGTTTCTGTACGTTTCTTTTAAAATAAACGTTAAAAAATCATAAAATAAAATTTCAATATATTAACACATTAACCAGAAAATCCACGCGGCCTTTCCCGATCGAAAGGAACGGCCGCACTTAGTGAAACACCGCGCTTAGTCGATCTGTCATGATATCGCAAATTTGCATAACGAAAGGCTGAATGAGAGCACAAGTTTTCAAAAATTAGTCCTGCATTATGCAACGTTTTGTGCAGGTTGAGTGTACCAGATGCAAGTGGTGCCGAATTCACTACATTCAGTATAATATTTTAAGACGACAGAATTGATAAAATTGGTTCAATGAGCTATACTTAATAATTAAATTCTGTTTTAAAAATTGTCAAAAATGGGATTTTATTACCGCAAATAGCAAATGCAAGTACTAGTTACATCAAAAACCTATTGGAAAGCTTAGAGCGGTCTTTAGTAAGCAGTTAGTTTGGCATGTACGTTTCAGTGAATGTCTCAATATGTCAAGCTATTAATGGTGTATATTTGAATGCTGAATTGAATGGCTTAATAAAATTTTGTGTACTAGGTACTAGGACTCGTTGTAAAGTTGTGAGCTTGAGTAGTAAAGAGAAATGAAAATGAAAGGCTCGATAACTTTTTTACGGTCACGGTCACTTTCATTCGGGACTGTCAAATTTCGATGTTAAGTATCATTGAAGAGTTTTACAACGTAAAACAGCACATCTTCTGATAAAATAATTTTGGTGGGTGATCCTTCTAGGAGTAATTATAGAGAATTTAATCTTCAAGAAAATTTAGCTCGATACTTAATGTCTTCCGCAAAGTTTTAGAAAATGTTATTTCAAACAACTTTGTGGAAGACATGAATACTTTTTATATTCAGAGTATCGAAATATAGTGAACAATAGCAAAAGAAAACCTTTTCAAAGTTAGTCTGATATTACTGAATTTGATAAATCTCTTCTGCGGTTTACAAACAACAAAATTGCATTCAAGGTATGAGTCTCTGAAGGTTACAAAAAAGTAATATTGAAGAGAACTGGCTTTAATTTTTTTTCCTAAATATTGTTTTATATCTCGATACCGGCATTCGTGCCGTTATATTTTCAATAAAATTGTTTAAAATGATAAATTTGTATATCAAATAATGCGATGTTTTCTTCGAAGTTACCTATACCTTCAAAGTTTTCAAAAATTTGTCCCACTTTAGAACTTCACATTCTTTGACTTCATTGAGATATTGTACAAAAAATAATCTTTATACTCTGTTCCATATTGGTTCTCCTTGTTTGTAGACTGGAAGGCATCTGTTAGACTACTTATGTTTTATGGTCGTTGTGCTGCTTCCTTAGCCGAACCTTTGTGCAGTATTTTCAACAAATCGTTTGAGCAAAGAGTTTTCCGGTGATTTGGAAGGAATCGTTCATGTTCCCGGTTCATAAGAGCGGTGACCGTCGAAATGCAAGGAACTACCGTTACATAACTAGCTTATCGGTAGCATCCAAGATATTTTAAATAGTTGTGAGCACCGTTGTACTTTCACGCATCAAACGCTACCTCTCTATCGACCAACATGGATTTACGCCAGGACGATCCGTAAGCACTAACCTTTTGGACTTCACGTCAACTTGCACTTCGCAGATGGAGGAAAAGGCACAAATTGATGCAGTGTATACCGACTTAAAAGTAGAATTTGACCGAATCGACCATCGAATACTTTTAAAGAAAATGTCTACCTTGCATCTTGGTTTTGGATGCAAACTGGTTTACGCTGATGACCAAAGCTGTACCTCGTAGTCCGCAATATCGACGCCTGCGTTCGGCTTCAAGAGTTTCTGGATACATTCGTTGGCTTTTGTCGTAGAAATTGGCTCATTGTTAACATCACTAAATGCCCGGTAATAACTTTCCACCGCATAGTCAATTCTTACTTTACGACTACCAGATCGAGGGGCAAAGGCTCAATAGAGTTGATCACTTCAGCGACCTTGGCGTCTTATTAGAAGCTAAGCTAACCTTCAATCTGCATCGCTCAGCTTTAATTTAGAAAGTTACTCGACGACTTGGCTTTATTTCCAAAATCGGCCCTGGATCCGCATTGCTTGAAGACGTTGAACTGTTCGTTGGTACACCCACTACTCGAAAATGCCAGTCTGATTTGGAGTCCTCATCAGCTTGTTTGGAATCTACGAATTGAACGTGTACTTGGCGGAATTCTTTTGATCTACCACCGTACCCAGATCGATGCCGTCTGATCGCCCTCAACCCATTAGATCGACGCAGAAAAATTCAACAAGAAGTATTAGTGGCGAAGTTGATAAACGCCGAAATCGACTCTCCAAAGATTCTATCCCTTATTGACTTCCGCGCTTCGCAACGACCTCTACGCTCTACTGGCTTGCTTCAAGCAAGGTTTCATCGTACGGTGTTTGGATTCATCGTCCGATATCATGTATACGAACTTTCTTCACAGTTGAGGATATGTTCGCTTTTGGAGAACCGTCGCACAAATTCGAACAAAAAATATCGCGATCTTCGTTTTTGTAATGAGATTTCCGTTTATTAATTAAGACTATGTGTTGCCAGATGAATTAAACAAATAAATAAATAAATAAATGTTGCTGAATTTTCAATAATTGATGAAACTCTTATTATTATCATTCTTAAATCAAAAAATTTCAGGGGCTTGATGAAAATTATTGATTTTTTAAGAATGACCCCCCTCCACCAAATTTCTGGCTACACCACTGCTTTTGAAATATGTCGCAATGATGTTGCCCCGTGCTAATTTGATCGATATAATATCCAAAGAAGGAGTTCTAAGAGATATAAGAAATTTCTCACCATACTGTTATGTAGATTAAAAGCGTTTTTAAAGATGACATTGTTATAATTTCACAAACCGTCAAATCCTATTAATTATTTTATTATGTTCATTCAAAATTATCAACAGAACATCACAGCTAATTGGTTATGCACTACCTTCGTTTTCATTGCAGAATAACACCCCTCAATATGACGGCAGTAGAGGTTCATTCAGGTTATAAATTCTATGGGAAGGCAACGGATCCTGATAAAAAAATCGTTTTGAACCACCTCAACATGAGCGTCACTAGAGGCTCAATGTAAGTATAACTTAAAATCAAGATTGCTGAGCTTAATTCTAAATGTAAATCTTGATACCCATATCTCGTTTGAATAGAATTAGACTTAGTTCTATACCCCATCACGAGATTTAATCTTCACATAGGATGTTTGTTGCACAATTCTAGTAACCCTATATCAGCAATTCCATGATAAAATGTATACGATCTCAGAAAATTCTATAAGAGTTGGTAGAATCGTTCCTTATCGAAAATAATTAGACACGTATTTTTCATTTCGTCATTAGGGTGCCACTGTCTACGTTGGACTGGTAAAAAGAAACTAGATTTCAAAAGTTGGATTTAAAAAAAATCATAACTGTTCAATCGCATACCGCTTCTTTATTGCTAATTAAATGTATTTAAATATAATTTCATTATTTGATCTTTTATGAAAAAATATTAGTTTTTCTTGATATTCACTGAGAGACTACAAGACAACTTCATACTTTAATATTATTAGTTGAAAGATCCTTTAATTCTGCAAAACACAAAATTATGCCCAGGAGGGTGGGACAAAAAATAGATTCAAGCTCCGAGCAACTTTTTGGGTACTATTTGGGTCATAGAATCTGTGCAAATTCTTAGCTTGATCCCTGAAACTATATTTTTGCACCCACTGTTAAAAGTTTACATGGGATCTTATATCGTCGCTGTTATGCTATCTTATGACAAGCGCCATTTTGCACATTTCGAGAAAAACGATTTTTAAAGTTTGAGATTGAATATCTTGAAATTTATAAATGGTATAAACAATTCAAAGAAAACAAATGATGCTTCTATCTATTCTGCATTAATCTCTCAAATATTACGAAAATCGGTTAACTACATTGCGAGCTTTCTTTAAAAATGTAAACAAAAGTCGGTCTCACACGTGTCATAGGTGTGTATTGATGACAAAATTTGTATGGCGTGTCATAATCGTGCATGGAAAATTTTCCATAGAAAAAAATCATCAATTATTAACTTTTATTCATATCTTTGGCTTCATTTTGTCTATAAACAATCGGTGAGATGCATTTTGAAGGAAATGAGTCAGGGAATCTAGAAAAAATAGTTATTTTTGGTTACAGTGTTGCCAAATATGCTATATTTCCAGTTTAAAACTTAAATTGCATTTTTGTCACAGTTCCTGCATTTTTGTTTCGAAAATGATTATGCGATTGTGTTTATCAGATAGTTCTACATATAAAAACATCTCACACATAAAGATAACTTGAGCGAATCCCCAGACACAGTCATTTGAAGCAAAAAATTAAAAATTTCTCAGCACGTTTCTCGCTATATCTCAGTAACCAAGCAGAATATTAAAATTCTGTAAACGCCACTTTGTAGAGATTTTTTAGACAAGTAATGTGGCATATCTAACTCAGTTTACCCCAAAATGGCGTTTGTCATAAGATAGCACAACAGCGACGATATAGGAAAATTAACTATCACAAAATAATTCCTCCAGGAGTCGCCCATTGCTTTCTAAAAATAAACCGTTATGTGGCTTTTGTAGGAAACAAAGTCTGGAAAACTACGAAGCGATTGGACGCTTAAGAAAATAGTTATTAAGCAGAAACCGATTGATGCTCTGAAGATTAATAAAATATTCATTTTTTCTAGCGCCACTGCTGTTGGTTGTCCAATTATATGCAATTTTGTTTTGATCTTCTCTTAATGTGTTTAAATCATTTATCTGTACTGTTTGGCCACTTCGCAAGAGTTTTGAGGGATAAATTGAGTCTTCTTTTGTACATAATAAAAGAAGATTAAAGATTTTGTATATAATTCGATAGGCAGCAGCAGTGATGCTAGTGAAATTTTCAATAATCTTCAGGGCATCAACCGGTTTTTGCTTAAACTTTTTCCACAAGCATCAGATCGTTTCGTGGTCTTCTAGACTTTGTTTCCTTGACAAATCTCCTATGATCATAACAGTTTTTGCAACCGGCCGAGACGGTTGTGCCTCCAGGTGGAAGGTTTTGTTCTCGAGAGAGTGACGGAGTGCGAGACGCTGTATGCGTTTTTGTGGGAGAGAGAGAGACCAGTTTGTTAAGTGTGAGTCGACAGTTGATACGTCGGAGGCGTGGTCAACGGCATCCTCGGTGTTTTGACAGCAAACCGCGGGTAGACGAATTTGCCTACCGCGGTGGCAGAAATCGACAGTGATCGTGCCTGTACACACAGAAAAAATATATTGTATTGGTGTCGTCGGGCAATTCTAATCGACGAGAGGGGAAGCGTCACAGGTAGACCCATTTGCTCTATTCGTCTACCGCAGAAGTGGTACGACGAATAAGGAAAACAAGTGGCACCGAAAAGTGCCGCATCGACAGTGGGATTTTCGCAGCAAGCCACAGGTAGCCACATTTGTTTACCGCGGCGGTGGAAACGGAGAGAGCGCGCTTGTGGTGGTGATACCGACGAGCAGCTTAACCGGAGAGAGTTTTGAAGTGTTGCAGGTAGGCCTATTTCTCTACTGAAGAAGCAACGCGACGAAGAAGGACAGCAAGTGTCACATTGTCAAACAACGGGCACCGAGTTTACAACGTAACACATGAGGTGTGTTCTACAGGTATAACAGGTATATTTTTCATTCCTTTTTGTGATAGTTTTTCTTGCTAGGTAAAATGGATGAAGAGATGGGAGAACGAGTAACAGACTCTCCCCCTAAGCCTTCTGCTGAAAATGTAAATCCGACTAGAATTAAAATTTACCCAGAGTCGTCAACGGGACCATGGATTGTATTTATTAGGCGTAAAGTAAAGGCGCTAAATATTATTCAAATTTCTAAAGATTTGACTTCGCGATTCTCGGATGTAAAAGAGATCGTCAAAGTCAATAAAGATAAAATACGCATTGTCGTTGGTAGTCTCAAACAAGCCAATGCAATTGCTTCTTGCGAGCTTTTTACGCGTGAGTATAGAGCGTATATTCCTTCAAAGGAAATTGAAATTGATGGGGTCATCACAGAATCGAGTTTGACTGTTGATGACATAATTAAGCATGGGGTTGGTCGTTTCAAAGACACCATACTTAAAGACGTAAAAATACTTGAATGCAAGCAATTGCATTCAGTATCACACGAAGGAGATAAAAAAGTTTATCGACTGTCTGACTCATTTCGAGTGACTTTCGCTGGGTCTGCGCTGCCCAACTATGTCATTATCGATAAGATTCGTCTCCCTGTTCGCCTTTTTATTCCTCGTGTAATGAATTGCCTTAATTGCAAACAGCTTGGCCACACAGCCACTTACTGTTCCAATAAGGCACGGTGTGGTAAATGTGGGGGTTCTCATCAAGAGGATACATGCAATGAAAATTCAGAAAAATGTTTAATGTGCGGAGAAAACTCACATGAGCTCCCTGCATGCCCCATTTATAAATTGCGTGAGGATAAAATTAAACGATCCTTGAAGGAGAGGTCTAAGCGCTCCTATGCAGAAATGTTGAAAAATGCTACCCCTAAACCCATTTTCTTAGAAAACACTTACACATCTCTATTTTCGGAACAGTCTGACTCTGACGGAGCGTGCGAAGGTACATCATTTGTTTTACCCGGAAATTCCAGAAAAAGAAAACAGTCTTCTTTTCCCAAGCTGCCAAGAAAGGGCCTTAAAATTTCTCCACCAGTAGATAAACTGCGCCCAAAACCGAAAAATTCCGAATCAAAACCGAAATCAATTCCACCCGGTTTTGGGAACGTACAATCCAAACAGAACACCATTACTGGAAATAATAAAATTTCGACTTCCTCTGAGCCTCAGCCGGGGGTAGGATTATTGAAATTTTCTGAAATTGTTGATTGGATTTTTAAAGCATTCAATATTTCTGAACCACTAAAAAGTATACTTTCAGCTTTCCTCCCAACAATTAGAACATTTTTAGAGCAGCTGATTGCTCAATGGCCCATCCTTGCAGCGATTGTATCTTTCAATGGGTAATTCACCTCCTCCAATGAAAGATTCCATCACTGTTTTACAGTGGAATTGCAGAAGTATCATACCTAAAATTGATTCCTTAAAAATTTTACTGCATAATTTAAAATGCGATGCTTTTGCTCTATGTGAAACATGGCTTACCTCAAACATTAATTTCAACTTAAATGATTTCAACATTATTCGCCTAGACCGAGACACCCCGTATGGAGGAGTGCTTCTAGGAATTAAAAAGTGCTATTCTTTCTATAGAATTAACATCCCCTTGTTTGCGGGCATTGAGGCTGTAGCTGTCCAAACGAACATTAAAGGCAAAGACATGTCTATCGCTTCTATATATATACCTCCCAAAGTTCAAATTGGACAACATCAAATTTTTGAGGTAGTGGAATCCATGGCTGCTCCGCGTCTGATACTGGGAGACTTCAACTCGCACGGAGTATTGTGGGGTTCCCTCTACAATGATAATCGATCCTCTTTGATATACAATGTTTGTGACGAATTTAATATGACAGTTTTAAATACTGGCGAAACAACCCGCATCCCCAGACCTCCTGCACGTCCAAGTGCATTAGATCTATCTCTGTGCTCGACATCACTTCGGTTAGATTGCACGTGGAAGGTTGTACCTGATCCTCACGGTAGCGATCATTTGCCAATCGTTGTTTCAATTAACAGTGAATTAGGCCTTACGAATTCAATCAATGTTCCTTATGACTTAACACGAAATATTGATTGGAAAACATACGAAACATTAATTTCCACTTCTCTTGCTTCGACAGAAGAGCTACCCCCTACCGAAGAATATGAATTCTTAGCGGGTTTAATTATTGAAGCAGCAGAACAAGCCCAAACGAAATGCAATCCTGGAATGACAATAAATAGACGCCCCCCTAATCCTTGGTGGGACAAAGAGTGCGCTGATGCATATGAAGCTAAACAAGTTGCCTACAAAGAAATTATGAAACAGAAAGGGGGTATACGTGAGAACTTTGAAAATTATTTCATTTTGCAAAACAAATTTGACAGTATACGTCGTGCCAAAAAGTCTAGTTATTGGAGACGCTTCGTTGATGGCTTGTCAAGAGAAACATCAATGAGTACTCTTTGGAACACAGCCAGAAGAATGAGGAATCGAAACGTGACTAATGAAAGCGAAGATTTTTCGAATCGTTGGATATTTAATTTTGCCAAGAAAATTTGTCCAGATTCTGCTCCTGCGCAGAAAATCACTCGCGATGCTCCCACAAGTAACGATTTCATAGATTCGCCTTTGACAATGATGGAATTCTCAATTGCACTCCTCTCATGCAACAATAATGCTCCGGGACTAGACAGAATTAAATTCAACTTGGTGAAGAATCTGCCTGACCTAGCAGAAAGACGCTTGTTGAATTTATTCAATAAGCTTCTTGAGCAGAACATTGTGCCGCACGACTGGAGACAAGTGAGAGTTATCGCTATTCCAAAACCGGGAAAGCCAGCCTCCGATCATAACTCGTATCGACCGATTGCAATGCTATCCTGTATTAGGAAATTGTTGGAAAAAATTATCCTACGACGTCTCGACAATTGGGTTGAGGCGAACGGCTTGCTATCAGATACCCAGTTTGGTTTTCGGAGGGGAAAGGGAACGAATGATTGTCTGGCGCTACTTTCGTCAGAAATCCAACTCACTTACGCAAAAAAAGAACAAATGGCGTCTGTGTTCTTAGACATAAAAGGAGCATTCGACTCAGTCTCCATTGATGTTCTCTCGGAGAAGCTACATCAATGTGGTCTTTCACCGATATTAAATAATTATTTATACAATTTATTGTCAGAAAAGCACATGCATTTTTCATATGGCGATTTGGCGACACTCAGAATAAGTTACATGGGCCTCCCACAAGGCTCTTGTCTAAGCCCCCTTCTCTATAATTTTTACGTGAATGACATTGATAATTGTATTGTCAGCCCATGCACTTTAAGACAACTTGCAGATGATGGGGTGGTTTCTGCCACAGGACCAAAAGCTATAAATTTACAACAACCATTGCAAGATAGCTTGGATAATTTATCAATTTGGGCTTTAAAGCTGGGCATCGATTTCTCTACGGAGAAAACAGAGTTGGTCGTTTTCTCAAGGAAGCGTGATCCAGCTCAGCTTCAGCTTCAGTTGGTTGGTAGAACGATAGCCCAAGTCCTGACTTTTAAATACCTTGGAATTTGGTTCGATTCTAAAGGCACATGGGGAGGCCACATTAGGTATCTAATAACGAAATGCCAACAAAGGATAAATTTTCTGCGAACAATAACTGGATCATGGTGGGGTTCTCATCCAAGTGACATGATAAGATTGTATCAAACAACAATACTTTCAGTAATGGAATATGGGTGCATCTGTTTCCGTTCAGCTGCGAACACTCACATTATTAAACTGGAACGGATACAGTATCGCTGTTTACGAATTGCCTTAGGTTGCATGCAGTCGACCCATACAATGAGTCTTGAAGTACTAGCGGGAGTTCTTCCTTTAAAAGACCGATTCTGGGATCTCTCTTCTCGTTTACTTATTCGATGTGAGGTTATGAACCCACTGGTAATTGAAAATTTTGAAAGACTTGTCAAGCTTCAACCCCAAACCAGATTCATGACAGTGTATTTCAATCACATGTCACAAGAAATAACGCCTGCTAGGTATGTTCACACATACGTCAATATACTAGATATTCCTGAATCCACTTTATTCTTCGACACGTCCATGCAAGCAGAGATTCGTGGAATTCCGGATCATCTACGCTCGCGGGAGATCCCTAAAATATTCACAAGTAAATATCAACACATAGACTGCCTTAAAATGTTTTACACTGATGGGTCACGAATCAGTGAGGCCACTGGTTTCGGTATTTTCAACAATAATTTTTCAATTTCTCTCAAACTTGCAGAACCCGCCTCTGTTTATATAGCGGAACTAGCAGCAGTTCACTATAGTTTTCAAATAATTAATACTTTACCCCCGAACCATTACTTTATCCTCACTGATAGTCTCAGCACAATTGCAGCTCTACGCTCAAAGAGGATTGATAATCACGATCCATTCTTTTTGGGGAAGATACGAGAATCTCTGAGTAACCTGACAAGAAAATGTTATAAATTTACCCTAGTGTGGCTCCCCGCCCATTGCTCTATTGCGGGCAATGAGAAAGCTGATAATTTAGCCAAGATTGGTGCACTAGATGGTGAAATATATGAAAGACCCATCGCTTACAATGAATTTTATAGCGCTTCTCGACAGAGGACACTTGCTAGTTGGCAAACATCTTGGGACAATGGAGATATGGGACGATGGCTACACTCAATTATCCCTAAAGTATCAACGAAGGCATGGTTCAAAGGATTGGATGTAAGTCGGGACTTCATCCGTGTGATGTCTAGGCTCATGTCCAATCATTATACTTTAGATGCGCATCTCCGTCGTATTGGGCTCGCTGAGGGTAATCATTGTGCTTGTGGAGAAGGTTACCACGACATTGAGCATGTTGTTTGGTCCTGCACTGAATATCGTGAAGCCAGATCACAATTAGTAGATTCTTTACAAGTCCGAGGAAGACCAATCCATGTTCCTGTTAGAGACATCCTGGCGTATCGCGATCCTCTATACATGGAACTTATCTATCATTTTCTAAAAACAGCGTCTGTCAAAATTTAATTAAATTCATCTCCTCATACTCTCATCCAAGGTTAATCATTCACCAATTAAAGTGTCCTAGAATATTTAGTTTTTAAATTTAGACAATAACAGAAAAAAAAGTAAATAAATACACCCGAAAATACTAGATCATTATGAAATACAACAATGTAAGGAAAAAAGCAAACAATAAAGTGATTTCAGTGTTAGTTTTAGACAAAGTACTAGTATAGTTAAAATTAGTCTTAAGGATTTTTGTAACGTGCTATGTAAAAAAAAGAAACTGGCGTAAAAAGCTTTTGCAAATGCCGTGTCAAATAAACGTATGGAAAAAAAAAAATCTCCTATGAAATCAAACATCTATTTATTTTTAGGAGGTAACGGGCGACTCTTGGAAGAATTGATTTGCAAAAGACGTTTTCCCCATACGAAATCTCATGTAAACTTTAAACCCTGGGCGCAAAAATATAGTTTCACCGATCGAACTAAAAATTTGCAGAGTTGTTCTGGGAGCTAAATGGGACCCAAAAATTTACTCGGAGCGAAATTTTATTTTTTTCAAATAACCATATCCCACTCTACTGCCCAGACGTTTTACAGATACATTTATTCCAAAGTAAATCGTTTCACCGAAATATATAAACCATATTTGCATGAAAACGAGGAAGACGCAAGCTATTTCTCCATATACCTCCATCGAGTCACAGCACTTATGACTAACGAAATCTACGAGTTAGGTGCAACATTCGATTTGGCCTGGGGCCTGTCCATTATCCACGTAGAAAAAATTTCAGACCCTCGCATAACTTTTCAGCTCAGCAACAAGAAAATTACTTAAGGGCTTACACCACTGTAGCATTTTTAACAAATCGAAACTTTTTTATTGGTCCAAAATAATATATAATGTCTTGAAAATGATATAACAAAAAATCACAGACGACAATAATTGCTAAATGTTCTAATGTTCTAATTGCTGCAACGCTACTTATGTATACCCCGAGCGAACTGAAAACTTTAACAGCGTTTTTCTCGAAACCACATTTATGAAGCTGGCCGGAAACGTAACTCGTAAAAATGATTTTCTACCGATTTGAAATTTTTAGAGTATATTCGGAAATTATTTCTACAGTGTCGTAAGAAGGGTTTTATTTTTTTAATGGTTAGTTTTTTAAATTACAATTTTTTGTCGATTTTTATGACATTTTATGCGATTTTTTACTAAAAAAGCGCCATTTCGTGAAAAATCAAAATATGGTAAAAAACCCACGTACTTTGTTTAATATTGTTATAAGGGACCGCAAAAATTTTAGTTTTAAGGTCTAGGTAAAAAATTACGGGAGATAGGTTTCCGGCCGTGGACCCTTTCCAAAAGGAAGGCTGCTGCACAGCCGCCATCTTGTGACAAAATCACTTGAAAAAATTAAGTTTGGAACTTCATAACTAATACTATAAATCACATTTTACAAGATTTCAAATCACCTCTTTATTGCATTTAGAACAAAACCCGAAATAGAGTAAAAGGGTATAATACGCCCCACCGGGGCTAAATGTCCCTCTTCGAATCCCAGGATTCCTGAATTATCTAAAAAGTAAAAATGACTGATAACAGTATCGTTTCATGAAATCAACGTACTGAGTTAGTTTGGTATTTTTAATATGTTGCAAAACAACAATATATACAAAAGTTTCAAAAGAGCTACTTTTATGTAAGCTTCCACTTTTTCCAATAGCATTACAACCAATTAGAAATAGTCGGATTCGATAGAACTATTTCAAGTAGCTTACTAGAATATTATAGTTACTATCTTAGTTTATAGCTTGGCTTAAAACTATGTGTGTGTAGAATTATTCATGTATTCACAACAGCTCATCACCGGCCAAAACACCCCACCCATTGTTGTGGGGCATACTCACCGATTGCTGTGGGGCATACCGTCCTCTTGTTGTGGGGCATATTACACCTTCACCGGGGGCATTTTGCCCTGGGTGAAAGAAAAAACTAGAATTTAGGCATCTTTGAAAAATGTTTAATTGTACTTGTATCAGGATGTTTTTAATAAAAAATGAAACGGATACTAAATTCAAACTAATATAACAATAAATTAGAGTAGTTAGTGAGAAGATCATGGCGTCGAATGGTTAAATATAGCTATTTTTGCTTAAGGGGGCGTATTAGACCTGTTTACCCTATGCTTATTTTTTCGTGTTCTACAGTGGTGTAACTCCTTAAAACACATCAAAAGCAATTTGAAGGCTACATAGTGCACTAAACATAATCATGTTGCAGTTCGTTTATTTTTGATTCATTGTTTAGCGTTTGTAAAAGGTAAATTTCCAGTTTTACAAAAGATTTATTTTAATTAGATATCCATCTAAGTAAAAGTAAATAAATAAAATGGAATTATTTCGCAACTTGTCATGGAAAGGACCCTTATGATGCTTTGGGAGGAGTATTGATGCGAAACGCTGCGAAAGTGAATTTGCAAAGTCATCATATGTAGCCCAAGAACTTTATTCACGGGCTATTTCTAAGCCAACGTGACGAATAAAAAATTTTAAAGTCACGTAAATAAAAATAAAAAATATATATTTCTAAACCAGATTCAAAGATACACTCACAGTTTTCTTCGAAATCCAAATACAATAAAATGGAAAGAAAATTTAAAAATCGTTATGACAAATCTCAGGAACACAGCCATTCAATTTAAGCCTCAAAATGAAAGGTATATTATTGTCAAACGGTACTCATTTTCTATGGAAGAAATATGTGTGACATTTTAACTAAAGAAAAGAAATTCTGTGTGAAAAATAAAACTAAAAGAGATATAAAAGTTTTTGTATTTGTATTTAATTTTTTTTTTCATCTGACACTAAGTCTTAATGAATTAAACTCAAAATAATTAACCTAATGTAACAAAAAACGGTGACGAAATTGTGATGAATTATAATTGAGGTCAAAGTGCTCGGCAAGCTCGTTGAAGCGATGAACCATCGCTAAAATCGGACTATTAGCAGCGTAATTGGTTTTTCGCATTTCGATGTGTAGTAATGTCCGAGAGCGAAGAACACGGGTTGGGGCGTAGAGGTTGATTTGTCCAAGGAGATCGGGAACATCATACTCAGCCAACAGAAGCTTTGATATGAAAATGGCCTGCGAAGTATGCCTACGTTCTTGCAAAGTATGTGGTCCTAATAGACTGCAACGGTTCTCATATGGTGGCAGGTTCAACGGATCATTCCAAGGCAATTGACGTAAAGCATATCGTATAAATTTGCGCTGGACAGGTGATTAGTATAAGTTAGCCTTTCATCGAGAATAACACCTAGATCTTTTACGTGGTCAACGCGTTGCAGCTGAGTTCCGGCAATGTTGTAGTTAAAATTAAGCATGTTTCTTGTACGATGAAAACTGATGACAAAACATTTCGTAACACAAAGGATCAACATGTTTCTTTGACACCAATTGTAAAATGTATCAATGAGACACTGTAACTCACGGCAATCGGCTTCATTCCTAATCACAAGAAATATTTTCAAGTCATCGGCGAAAAACAGTTTCTCTCCACGCATTAGAACAAAGACCGCATCATTCACGAACAATGAAAATAGTAATGGACCTAGTGTACTACCTTGGGGAACTCCGGAATCATTACAAAAGGATTCAGACATGACATCACCAATTGCATGACGCACTTGCGGAGAACAAGGTAGGATCGAAGCCAGTGGCAGAATCTCGAGGTACATCCTAGTTTATCAAGCTTTGCAAGCAGTATCTCATGGTTAACTGTATCGAAAGTGGCCTTAAGATCTGTGTAGGCCGTGTCCACCTGGAGTTTCTTGGATAAGTTTTCATTGCAAAACGATGTGAAGCTAACTAAATTCGTCTCTACCGATCGACCAGGGAAGAATCCGTGCTGACAAGGGCTAATGTAATGTTTACTAGCAAAAAACAGCACCTCGTTGATAAGCGATTCGAAGATTTTTGACTCAACTCTCAGCGAAGTGATTCCCCGGTAGTTCACGATGTTGCTTTTGTCATTTTTCTTGTATACCGGAAACATAACTGAAAACTTCCAATCATCGGGAAATTTTTACTACTGAAGCGACATATTGAAAAGGTGCGTCAGTGGGATCGCTAAGATATCGGAACATTTTTCCAGGACAGCAGACGGCATAGCACTTTGTCCTGGAGCATAAGACGATTTTGTTTTCCGTATTGCAGAGAGTACCGATTGTACTGAAATAGTGAATACATCCATATCCACTGCACCAATGGGAACATCACGGGTCGCGTTTTCGAGCTCGATGGCAGATGGCACATCAGTCGTGAAGACACTTGAGAAGTAGCTGGCAAATAGGGAGCATTTTTCTGCCGTTGTAGTTGCTACTTCGCCATTGTAGACCATCCCAGACGGAAGACCCGTTTCCTTTCTCTTCGTTTTAACAAAAGCCCAGAATCCCTTCGGATTTCGTCGTAAGTTTTGTTGGATGCGGTTCACATATCCTTTGTACAGCAATTTATTGTAACAGCGGTACTCATTACTGGCGAGTGCGAAAAAGCGCTTGAGAATAGGGCATCGACAATTTGTGTACGCACGTAGGGCTTTGGCACGGATGCATTTCAGATTCCGAAGCATGGAGTTAGATCATGGAGGCTTCTTGGGAGGTTGATATTCTGGCACGGATTTTTCAACACAGTCAATGAGTAATTGGTTATAGAGATCGACTGCAGTATTTACATCAACTTGGTCAAGTAGTACACTCCAGTCAATCAGCGATAGGGTGCGACGTAGTGCTGCTAAATCAGTTATGCGAAAATTACGACGATTCACAGCTAAAGCTTCTTCATATTGTGGTGAACTAATGATGGAAATGGATATTTCTAATGCGGGATGAGAGTTATCCAAAGGAACGATCACACTGGAAGCTTCACTCACAGAACACTCAGGCAAAGCATTCTCACTGACGAACACAAGGTCAAGAAAACGGGATTGATGGTGGATCCCGTCCAGAAGTAAGCGGGGGGGTAAGGGTATCCACGTCCAGAAGAAACCCACATCAGTCCTGGTTGGTTGAAATCACCAAGAACTATTATCACATCGTTTGCATCTGCCTGAGAAGAAGCGTGTTCTATAGAGTCTAGATGGAGCTGCGTGATAGTGCAGTCAAGTCGCTTTTCTGGAGGAATGTAAACAGCTCCAATAAAGTAGTTCTTCGTCTGCGTAGTAATCTTCGTCCAAACAACTTCAATGCTTGATGAAGTATCCACACCAAATTCACAGGACTCTAGTGCGGAAGAAACAGCGATCAAAACTCCCCCGCCTCGACCATGAACACTGTTATGTGCGCTTCGATCCGCACGATAAACCGCATAAGAATCCCCGAAGAGCTGCATCGATGTAATACGATCATCAAGCCAAGTTTCCGTCAGAACACAAATATCGTAGTCGCCGTCAAGAGAAGCCAAGTACAAGTCCTCGATTTTCGTACGTAGCCCTCTGACGTTTTGGTAGTATAGCCGCAAATCGTCAGCGTCACGTGGCAATCGTGCCGACATGCTGAAGGGACGTGATGTACCCGATGGCATGCTAGAAACCAAAAGGTTTTCAAGGAGCGGATCGTCATTTAAAGCAAAATACTCGCCTGAGAAGGGAGTTCGGAAGACCCCCTCACGACCTCCGAACGCAGGGCCGGGACGACTGAGCTGGTCGCTGGCTGGTAGCACGACTACTTCGGAGCGCTCGGGGGCTTCCGTAGTACGGTATAACAGGCGTCCCGGTGATGGCAGCGCACCGTGAATTTGTTTGTGCAGTCTCGGCGATGGCGGCGAAATTATTCTTTGTCCAAACAACAGCAAATCGTCGGAACGAGTTTTACCCGATGGCATGCTAGAAATCAGAAGGTTTTCAGGAAGCGGATCGTCATTTAAAGCAAAATACTCGCCTGAGAAGGGAGTTCGGAAGACCCCCTCACGACCTCCGAACGCAGGGCCGGGACGACTGAGCTGGTCGCTGGCTGGTAGCACGACTGCTTCGGAGCGCTCGGGGGCTTCCGTAGTACGGTATAACAGGCGTCCCGGTGATGGCAGCGCAGCGTGAATTTGTTTGTGCAGTATTGGCGATGGCGGCGAAATTATTCTTCGTTCAAAGAACGGCAAATTGTTGGAACGAGTTGTACCCAGTGACATGCGTCCCGATGGTGGTTTTCATTTTCATTCAATCACAGCACACACCACACTAAGCCGAACTGTTGTGATTGCACGATTCTACGAATAATGGCGCTCCACAAGCTTCTGCTGTCTCGTAAATAAGCGGGTTGATAGGGCAGCAATAAAATTGATTTTAACGGTAAATTAAATTGCTTCTTAACGGATAACACTATCTTCGTTTGGCCGTCTCCTCACGGGATCGTAACACAAATAACAAACGTAAACTAAACACGTAACACGTTAAAAATCGAAAAGAATATGGGAGCGTTGTTTACTCAACTCAACACAACACAACTGAAAAGTGGAATGTCTTTTTTCACTATTTTTTCCTCATTCTCGTCATTTTTGTAGCAGTGATACCTTCTATTGGAGTTTTGAAAACAAAATAAATTGTGCTAATTTCGGGCCTGCTTTGAAACTACCTACAAATGGGATCGTGGTACATCGAGTATTTCAAACGCGCGTATTATGTCCCCGAGCTAGACACATGAGCGGCAGATTTCAAATTAATAATTCCAATGTTTCGAGTGAGTAATTACCCACTCGGTTATTTTCGATTGGGTAGTAATACCTACATCACCCGCCGGCCCTGCTTATATTGATAAACTTGTATCTCCGAAACGCCTAGGTGGACCAGCCTGTTTTTTAGTGTTATACAGACTCACATGATCTTTCAACTAAAAGCATGGAGTTGTCTTGTACCCTCGCAGCCAATATCAAGAAATTTTTTTCATGCAAGATCAAACATTTTTTCGAGTTTTCTATTTTTTCCTTAAATTAAATGTATATATCTTTAATTTGAGCTATAAACAATACAAATCGGTTCAGTGGTGCTGAAGTTATGTTTTTTTTTTTCTAAATTCAGCTTTTGAATATTCAAGTTTCTTTGAAACAATCTAACGTGGAAAGTGACCTAATGACGAATTAAAATATGCGTGTCTAATTATTTTCAATAAGGAACGGTTGTATCCAATTTTACTTACTAAATTCTGAAAGATCGCATATCTTTTTTTCGAGGAATTTCTAATATAGTGGATATTATTTGTTTCGTAACACGTGTTTGTTCCTCATCACCAACAACGAAGTCATAAAATCCGGATGTTCCCAATCATGACCGTATTTTAGTTTTTCAAATTCGCTCGGTCATCGGCCACCAGTCTCTAACCCTAACGCTGCTCTCTCTTCCGGCATTCACGTTATATGCGTAGCTCACTGTAGTATACCGTGCTTTACCTGCTTTCCAATTTACAATTTGGCACAGCTAACCTGATATTGTTTACATGTAATACTTATATACTATGATATACTATGATTTCCTTTATCGTATTTAACGAGAAATCAACCACTTCTAGAAGGTTAGTATTTGTTTAACGACCTTTAGAAAACCCATGTTGTGCATTTGTTATTTTATGTTTGATATGGCTGAAAATGTTTTTATTTATTATGGATTCGAAAAGTTTAGGAAAGCAAGATAGAATGGAAATCCCACGATAATTGCGAATATTGGATTTTTCACCCGATTTATAAATAGGTATTAAAAAGATCTTTCCAGTCTCTTGGGAAATTACCAGATTTGACTGACTTATTGAACAGCCAGGATAAAGGTGACGTGAGCTCAGTTGCTGAAAGCAGGTGGAATTCCATCAAATCCTGAACATTTAGTGGCATCTAGATCATTAAATAATCGGAAAAATAAGAAAATATCAAATAAGGAGAACATGAGTTTTTGAGTGATATGTGTAAAAGTATTGAAAACACGGTACTACAGTATTTTTGTACTTTTCAAATGACCTGGTATAGGTTGTAGATCTCACCAAATACAACACAAAATGGTCGGTGTTAACTGTTAGTTGGAGAATTTTTTTATCCAGTGCTATCATCATCCCATTTTTAACACCGACCAAATAATGTATGAAAATTATTGTATACCCTCAAAATTTATAGCAAAAAGCCATTTTTCGAGACTTTCGGCACTAAACATTTTTAAACGCGATCCTGTTTTAACAAATTTTCAATTTTTTAGTGTTCTGGGAAAAAGAGGAAATTACCTTTCCAATGACATGCTACGTTATGTCCTGTAGTTAAAAATACTATGATGGTTTGGGACAACAATATGAAAACAACCATAATTTTTTGAGTTTTCTCGTGACAATTATGAAAATTTCTCCACATTCTAAAGAAGCTTCAATGAAAATTTAGAGGGAACATTTATTTTTGCATCTAACAACCTACTTATCGTTAAAATCGATTGAAAAATAGCAAAGTTGTTAATTTTTTCTCAAATTAGAAACTTGCTTGCATGAACTCTTAAGGAATTAGTGAGCATTGTCGCGCATTATAGAATTCTAGAATTATATATTTCATTATTTTGGCTAATTTAAACTTAAGTTCACAGACATACATTTGAATGTACACACATTCGTGCAAAAAATCGATTTTTTGAAAAAATTAACTTGAAAAGTTTATGCGAATAAGTTACTAATTTGGAAAAAATATCTACACTATTTTTCAACCGTTTTTGATGATGAAGAGGTCGTTCGGTATGGAACCTCTTAAAAATATTATAAAAACGAGTGAAGTGTTAGTGAAAAAACATTAAATAATGGTTAGTTTCATATTGTTGTCACAAAACCGCATAGTATTTTGAGCAAAATAACATAACATAGCATAACATTGGAAAGATTATTACTTCTTCTTTCCAGAGCAACCAAGAAAATAAAAATTGGTTAAAAACTAACCGAGTAGATTTTTTTATGCGTAAAGTCCTGAAAAATTTTTTTTTTTGCTAAAACCCAAAATTTTGAGGGTATATTATATTGATTAAACGTGCTTTCGACCAAACCTACAACCTTTAATGTATTAAGAAATTGCTAATCATTTTTTTAACTTTTAATCATTTTAATTGAATTTTTATAGTACATCCCCTCATCGAAAACAAAAACGTAGTTTAAATGTCCGCACATTTGAAAGATTTTGTTTCAGTGTCAGGTAGAAACAGAACTTCTAATTAGATTTTGGGCAAAATGTAATTTACATGAAATACCTTTTCTAAACTGCAAATTATGATCTGCTAGAAAAGTTAGAACTCGTGAGATTCAAGTTTGACTTTCTCATTTCAGTTATGGACTTCTTGGAGCATCAGGCTGTGGAAAAACTACGCTTCTATCATGCATTGTAGGTAGAAAGTTTTTAAATGATGGTGAAATCAACGTCTTAGGCGGCACACCAGGATCACCTGGTTCCGGTGTCCCAGGGCCACGAATAGGATATATGCCACAAGACATAGCGCTCGTAGAAGAATTTTCCATCAAAGAAACAATATATTATTTCGGTCGAATATACGGATTGGCCACGGAGCGAATAAGAGAGCGGTATAAATTACTTAAAGAATTGTTAGAGCTACCACCAGATGACCGGTAAAAGAAACGCGACAGTCATGTGTCGTGTTATCGATGAGAGCAACAGATATTTTAAAAGCACGTTCTTGACCATCTTGTTTCAGGCACGTTGGAAACTGCAGTGGAGGTCAGCAAAGGCGAGTATCCTTCGCAGCTGCCATGGTCCATGAACCAGAACTGTTGATCTTGGACGAACCAACTGTGGGTCTTGACCCACTGCTTCGAGAGCGAATATGGCAGTATTTAGTCGATACAACATGTACAAGCAAATTGGCTGTGATTATTACTACGCACTATATTGAGGAAGCAAGACAAGCTTCTTGTGTAAGATTGCATACAGAAATTTACGATAACTTAAGAGGAATTCCACGAAGATCCGTCCGAAAATCATTAAAATCACGACCGATCATTTTCAAATTGGATGAAACCTTACACGTTTCACCGGCATGGAAGTCGCAAACATTTTCCACAGTCAATGAGTTCATTTGGACTCCAGAGCAATTTTTTAAAAAAGCCGTATACCATTTTTAACAAAAACAAAAAAATTTGTTACAAAATTAAATTACAAAAAAACTCATTTTTAAATTATTTATCTATTGCCCATAAAATATAAGGAAGAAATAAACATTTCAAATGTAATTGCATTATGGAGAAACTATCAGCAAAAGTGGCTCTAACGTTAACTTCAAACATGTTTTCGAATTTTACACAAGTTTACAGACAAAACCAGTCTTCCCAATTGAACATCGTACACAATGTTCGCTCTGGTTCTGTGCTCATATTAAACCTAGATTTTGTGTACGAATTCGAACACGCTATTTCGTACCAAAACACGTGCACTCGGTGTACGTACACGGATGTTTGAACTACAGTTTTAACATTGTTCGTTTGGGCTCGACATTCAAGGCGAACATATACATCAAGACGAAGCATGTTTGAGATTGAGAAGCCTGAACAAAACTACAAATTTATTATTTTATATGATTCTAAAGATCATTTAGAATCAAAATGCATTTAACTAAAACCTTCCAAAATGCGATAGTCTTTGAAATATTTGGAATTTTGTTTCAACCTGCTTTCCATTGTTCAAACTATTCTCTTTTTGTGAACTATCATCATTCAAATGTATTTCATGTAGACTCATGTAGACATCTGACCGATATGATGAAAATAAAAATAAATAATAAACAAATCAATAAACAAATAAAATATCTTTTTAAACATGAAAAAGATTTTTAGTGAACATTGGATCATGGTAAAATTATCAACAAGAAAGTTTGTCTAAAAACAACTTTAACCATATTTTTATAGTTCATACTATTTACAGTCAACAAATATTTTCCTTATTGAATATAATTTTAAATGCCATTCCAAACCAAATATGAGCATTTGGTAAATTTTTGAATATGCTGCAGTCAACGAGATACTTAAAATGTTCTTTCAACAAAAACAAATATTTCATTTTATTATGACCTTTTGATAAGTCAATCCCGTTTCTCGCTCAAGAACAATAGATTTTTCAAAATGAATATGAAATTTTTGGAACGATTGGAAAGCTAAAGGATGTCCCACATCAAATAGCATCACGGAATAAACGCTGTAGAAAATAACTTAGTAAACCGATCCTTTTAAGACCTTCGTGCAATAACATATAAATAGCTTTTGTCATATTTATTTCACTCAACTTCAATACCATCACCGTAGGCTCGCTAACCTAACTTCACGATTCGACTGCTGTTATACACTTGCTTGCATTGATCTACACGCCACCGAAAAACTACCTAAAATTCAGTACTTTTGACTAAATCTCGTCGTATCGTGCAGGAATGTAAAATTAGGTAAACCGTGTTGAAGGTAGTTTCCATTTAACTACGGCAAAAATAATAACTCAACCTTGAGTTTAATTTACTTAAATTTAAGTTGAATTTACCTAATTTTCAGTATACCCCAAACAACTCAAAAGTACCTTACTACACGGAAGACCTCGACTGAGTCGAATCTCTCGTTTTGTTTTTGACAACACTAATAAGTGCGAAAGCGATGCATAGCTCAAAAGTACCCAAATTTAAGTTAAAAGAACTTATTCTGTAGGTTATTTTACGGTTGCGTGTAGGTTGCCGGTAGTCAGAGATACGCTTTCTATCATTGTCGTTCCTATGCAACTTCCTATTCTATTCCTATTCCAATAGTTCATATTCTCCTCTATCCGAAAGTAACTCATGCAATGGTCTGTTATTTTCCTAAGATCGACCGAGCCTGACTGATCACTTAGTGATTTGGTATTAGTGAGCCTTCGGCTTTCGCTCTCGTGTTCCTCTGTTCTAACTATATAGGTAAGTATAGTTGACTCTATTTTCCGAACATTTATAATCGTACTAAGCTGCATTATGTATTTATATTGGCGAGCTCACAATCATGAAAACGCCACGCCTAATTAAATGATTACTTCAATTAATATTGGCACCAGAGGGGGAACAACTTGACAGCTCGTATACAAATCGTTGAAACCACTTTATTTGGGTCTGTGGGTCTAAAATGGCGGATCAATTTTTATTCAAGAACAATTTCTAAAAAAAGCGTAAACTTGTTCACAGTGAAAATTTTCTTGTTCAATTTTTTTTTACTTTCGATAATTCATTTTTTGAAGACTTTTTGGGCGTTTGGTGTTGTTTTGTTATAAAAATGCATCTTTATTCCGATGCATTATTTTTAAATGATTCATGATTTTTTGGAATCATCAGCATACAAACAAGCGGCGCTTATACTAGTTAGTGAGCACCTTTATTTAGTCTTAAGATAAGGGGAGTGGGCGTAGCGTATTGGTAAATCGATTGCCTTGTACGCAGGGCACCTGGGTTCGAGTCCCGACCCCGCACATAGGGTTAGAAATTTTTCCTAAGAAATTTTTCTAACCCGAAGAGGCGAATGACCTTAAGGTTAAAACCTCTATAATTGAAATAAAAAAAATAGTCTTAAGATATTAGGTTAGTAATATTTGTATTGCGATGTAAAAAACACACACAATGATCCTGGACTGTTTTGCTCCCTCTCCGATAAAAAATGGGAAAATGTACTTTTGCATATAAAATATTTAAAATAATCCATAAATAATTGTAAAACGATCCATAAAAAAGTTGTCCATGTTCCATAAAACACAACTGAAAATCCATAAAACAGTGTGAATGATCCATAAAAAGGGATGATTTGATCCATAGATTATGTAAAATTGAACCATAAAATGGTCGCAAAAGAGCACTAAAATAGTAATAAAAGAGCAATTAAAATCAACCAATGCCCCATAAAAATATTGGAAATGTTCCATAAAATGATACATTTTGCGCCATAAATTTACTGACATTGATCCATAGAATATTAACAATGTACATTAAAACACGTCGATATGTTCCATAATATCGACAAAAATGTTCCACGGTATTACAAAATGGAGCAATAAAATGTCAAAAAAGTTCCATAAATTTGATGCAAATGTTTGCTAAATAATTTTTCTTGGTCCATAGAAGATGTACAAATGAACATTAGAAATGATTCATATATCGAACGTTAAATTATGGTTCATGGATATTTACAAAACGATCCATAAGAAAAGAAAATGTAAAACGATCCATTAATTTGTGCTTATGAACTAGAAAAAATAAATTTAATGAATTCATGCGAAATTTTATGGTAAACTGAAAAAATAAGTTGTGCTTAACAATTCTCATAACAGTGACAGTGTTTTAACAAGTGAGCTTATACTGGGAGCTAGTGTGATGCGGATTGGCCGCATATCCAAGGCCAAGGATCCGAAGCGGCGCAAAGCCGCTGAGGATCCGTCGGACGAGGCATTGATTAACCCGTAGCTGAAATTGCAAGCAAACCCGTGGTCCTCTCGTTTGCCCGGTTTACTTAAACATAGGGGCTATAGCTAGTTAAAAGCCGACTGAGCGGCAGCGAAGTCGGACAGTGCACTAAAAAGCGATGTGGCGTAGCCACATTAGTCAGTGTTCGTGTATAAAGTGTCCGTTTTCGCTTCAGATAGTTATTCAGATAGTATTTGCGACTCATGCCAGCCTGTATCAGTGGTCTAATAACTCTCAGCGCTCTAATATCATAAATACCCTGACGTTTAAAGAGTTGCCATAATGATTTCAGGTTAGCTAAGGTCAGTTAGCTTACTAGTGGGATACGGAAGCTGAAGTTTAACTATAATGTATGCATTGTTTGTTGTACTTTGACATTACAACCAAACGTAATAAACTTTATTATTAGTTCGAATAGCAACAATTTCGCATGAATTCATTAAATTTAATTTTTCTGGTGCATAAGCACATATTAATGGATCGTTTTACATTTTCTTTTCCTATGGATCGTTTTGTAAATATCCATGAACCATAATTTAACGTTCGATATATGAAAGATTCTAATGTTCATTTCTACATCTTCTATGGAGCAAGAAAAATTATTTAGCAAACATTTTTATCAAATTTATGGAACTTTTTCTGACATTTTAGTGATCCATTTTGTAATATCGTGGAACATTTTGGTCGATATTATGGAACATATCGACGTGTTTTAATGTACATTGTTAATATTCTATGGATCAATGTCAGTAAATTTATGGCGCAAAATGTATCATTTTATGGAACATTTCCAATATTTTTATGGGGCATTAGTTGATTTTAATTGCTCTTTTATTACTATTTTAGTGCTCTTTTACGACCATTTTATGATTCAATTTTACATAATCTATGGATCAAATCACCCCTTTTTATGGATCATTCACACTGTTTTATGGATTTTCAGTTTTGTTTTATGGAACATGGACAACTTTTTTATGGATCGTTTTTCAATTTTTTATGGATCATTTTTGTTGTTTTAGCGGCGCAAACTTAGGGCTGCCATAAAAAATGAACTGTCATCACTTCTGAATTTCGTGGAAACCTTTGCACCGTACATGTCGCAGCACCTATCAGTCAGATGCTATACTGTCAGAAATAAACAGTCGAAGTCAATCCTGCCTTTGTTAAATGCGAAGTGAAAAATGATAATCACAAAGCTAAATGTATTTTAAAAAAATTTAACGACAAACTTTCCAGAATTGTCATATGCGAAAGATATTTCAAGGGCAATGGGAGAGGAAAAAGTTCACACTAGAAGCGCACTCAAATCAAATCAGGCGTTTTATATTTTACATTCGGCACAATTTGTAATCCTTAACTTGTTTGTATTTATCTTAAATCATTACGCTGTTTTGAAATGAGCATCTTGATTATCTCTTCCGAATGTAAATAAAGAAAACAAGTTCGTAAAAGACGTCACGAAATTATTTTCTCGCATAGAAATTTACAGTATCGCAATTAGTGGACGGCGTTCTATGGTGGCGACATCATTCGAAACACGGTGGTTTCAAGCAACTTAGGCTAAACGTCAAGTTGCGGGAGGGTTGATTGGCACAGCCAAATTGTATACAATCATAAAAACACCTGGAGCCTGTATACTTGTGTTACTGCTCGTTGACTACCATCATTGGGGGGGGGGGGGGTTAACTTTACGCCACGGGGGCTTCTTTACGCCAAAATTAAAAAATGATACTTGAGCTTCTAGTTCAAATTTAACGTTATATTTTGACAGAAGCAAACCATAGTATTATTCGCTGGTTTAACACAAACATAAAAAAATGAATATAGGTTTAAAAAAATGCTTGAAGGTAATCGTAGTAGGCGATGAAACTGAAATATAAAATATACTCAAAAAGCATTGTAACTTAAATTCTCTTGAGAAAGTGTGATATACTAGTCAAATTATTAAATAAGAGGATGTAGATTACGTGAAATTAATCTGGCAATGTAATGCAATTATTTGTGTTTGTACTTTTTATCCGTATTTGTGTTTATTCGGTAATTGGTGACCATATGCCCGTTTTATTTAAAATTGGGTCTACTTTACGCCAAGCTTCACTTAAGTCTATATTGCACAATCTGAATATTTGATCTCAAATTTACTCTTATTATGGGATTTGATTCTAATACTAAGCCGTACTAGTTTGACTGTTTTGAAAAATAACAGTAATCGATAATTTGCAAGTTGAGTAGTGTAATTGCAATGGCGCAAACATATAAAAACGCTATCGTTTCTAGAAGTATTTAAACTATGTGTATTGAAGCAATTTGTTGTGGAATGACAGAAAAAGTAGCGGGAAACAGTTCTGTATGAGGCGAATGGCCTTATACTACGTTCACACTACGAGTTAATGCGTGTTTTAAGGCTATCTTGATGCCATTTTTCTTGTTGCTTCCCTAGTAGCAATTGTAGTTTTATGACAGTCTTCAAGGCTTTCTTAAAACCTAGATTACACTTGGAGTGTGCTATAAAACTTCAATTGTTACTTGGGTTATTATTATAACCTGTTTTAACTCTGTAGTGTGAACATAGTATTATGGTTAAAACCTTACTAAACAAAAATGTTCTCAGTATATTGGAAACGTATATCTCAATAAAGATGGACGAACTGGCCTGACCATTAAATATAACAGTACCATTCGCGTTTCAGATGGAAAAGCCTTTGCACTCCGGAACACAATTAAAACAACTTATAGAAAAATACTAAAACAAGGCTTTCTAATTCATAAGGCTCAATAAAAAAGTATATTATGAAGAGCGTTCTTTCTCGGTTTGTTTTGAATTGTAGGACTTATCGACTCTCCAAAAACAAGGTTATTGGATGCGTGGTACGCAATTCTTGAACATACCCTTTTATTTTTAAGAGCACGACATTCATTTGCATTCACACATAAATAACGAGCATAATCCATAACAATAAATCAAGAAGATAACATGATTTTGAAAAAAAACTTTTTGTCGTAATGTAGCCCTGTAGGGGCGACTTTACGACAATTTTTAATTATTTATATCTCATATTCAATCTTGATTTTCCAAAAGTTCTTTTCACTGACTTTTGAGGTACTTCTGCCATATGTAAAACATCAAACAGTTTCAAATTTGAAGTTGTTGTAGTTCTGGAATGTAATGTACAAAACGTTCTATTTTTGGCGTAAAGTAACCCCCGATGACGGTACGTATTTTAGTTTACATTCTACTCGAGGAGTTCACGAGACCTATGCTATATGATATAAAGGGCGAACACGAAATTATTGCGACACATTCAACGGGGCATAACTTTTTTACCATTGGGTAAAAATCAACCAAATTTTGCACACTTTCTTATTGATGTGTATTGTTTACATGCTGTCAAACTCGTGTTTTTCGATTCAACGAAAATGGAGGTGAACCAACGCGAGTCGAGAGAACAAATTCTTTCCAAACACCTGGAATTTCCTGACCTGTCGCACCGGCAGTTGGGAAAAAGTTGAACATTCACCATTCAACTGTCTCCAGAGTGTTGAAGCGGTTCCAGGAGCGGTTGACGTTGGACCACGGCAAAGGAGCTGGAAGAAAACCGGGACCGGAGAACAAAAAGACGGAGGGAAAGGTGGAGCGGATAATTAAAGCAAATCCCAACGTCTCAAGCCGTGATTTTGCTAAAAAGATCGGCATGTCGCAGAGCTACGTCCAGAATGCAAAGAAGACTGCTGGACTACATACATACAAGGTACAGAACTTCCCAAACCGCGATGAGCGGCAACAATCGACGCCTAAAACTCGGGCAATGAAGCTCTACGAGAAGATGCTGACAAAATATGGCTGCTGTGTGATGGACGACGAAACGTATATAAAAGCCGATTTTAAGCAAATTCCGGAATTGGAGTTTTTCACCGACAAGAGCAAATTCTATGTGGACGACAAATTTAAAAAGAAGAAAATGTCGAAGTTCGCCTCCAAATATCTCATTTGGCAGGCCATCTGCTCTTGCGGACTGAGGAGTGAGCCTTTCGTGACAAAGGGCACAGTAAATGGCGAGATCTACAAATCTGAGTACCTCGAGAAGCGCCTTTTGCCGTTCTTGCAGCAACACGACGAAGCTCCGCTATTCTGGCCAGATTTGGCATCATGTCACTATTCTAAAAGTGTCCTGGAGTGGTATGAGGCCAATTCTGTCCATTTTGTTCCAAAGGACATGAATCCGTCATACTGTCCGGAGCTGCGCCCGGTGGAGCAGTACTGGGCAATGATAAAGCGGGAACATCGGAAGAGCAAGAAGACAGTCAAAGACGAGCAGGACATGTTAAGAAGAATTAAAAAAAACTGAGAAACTGGTACCGGATGACACTGTAAAGACTTTGATGGAGGGCATCAAGCGAAAATGCGTTCAATTTTACACTCAACGCTCCATCGATTAACTTTTCTTTTGATTTTTGAAGTAAATGTATGTATGAAACTACACTAAAATTTTGGTTTGATTTTAAACATTATAAGAAAATTGGCATGACATTTTCGGTGTCGCAATAATTTCGTGTTCGCCCTTTAAGTACAACGTATGCAAGTGTTCGCTTAACGGTGAATTCTTTTGGCTGAACTTTGAAATGAACGTTTTTAGAAGTGTTGGTACGATTTAATCGTCTATAATTGTGGGACTGTTTACCCGGAAGCTGCCGGAAGTCCGCCATGACGTAAGTCTCATCATCCATGATGAGACAATGAGGCTTCGTCAGCATCTGGGTGTCGGCCCTGTGACTTTCTCACCCTATTTTGCCGTTCGTCAAGATTTTAAGCCATCTGCACTTTGTACGTATGCAGTTCCTCCCAGTCCTTGGCTCTCTGAACGAAAGACTTGGACAGATTCAACTTTTTGGCCATATCCCTGTCCGAAGCATTGGGATTTCGCACAAACACTTTCACTACACGCTTGTGACCCTGATCGCTAATAGAACATCCATTCTTACCGCATTTCGCCCTGCGTAGTATATTTTCGAAAAAAATTCTTATGAGCATTTTGATTTGAAATGGCATTTAAAATCCTATTCAATAAGAAAATAATATTTTTGACTGCAAATAATATGAATAATATCTTCAAAGTTGTTGCTATGAAAACTAACTTATTGATAGCTTCGCCATAATCCACACTGATAGAATATATTCGTAAATCGCTAGGAATTAGTTTCGTACAGAAAATTTTCATAAAATATACAAATTTTTCGTACATATAATGAATCGTTCGTAGTTCTATTGAAACGCTTATTTTTTATTACGAGTTTTTCGTGAAACGACTTTCGTTGGCTTATTACGAAAAGGCTTCATTAGGAAAACGAATTGTTTGGTATATACGAAAGTCTTTATAATTTTTACGAGCACCACTCGTCAAATCATCAACGTCAAAGGAGCTTCAATAGAGGTAGAATATGGTGTCATTGACGCTATACGTCAGATAATTGTTGATCATCACGACGGTCTCGGTCGGACTATTTAGTAGCTGTATCCGTGTCCGCCGGATTCAGAAAAATTTCCTGAACCTCTTTCGCTTCCATTTGATCCAGAATCCGGAGCAGTACGGATTCAGTTGAGCCATCGCGAACTGCTCGTTGGTTTTGTATGAACAAGTTTGAGTTTTTCTCTGCAGGAGCAATGTCAAAATAATATGTTAGTAAACACGAAAAATTCTCTTAGATGAACGAAATGAATTCGTGAGACCAACGAGATTGTTCGTAATATACAGAAACATTTATTAAAATAAACAAAACATTTCGTTTCATTCACGAAAAATAATGTCATTATCAACGATAACATTCGTGCAACGTAAACTAAATAAGTAAAATTTACGAATGCTTTCGTTCATCAACCGGCCATTTCTTCGTACCACAATAAAATCGATTTGGCCACATCGATTTTTTTAAAATAAAAAAAATCGATGTTGTCAAGATCGACTGAAAACAACAACAGGTTAATAAATACGCAAAGTTTTCTAAGATGAATGAAATAAATTCGTGTGAGCAATGAAATCGTTCGTAATATACACAAACGTTTATTCAAATAAACAAAACATTTCGTTTAATTCACGAAAAATAATGTCGTTATCAACGATAACATTCGTGCAGTGTACATTAAATGTGTAAAATTTACGAAAGCTTTCGTTCAGCAAGCGGCTATTCTTGTTCATGAACGAAACCTACTATTTACAATGCACGAAAATTCTTCGTTGCAGAAAACGACGAATGAATTCATGCATTGCATGCTCGATTTCGTTATATTTACGAATTTATATTATCAGTGCAAATAGACTGAAATATATTCTTTTTCGTGTTTTTTTATTTTTATTACCTTCACCAGTAGGCCCCTTGGCCCCAATGGTAGTTGCTTAAACTAATTTAATTGTTTAAAACGATATACATTTGATTCTTGGTAGTACATGATGGAGGAACTCGAATAACTTTTAACAAGGGCATATTTCACGAAATAATTGTTTTTGGCGAAACAACATTCTAACTATCTATACTATACAATTTTGGAAGATTTTAATTAAATGCATTTTGATTTAAATTGATATTTAGAATCATATTTTATAGCATAATTCTAGTTTTATTTGTCAATTTGAATGAAATTTGAAAACATTTTTAAATTATAGTTAGAAAAATTTCTTTACTGATAATTTCTCTATAATGCAATTACATTTAATATATGTCCTTTCTCTTTAGATTTCTGTTAACAAAAAATAAGAAATATAAAAATTGTGTTTTTTGTAATTATTAGGGGGACCCGGACTATTAATACAGTAGGGGTAATTCGGACCCCCTTGATATCTCAGAAAATCGTAAGACTTTCTGACTGCCGCACATATTTGTGGAAACGCTTTCCAAAACATTAATGTTGGCAGCTGAATCAAATTCTTAGGTTCTTTTTAGAAAGGAGATACAACGTGTTTCATTTTTTTGCCATACTCAAAACAAATAAATGGTAATACCGTAATATACAAAGTTGGAGCTCCAAAAGTCGAAAAAAAGTTTATTAAATATTCTGAAATTACATACTTTTGGAAATATCTGTGCGAAATTTCATCCAAATCGGAGCACTAGATTTTAAATTACAGCCGTTTTCAGCGCGCTGGTTCTTCCACGCATGAAGTTAATACAAAAGTTTAAACGCAATTATCTCGGAATGAAGTTTTTTGAAAAATACCGTTGCGGTGAAAGTGCTATCTCAACAACTATTCATCCGATTTTCATAATTTTTTTTTTGAATTATTTGTATTTACATTCTCGTGTACTTGAACCGTTCCTTTTTCATAAAATTTTTGGTTTCGTTGCACAAAATTTTTGTCTAAAATTTTGAGCACCGAAAAACTCAATTTTTTGGTCAACGTGTTTTTTTGCACGAAAATTTTTTTTATTAGGAAACCGATTCGTTCAAGTACACCACAATACATTTTTCTTCAATAATCTGTTTAGTTTTTGGATTTCAGTTGAGCTTTGAGAGCGTTCACCGCAAACCTCTGCCAAAAAACACGCTTCGGGGGATTGGCCATTACTCCGACAACATTGAATATTTTTATTATTTCAGCTTGTTTCTTCTGTCTTCGATAGTACTACCACCGAACGTTTTTTCGCTTTTTCAAATAAAATTTGAATAAAATACTTCACGAAATCACGAACTTAACTCACTTTTTCGCCACAACTTTGTATGGTGCTGGGTCATTAGGCCGAAAGCCGGTAGGTCGAATGTCGTTCGACCGAATGTTGTTAGGCCGACTGCCATTAGACCGAAAGGGTCATTGGGCCGAAGGCCATTTGGCCGAACGGGTCATTAGGCCGAATGGGTCATTCGGCCGAATGGGTCATTAGGCCGAATGGGTCATTAGGCCGAATGGGTCATTAGGCCGAATGGGTCATTAGGCCGAATGGGTCATTAGGCCGAATGGGTCATTAGGCCGAATGGGTCATTATGCCGAATGGGTCAGTAGGCCGAATGGACCAAAGAGAATGATAAATATATATTGCGGTTATAACTGAAAACTTTCAATGAAGGGTGACTTTTTACGATTTTTTAAAACTTACAATAATAATGTTTAGAATATTTACAACACCTTTCTCGTTGCTGTAATGGAACAAAAAAATGAAAGCGACGCCTAATGTGGCTACGCCACATCGCTTTATGTCAAGTGCTGTCCGACGGAGCGGAGCGAAAAAAAGCCCCTATGTTTGAGTAATCCGGGCAAACGAGTGGATCACAGGTTTGCTTGCAAGAGGCCGCCGCTACCGACGTCTTCCATGTTCCCACATGCGGTGCTCCAATAAGTTTCGACTAGCTATGCCACGTTTCGACCTGGTTTGTTGTTCTTGATAATTCAATACATTGGAATATACAGATCAAAAAGACGGAGGGTATATACGAAGACAGCGCTGCGGAGACTAACTAGCTAACGATCAGAGGTTAATCGAGACTACCAACTCACAAAGAAGTACTACAAATTCCATGGTACATCGAATTCTCCATCTGGCTCGTAAAGCTGGTAGCAATTGTTTATTGTTCGTTGCTAAGTTCGTTTCAAGGATCGTTGCTACATGCATCTGTTATTTTTTACGAGCAAAAATGCGTAAAGATTTTTAAATCATGCAACTCCACCGAGATTGGGAGAAAGTAGCTCGTTAAATGGACTAAAAAAATCGTCAAAAGATTGGTGAAGCGTGAGGGAATTAAGTACTCAAAGGGAGGTTCCACTTGTACTCGTAAAGAAATTTTATGACGAAATGTTTTGAGGCGCTTTCTAACATTAAAACTAATAGCGAATATGCGTCATTGTGCCAGAGAGACCTTATGACGTACTAGAGGTACGTTGTAAACATCGGAAACAATTTGGGTTGAAACTTTAATTTTTCGGACGTTATGACATACACTCAATTTTTGATCTTATGACATACGGTTGTGTATCTTAATGTTCCGGATGATACATGCAATGCTAATGAATACATATTGGTATCCGCAATCAGCAAATTTAAAAAAAATGTTTCTAAATAAAATACATATAAATAAACCCATCACAACCGATGTTAAGGAATATACAGTTTCTGTTTGACATTTCGTGGGACCCTCTAGTACAACATGACTTTTTAGCCATGGGAAACTCGTGAATCCGTCATCTCAATTAGTCTCTGAAACGATGCTTTTAATCAAATGACATTCAGCTCAATGGTACATAAGGTCTAATGAGCCATTCGGCCCTACTGCCTCATTCGCCCTAACGACCCATTCGGCCTAATGACCAATTCGGCCTAATGACCCATTTGGCCTAATGACCCATTCGGCTTAATGGCCCATTCGGCCGAATGGCGTTCGGCCTAATGACCTATTCGGCCTAATTCAGCCTAATGGCGTTCGGCCTTGCAGCATTCGGCCTAACGGCTTTCGGCCTAATGGCCCGACACCCTTTGTATATAACCCCTTAAAGCAACAAATAAAAGTGGAAAAATAACAGGCAAGTGTTTTCGAAAGCATAAGGCTCCTATTTTATGAAATGATTTTTGTTTGGGTAAAGATACATATTTTCAAGACGCTCATCTCTTTTGTGCAAAATGAGCGTACGTGGCTATTCGGACCCCCTATTCCATCAACCACCGTTCAGCGGCTTGCGGCTACACACACGATTGCACACTAGAGTGGGACATGGTTATATGAAAAAAATAAAAATTCGCTCCGAGTAACTTTTTGTGTCCCATTCAGCTCCCAGAACATCCCTGCAAATTTTTAGCTCGATCGGTGAAAGTATATTTTTGCGCCCACGGTTTAAAGTTTACTTAGGATTTCGTATGGGGAAATCGTCTTTTACAAAATAATTCTTCCAAGAGTCACCCGTTACCTCCTAAAAATAAATAGTCTGATGTCTGATTTTTATACAGAATTTGTCAAGGAAACAAAGTGTAGAAGACCGTGAAACGATCCGAGGCTTGTGGAAAAAGTTATCAAGAAAAACCGATTGATGCCCTGATGATTGATGAAAATTTCACTTTTCATAGCATCACTGCTGCTGCCTATCGAATTATATACAATATTTGTAACTTTCTCTAATTATATACGAAAGAAGCCTCAATTTATCCCCCAAAACTCTGAAGTGGCCAAACAGTATAGATAATTGATTTAGACACATTAAGAGAAGATCAAAACAAAATTGCATGTAACTGAACAACCAACAACAGCGCTGCTAGAAACAATGGATATTTTATCAATCGTCAGAGCATCAATCGGTTTCTGCTTAATAACTTTTTGCTCAAGCGTCAGATCGTTTTGTGGTTTTGGCGACTTTGTTTCTTTGTTAAATTTCCTATAAAAAGCACATAACGATTTATTTTTAGGAAGCAATGGGCGACTCCTGGAAGAATTATTTTGTGAAAGTTAATTTTCCCATACAAAATCCCATGTAAACTTTAAACAATGGGCGCAAAAATATAGTTTAAGGGATCGAGCCAAGAATTTGCACAGATGTTCTAGGACCCAAATAGTTCTATTTTTACCATTTTTTTTTGTTAACCATTTTTGTTAACGACCTATTGAGTCGGTTCCGACAGCATGAAGTAACAAGTTACTTTACGCTTGTCCGGACATGCCGTAGACTCAGGTGATTCGCATTTCTAATGCCAAAAAGACCCTGACTCCTACGGTAGCAGACAAAAGGTTAAGTCGCCGGTGAGCTCTAAGCTTGCATATATGATCCTTCCACGCTTTTCTAAACTTTCTCCCTTTAACACCTTGCTCTCCCTTGAGTACTATGGCTCTAAATATTGAAAAATATACTTCACCTTCCAGTCCCTTGCTAATTAAATGCCGTAAAAACTGTTGACAAATTGACCCAAATGGTACCTAAAAAGTTGCTCGGAGCAGGAATCTAATTTTTGCACACGCCACAGCGAAGAAAATACACGATGTGCCAATTGACAGCTGTAGCTTTTTGTTGATTAAGTTTTTGCATCGCAATTTATTTTTTTGCTTCTTAAGGAGTTTCTCTAATAAATATTTCATAGGTGAACATAATCCCATTTGAAAAAAATAATTAAAAATTGGTCTGAATTGCCCCGTAGTGAGGTCCGAATTACCCCGTAGTTTTGCAAATCGTCGCTTAGCGCTGCCATGCAATGGTGCAAATGCACTTTTGTAGCACCAAAATATAGCTGAGGTTTCAAACTAACAATTAGGACTGTTGACCAATAATTTTGTTCATATCTATCCACCTAAAAGGGCGATTTGCTTGGGCAAGTCCGAATAGCCCCGGATTACACTATTTTTATTATAAGTTTTTGTTTTTGTGAAAAATGCCAACATTTGTTTTCAGCGAATATTTGTTCGGACAGAAGTAATTCGTTCTCAAATATTTTTGCAGTATAAAATACGGTAATCGTGCTCTTTTAAAAAATGTTCTTGAGTCAAACTGTTCTGATTGTCAGCGAAAAATCTCGGAGACTCATAAACCGAACATAGCTGCAAAGATTTGTTCGAAGCGGCGATGGTCATATTTTACGGTCGGCCACTGTCTCATGGAATCCCTCATAAGCTAGGTAATATATCTAACAAAAATAATTTTCAGATTGGGTTGATGCGGAATGGTATTTTGCTTGCGGAGGACTCACCAACAATGATTTTGGAACGATTCAATTGTTCCAACTTGGAAGATGCATTTCTTACACTATGCAAAAAACATGGCCCTTCTGAAGAAGCAGATACAACCACACACCAGTCACACACGATAGGTAGCTTAAAATCGATCGAAACAGTTGAAGATAATGGCTCTGATATAAAGAAAACCATCCCTCCCTTGCCATCGCCGAGTGATGAAAAAAGGGAGATTGGTCGAACTTTGTACGAAGAAAGTGGAAAACAATCGCAAAAACCATAAAAGAGCTTATGAGCTTCACAACGAAACGAAGAATGAATGCACTGCTCTCGAAAACTACTTACAAATGATCCGGCAGCCTGCGTAAGTATGTCTCAACCAACGACAATTATCATCGTTACTAACTAGACAATGAAATACATATTCATTTATCTGACTATTGAACCGAAACTATGAGAAATCGACTTCCATCCGTATCCAGTGAACGCAGACCATCATGGAAAAAAGAATGCAACAAAGCATAACAAAATCAGCAAAGCAAAGACAGTCTAGGAACTACATCCCATAACAAATCTTAACATTTGACAAAAATATGTACAACGACTTTTCTTCTTGTTGAGCGTTTTGGTGGAATGCTCCCACAGGGATAAGATCGATATCCTTTTAAAATTCTTTACTCTTCATTCTTTTTTATTAAAATTGTCACATGGGCGTGTGAGATGAATAGTTTGTTTATGTATATGAGTATGTAAGATGCTAACATGTGCTTTTTGTAGTTTCATCTCGAAATAAGAGGAAGAGAATTCAAATAGTGCTATAAATAAATAGTACTTCATTCTGTAAACTTTATTCCATGGTATAAATATTCCCAAGCAAGCTTTTCGAGCATCATGATAACTTTTAAAGCCATTGTGGACAGTAAATGAGGTTTCCAAGCGTTCTACATTCTCTGCTGTTCAGATTTATTGACTTTGAAGTGGCATATACTACGTAGTAAATCTACCAGGATCGGGTTGTGATTTTTCGGGATTCTGATCATCGGGTTAAACAAAATCCTGTTATAACTGGATGGCTGGCGCCCAAAAGGGGGCTAAACCACATTTTTTCCAGAAATTAACATTTTTGCATGCATTTTTTTTAATAGTTCTAAGTAATCAACGTGGACTGTCATTTGTCATTTTCGAAATAATTTTAGATTTTTTCTATTAGCAGTTAAAGTTGATCATGGAGGTAACCCTAGTACTAGTTGGTGTCCAAAAGGAGGTATGCATAACCCCTCGTTGTATCTTTTGGAATTCGAATTTTCTCGTTCGTTTTCCCATGTTTTGAGAAAAAATGGTTTATCGATTCCATCTGTAAATGATATATATATATATATATATATATATATTATATATATATATTATATATATATATATATATATATATATATATATATATATATATATATATATATATATATATATATATATATATATATATATATATATATATATATATATATATATTATATATATATATATATATATATATTATATATATATATATATATATATATATATATATATATATATATATATATATATATATATATATATATATATATATATATATATATATATATATATATATATATATATATATATATATATATATATATACGCTTTTTAAAAACCAGAAAATGCACACTAGGTTTTGATCCAATTAAACCACATGTTGTGTCCTGGCACTTTCAGGCACTTTCACACTTTTTTTTACAATTGATTTGCTTATTTATATGTAGGTAATGAGCCTATTATTAGGTTTCGGACTATTTCGTTAAAGAATTATATATGATATGGTCGGTCAAAAAGTCGAACTTTTTTATTCTTTTATCTTAAAGTATAGATTCCTTAAAAAGTATCTAAATTTTTTATAGAGGTCTAAATAGTAGAAGCAAAGTAATGGCGCTGTTCGTCTTGTTCCTTTAAGTGAAGGGAGGGCGTGGCGCGAAACTTAAACGTGAATAATTTCGAAATCATGTTTTACCAAGACGTTATTACAATGACTAGGATTGCCGAAATATTTTCGGCCGATTTCAATTTTAGTTTTGAATTCTTCGTAACTTATTTGCCGTGTCCTTAAGGGACTGTCTGGTGTAGTAGGTAAACAAATCGACTTCTTTTTAATTGTTAGTTATCTGTAGGAAAATCTAACAAAATAATGAGAAAAACAAAATAAGCAAGGTATGCCGAGATACGCATTTTCTCTTGAATCGATGTGAATACTTTTCTTTTGAAAGGACAACATCAACAATTGGAGATGGAAACTATTTCTATGGTGTGGAAACAACGAGAGCTGAATCGTAGTCTCTTCGAATACTCTGATTTTAATAGTCAAGATATTTGTCCAAAACCTTAATGTAGCAGATTCCTTCAAGTTTAGTTTTAGGTGGTTCAACTATTTGAAGAAACGGTATGTGCTACGTAAAGTGAAGCTGTGTGGGGACCGATGCCATACCGTTTTACCCCAATGCGTTGAACAAAGATGGCAGAAGCTGCTCTAACCAAACGATTTCAAATGGGTAGTGCGATTAGAAGAAGCACGGCAAAAATAGGCTCATTACCCTACTATGATTTATTCTTTTGACTAACTTGGTCTTTTTATTACTTTTTGTTTAAAGAAATACATGGGTTAGTGCTTGAATGTAATTTTTTGTTTGTTTTGAATATATTACGCTTCAAATATATCACGCTAAAATACAGACCGACCGTGATATAATCGAAACATTAACTATATATATATATATATAATATATATATATAATATATATATATATATATATATATATATATATATATATATATATATATATATATTATATATATATATATATATATATATATATATATATATATATATATATATATATATATATATATATATATATATAATATATATATATATATATATATATATATATATATATATATATATATATATATATATATATATATATATATATAATATATATATATATATATATATATATATATATATATAATATATATATATATATATATATATATATATATATATATATATATATACAGCAATTCCATGAAAAAAAGTTATACGATCTCTCAGAATTCTGCAATATTTGGTAGAATTAGACTACACATTTTTTATTTCGTCATTAGAGTGTCCCTTTCAACGTTAGACGGGTTCTAAAAATCGTGATTTTTAAAAAGTCGATTTTTTTTAAATTCATAACTTTTTAACCACTCACTTTTCATGGCTTGTAGGTCAAATAAAAGGTATTTAAGTGTAGTTTCAAGAAAAAATTATTACTTTAAAAAGTATTGAGTTTTGCACGAACAAAATACGCATTAAATGGTTTTTCTTGATTTTCACTGCGAGGGTCCTTGAATACTCCATATTTTTATATTTTTTATTTGATAGATCGTTCAATTCTACACAACATCTCCAAACATGTTTTTGAACCAGATCTAGAGGTTTCGGAGATATATTTTTTTTGAAAATAAAAAATCTATGTATACACCCCACATGCATGGAAACGATGTAACCTCATGGTAGTTCACCATACACTTCCAGCGAGACACAGCAGCTCTGAATAAAGAAATCTATGATTTACTTACAAGCTGGGTGCAACATTCGTTTCAACCTGGGGCTGTCCATTAACCACTTAGAAAAAAGTTTAGACATTGCAAACCCTCGCGTTCAAAATATTTTACCGAGCGTCCAGCTTTGGTTAGAAATTCCACTTCATTAAAAATCCTGGTGGTTTTAAAAGGGACATATTTCGGCATTATTTATTTTTGCATCAAAAGCTTAGAAGAAGCATAAAGAGAAATAAGCAAATCATTTTCATAACTTTATTCGTTTTATTTTTCACAAGGCATTTCATTTCTTAGCTACAATTTAACATATATTTCTTCCGTCGAAAATGAATACCGTTTGACAATAATAACAATAATAATTTTGAGGCTTAAACTATGGAATGGCTGTGTTTCCCGAAATTTGCTTTACACGTTTTATAACGATTTTTTATCTCTTTTTTTCATTTTGTTGCATTCGGATTCTGAAAAAAGCTGATAGTGTATTTTTGAATCTGGCTTAGAAATAGCCCATGAATAAAGTTCTTGGGGTGTTGTTAACTTGTTGTCTTGCAAACTCGCTTTCGCAGCGTTTTCGTTTCAATACTCCTCCCAAAGCATCACAAGGACCCTTTCCATGACAAGTTGCGAAAAAAAATCCATTCGGCTCCAATGCCAAAATATTTTGGATGTTGCACAAATTAAATGCCGTCATTTTATTTTTGTATTGGCTTCCTGATCCATCTGAGAAAAAGTAAATCTGTTGTAAGCCTGGCAATTTACCTTTTATGAACGCTAAACAATGAGTAAAAAATAAACGAACTGCGACATATGTTTAGTGAAGTCAGCAATTGCAATAAAACTAGTAAACTTCAAATCGTCCGGGTGAATATTACATTGAGCGTTTACCCAATGAAAGCCTTGAACTGCATCCTGCACAACGAAAGAATAATTCTCCGAAAAGTCACAGATAATGATGCATTCTGTAGCTTTCAAATTGCTTTTGATGTGTTTCAAGTAGTTTGCTTGTTGCTCAGCTATAAAGTTATGCGGCAATATATTGAATATCTTTTATAGAAAAGTATCAATAAATTCTTGTGTGTCCATTTCAACTAAGCCCATAATGCATCTTTCTACTTGACGCCATTGTTTGAATTTTAATGATTCATTATTACCATTACTAAGGATACTCATTAGTTCTGTCGCTAAAAATTGCGTTCCAGGGCAGTTTCCGCAACACTGCAGCCAACATTGTTCGCTCGAATTTTCACAAATTATTTTTGGAAACAAATCATGATAGGAGTTAACACCATCTGGAAGTGATTTATTGCTTTGTAATGTTTTGAAAATAAGTTTAATGTTTTGATGATATATACATACGCATACGGTATGCGTGCCACTTGTCCCTGCCAAAATGCAGTGATTTAGACGATTACTAGCGAACGTGGAAAATCCTATTTTAATATCAGAATAAGTATTTTTGAAGATAGAATACGCCTCCTGCAAGTTACACAAAACTAATCTTCTCTGTACGTAAATTGTGCCTTCTTCATTGTTAGATATTAAATAATCCCTGCCCAGACGCGGCTTACATACTATTATAAAAATCGTAACATATGTTATCGTTTCTCTTCCTATTGCCGCAGAGCTCTCCTTTCTCTTGCTGCAATGCTTTTGCCTTGTTGGCCATTGAACTCCTATATGTCCGCTATATGTAGTCCAACTTTTGGGAAGTGTGGTTAAAATCCTGTATCGCTCATTGCTGTCTCTTGTTTCTCTATATTTCACCTTAAGTTGTGTAAGAATTTCATTATCGTCCGACAAAGGTGCGTTGTCGGACGATAATGAAATACTTACACAACGTTTCACAATCGTACAATTTATTGGTAAGTTTTCTGATACGCGTACTCAACATCCAAATACCACAAACTGAACACTTACGTTTCATTTTAAGAGATTCTACAATTGAATTGTTGTTGTAAGAAACTCTGTTTTCTAACTGATAATTTCATTCAAAACATTCCTGGTTTTATGAAATATATTCGAACCTACCAGCTAGTGATGTAGTACCAGCAAAAGCAAAATTTACCTATTTCGTCAACTTGCTTGCGACAAAAGCTATTGAAACAAACCCGAAATACAGGTAAAAATTTCCTACCTACCCAAAAACTATCTGCTAGTCATACCAACCATGTCCTTTGTCTCAGCAAATAGGTTGAAAACTCTTTTCTCAAATCCGAGCAACACTCCCAATCTAGCCAAAGTGGACGCTCGTTAAAAATATTTTGAACGCGAGGGTTTGCAATGTCTAAACTATTTTCTAAGTGGTTAATGGACAGCCCCCAGGGTGAAACGAATGTTGCACCCAGCTTATAAGTAAATCTTAGATTTCTTTATTCACAGCTGCTGTGTCTCGCTGGAAGTTTATGGTGAACTACAATGCGGTTACATCGTTTCCATGCATGTGGGCTGTATACATAGATTTTTTTATTTTCAAAAAAATATATCTCCGAAACCTCTAGATCTGGTTCAAAAACATGTTTGGAGATGTTGTGTAGAATTGAATGATCTTTCAAATAAAAATATAAAAGTATGGAGTATTCAAGGACCCTCGCAGTGAAAATCAAGAAAAACCATTTAATGCATATTTTGTTCGTACAAAACTATTATTTTTTTTCTTGAAACCACATTTAAATACCTTTCATTTGACCTATAACCCATGAAAATCGGTTAGTGGTTAAAAAGTTATGAATTTTTTAAAAAAATCAACTTTTAAAAAATCACGATTTTTTTAACCCGTCTAACGTGGAAAAGGACACCCCAATGACGAAATAATAAAAATGTATAAAATATTTTTAAGTAAGGAACGATTCTACCAAATATTGCAGAATTCTGAAAGATCGTATAACTTTTTTCATGGAATTGCTATATATATATATATATATATATATATATATATATATATATATATATATATATATATATATATATATATATATATATATATATATATATATATATATATATATATATATATATATATATATATATATATATATATATATATATATATATATATATATATATATATATATATATATATATATATATATATATATATATATATATATATATATATATATATATATATATATATATATATATATATATATATATATATATATATATATACAACTTTGTAGGTACTGTGTGTTTCGAGATAGAACATGTTATGGTTTGGACCCCTTTTGGAGACTAAGTACCCCCCGAGTTACCCCCCCCCCATGAATTACGAAAATGCTCATGAATTGAAAAGAAGTGCATGTAATGATCTTATTTTTTCAAGACAACATGAGTGAATGGACGATTAATGAAGTAATGTATTTTAACAATATAAGCAATGTTAATTTGGAAATGCAGAAGTTTTTCACATTTCCTGTAAAAATTAAAAATGCGGGTTAGCCCCTTTTGGACGCCAGCCATTTAACTGTTTGGCTTATATTAGCCAAATGAAGAGAACAAAAATCATACGGTTTAACGAGCACATTGCATAAATAGCAAAAGCTTCTATAGAAATCAAATAACCAAACAGTTTTTAAAGGGACTAGTAAGAAATAAACACAATAAAAAAGTTTCAGTGTATTTCTACTATTACCATAATATAATAATAATGTATTTATCGCAGATTCTTGGTCATTCGTAGAGGATTACAAATATACATACAACTACAGGATGTCGGTTCTACCCCAACATTTTTTTCAAACAAAAAAACAACAATGGCTCAAACTCGTCTTCAACGTTGAGTTATGAAAGGTAAACAGAGTGCGTACAAGAAAGTTGATTTAAATTTTTTTTTCGGTTAAAACGATAAAATCTACCAAAAAAATTTAAGGGTTGTGTATAAGACACGACCACGATGACATTGAAAATGCAGCCAGTTTTATGAGCAAGCAATATTATCCGTGGCCAAATTAAAACCCCTTATGCCATCGACTGTTTCAGAACTACATACAGGCATGCTATTCTTCACTAGAGATAATTGTTGAATTTTTAAATTAAAATCAATAACCTGTAGTTAACAAATTCAAGTTTTAAAAAAAAAGTTTTATTCAGATCCCCGAAATGGGAACATAAATTATTGATGCTCACAAACAAAACCTTACATCTATCTTTAAATACCTGCTATCAAATTAAATGTTTGCAAGCACGATAGAAAAATAACAGGTGAAGTTTAACATATGTATCTTTATATATTCGGTGGTTTAATTAACATTAACTCTGAAATGTTCTATATTAGGGGTCCTAAAAAGAACCATTTTAAGGGAATCATTCAAATTAACTCTTTTGTATGTGGGGTCCTGAAAAGGACCATTGGTGGAATCCTGAAAAGGACTATTTGGCCTGTGTTAAGCCAAAGAGGACCAAGCGCCATTTTGAGACATATTCTCTAAAAACGCTATTGCATCTGATGTAGTTCTAATAACACCCACATTTATTTATTTCTGGGAACTCAAATAGCAAATGAAAGGATATAAGTGTTCATAAAATTTCTATGTTAATGGTAAGTTATTCAAAAATGAATTTTGGCATGAAAAACATCAGAAAAAAATGATGGCGCTCAGTTCGGTTTGGCTTAACGCAGGCCATTTGTGGGATCCACAAACACGCGTGCCATGGAATGAAAAGTACTAAACTAACTAAGGGCTTTTGGTTTAACAAAATAACATGTGGAATAGAACAATTAGTCAGATGCAAAAAAAAGTTTTCCATCTATTCCAGCCGCATGCCACTTACATCAGATAAATATTTCAAAATGAAAAGAAACAACCTTTCCCTTCAGCATCTAATATGAAATACTGATAGCTAAACGTGACATCGGATTTTATCACTTTCGCACTGATGATGGAAGGACTGCCTTCATGCAGAATAACGAAAAAATATTTGCGGATTTTTCACATCCTCCGATTTCTATAATATTGCAGACTTTTGGATTTGGTTTGGTTTTCGCCAATTTCAGCATGGCAATATACTTTTAAATAGCTGTACATTTTTGTATTATTTCGGAAGGAATATTTTAAACAAATCACAGATTGTTGTAAATTTCAGATTGTCCATGTACACGCAAGCAACAAGTTTCGAATATAAACGGCGGAATTAGGTTATTGCTGTCATTGTCAGGAATTTTTCAAACTTCATTGTTGGTTATAGCCCTTAAAAGGGCTTTTAATTTACAAAAATAACATGCGAAATGGAACAATCAGTCAGCCGCAACTACGGTTTGCCGTCTCTCCCAGCCGCGCGCTACTTACATCGGATAAATAATTAATATTAGAAAGAAACAAACAACCTTCCCTTTCAACAGATAATTTGAAATACTGATAGTTTGAAACGTGACATCGGCTTTTATCACTTTTGCATTGTTGATGGAAGGATGGCCTTATTTCAAGGAGGGGTTTTTATGCACATAGTACTTACGCTAGTCTTATTACTTAGTTGTTTTTTACTTCATTTGGGTTAGAGCACCGCTTCTCGACACCCCACCAGTGCTGGACCATCCACACGAAGTGGCGATTTCTGTATAGCAGTACGAAACATACACAGCAAAAAAAAGTCGTGTAACTTTACGTCTTGCCAGATGCACATAAAAGGATCGTCCCAATTCACATAAATTTACATGTAAAAATGTGAGTTGTTCGGCTTTTCCTAGGTGATTGAGCCTAAGTTTTACATCAAAAGAGTCACTATATAATTCTAATATCATGTAAAATCCTAATATCGGATGTAAAAATACTTCGTTACGTTGTTTACGTCAAATGTAATTTTCATTTTTTCTAAGAGTGTAGTTATGGGCCGAGAAGTAGTGCTCTTCCCCTACAAGGACAATCTAGGGTGCAAAGTCCAGATTGTCCAATTAAATGGGCCCTTCGGCTCCCTTGTGCCATTCAGCACTACAACTCGGCTCCCTTGTGCTATTCAGCACCTCAACTTCTTGAGCCCGTTGGTTCCCTGTCCAGTGCCATTCAGCACCGCAACTCCTTTAAGCTCCTGGACTCCCTTCTCGTACCACTTAGCACAATTTCCTCGTTAAGCCATTCAGTTCTAGAACTACTCGGTATGGTCCCCGACCATAAAACCTACTCTGACGAAAATTCCACGACGAAGGAAGTTCTCTCGAAACCGAGCTAACCACCCCGCATCCGGCTGGTTGAACGACGACATATACCTGGTACTCTGTCGCGATCTAGTCGACTAGTTCGCGGTGGTAAATCTAGTCTACTCCGGCGGAGATCGTTGTTCGCTGTTCATCACGCTATTCCTGCTGTACGGCGGTTATGATCGGCGCCACTAGTCTTTTGACCGAGTTCCACGTGTTTACGTTGCTTATCATTCTGTAGACGACATTCTCCGGGTTGATTCCCGGCCCTCCCATTTCAAGCATCTCTCTGTGTGTCGCTTCGAACCTCGGACAATCGAAAATAACGTGCTCCGGTACAGTGTTTGTAGCAACTGTGTTATATTAGTAGATCAAAACTGTAATTAAAAGATTTTATGGTCACCGCAACATATATATTTCGTTGAATTGATTTCTTGGTGAAAATGAAGCAGCAAGTTTTCCCATTTTTATTTTCACCGAGAAAAATCAACAAGTTTACGAAACAAAACTGTAATTATCGTTAAGTTTTAGTTCTTACATTTCATTTCTACAAGTACTCATTAACTTACAGATTTCAGTTTCGCTCTCCGTTAGCCTCATGTAGATATGAAACTATCTAACACACGCTATTTTCACTTTTCTCTGCCCTAGTAACAATGGAGGTTTTATGACGCTCTTGAAGTCTCTCTTAAAACTTTGATTGAACTTGTAGTGTGCTATAAAACTTAATTTGTTACTTGGGTGCGCTTCCATAACGTCATAATACTGATATTGACAGAACCTCTACATATTTTCCCGCAACATTAAACATACAGCTAAAGTGGTTTACACCGACTTATCTACTGCTTTTGATAAGCTAAACCACGACATCACTATAGCAAAAATGGAGAGATTTGGAATAAATGGTAGTGTTTTGCAGTGGTTTCGTTCTTACCTCACAGACCGAGAGATAGCGGTTGTTATAGGAGATTGCCAGAGCCCTATATTCACTTCTACGTCAGGAATACCTCAAGGAAGCCACTTGGGACCATCGATGTATCTGATATACTTCAATGATGTACATTCAATTCTGAAGACTCCACGATTGTCCTTCGCGGATGATCTCAAGATTTTTCGCATAATTCGCTTAATTGAAGATTGCAGATTTCTCCAACAGCAGCTTCAAGCCTTTGCTGACTGGTGTAACATGAACCGCATGTATGCAAACCCGAAGAAGTGCTCGGAAATATCATTTTCATGGAAAAAGGATCCGATCTTTTTTAAGTACCGTCTACTAGAAACAGAAATCGAACGCGTCAGTCACGTGCATGACCTGGGAGTGATTCTGGATTCTCAACTTACGTTCAAACAACACGTCTCCTATGCAGTTGGTAAAGCTTCTCGAGCGCTAGGATGCATCTTCAGGATAGCCAAAAATTTTACAGATGTTTATTGTCTCAAATCGCTGTACTGCGCTTTATCCCGATCATTCCTAGAGTACTGCCCTGAAGTGTGGAGCCCAAACTACAATAACGGCGTTGAGAGAATTGAAAGGGCTTTGGTATGCCTGTTGGTGTATAAGACTAATAAAGATAGTCTTTATCCAGCAGCAAAAAGGTCGGCCATGCTCACCGTAATATACTCCCGACCGTAATCCTTGTAAGAAGCAACCCTACCCAGTGTTACCTTTGCTTTGCTATCATCTCCGCTGCTGCTATAACATGTAATATCATTCACACACCTATCTCAGTTAATGTAAAAGTAATTTGTTTATCATTGATAAAAAGCTCTGCAACGCTGTGCTCAAAAAGAAATAATTCACTATTCTCAGACCATTTTTGTTGTTAATTTGGTACTTTTGAACCAAGTAAAGATGCGAATACCAATTTATACGCATCTCATCGGTTGTAAAATGCGTAATTGAATAAATAATATAGCACCCTCTCTAATGCGGCCAAGATATGCTCTTTATTACTCTACATCAAACTTTAAACTTCGCCATTTAAAGTACACGTGTCATAAATAATATAACATCCGCACACGTTATTGTATTTTGATTGTATCTCAGGTTGCATTCGACATACTATTGGCAAATTGGCACTACGACGAATATATATTCAGATTCCACATCTTCCACACCTGGGAATTTAAGACGCTTCACAAGTCATGCACACAGAGAACTATCCCTCCATACAGGGAGTCTAGGGAGATTTTATCAATCATATCCTAAATAAAACGCTGTTCATAAATAAGCCCTTTGTTGGAGCACCCAGATTGCGAGATTCTTGTTAGATCCGAGACGGACGCAGACATAAAACAATTGACAACATAAAACATTATTTCAACTTCATTTCAGAAAAGCAATAAAAATTTATTCATGATTTCCTTTTTTTTGCAATCCTTGACATTCCCATCGGATTCGTGTTGCTTCTTTTTATATTGCAATTGAAAAATATTCCTCAAAATCCGTTGAAATTTACCGCACACTTATCTCCTTTCTGCCAATGTTCTTGCAGTGGAATGGTATTTCTGTTCCTTTTCCCAATATTTCAGTTGGTAAGTTTTTACGTAGCTATAGGTGGCGATCCAAAGGAACTTCGATTAGGCATTGTGAACGACGAGGTCAACAACATTCAAGAATGTTTCAACAAATCATTGATCACTACCTCATTCCATAGCGATTACGAATGCGATCTTTTTAAGGCATCCTGTCGGTTTCTGGAACATCTCAATCGGACTGTTGCAATACAGGTGAGATGCAAAAACATTATATATTAAATAAAGTGATCATCAACCAAATAGTAAGAGACGATAACTAATCCGCTACACAATGGTAACTGTAAGTCAGATCCATGCTCACAAATACACTCTTACTAGAGATTGCAGATTGTATAGTTTACTACAGTATCTAAGTTAATCTTATAATTAAGCTTATAATTAAGTTATAACTCGTGTTTATAGGAATATTACGTCGATTTTGAAAGTGCTTTCCGAGCTGCCAAAAGTGGTAAAGTTTGGGGCTTTATTTACTTCAAAGACAATTTTACGGAATCTTTACAAGATGTGAGAGACAATGTTCGCGATGCAAACCCGGGTTCTTTCCTAAGTTCAGAAATTAAAGTCTATCTGGACAAATCGGATCAACAAGTGACATTCTACCTGGAGAAAAAATTGCTTGAAACATATAAGCATTTTGCCGAGACCCTGATGACAGAGTGTAACCTACCAAAACAGCTGGCAAGCATCCCAATGAGCTTTGAAGAACCCGTGTATGGAACTTTCGATGATGAATTCACCTCTTTTATGGCCCCAGGAGTAGTCATGACGTAAGCATGTAAATATCATATTATCCCACAACAAATTAACATTAATCGAATCAATCAATCTTCACAGAATGATCTTCTTCCTAGCCACACTGATCACAGCAACGATATTTATCTCTGACCGGCTAGAGGGTATATGGGATAGAACATTAGTTGCAGGTAGGCACGACGATTGTACTTAACTTATACTTGAATGCACATATTTTTCTAACGATTGCTCATTTTTCTCCCTGCCGCGCATGCATACAAAATCGCAACAGGCATCACGGCGCTCGAGTTACTACTAGCACATATAATTACGCAAACATCGATTATGCTGTTGCAATGTGTTGAAATTATTCTACTCGCGACGTTCGTTTTTGACGTGCAGAATCAGGGGAGCAACGTAACAGTCGTTGGTCTGCTGATGCTGTTAGGCTTCGCTGGAATGCTATACGGTAAATACTCAGAATATTACACCAATGGAAATAATTAAATAAGTCTCGTATGTTTAATTGTTTACATTTTTTGCACGCATTCTATACAAGTGGCGAAAAATCGACATCATCTTCCACACTATAGGACGGCGTGATAAACATGGGTTAGAGGACCTAACACGTGTTTCTAATTAGTCACTCTCGTACGTTCTAGCACCTATCAATCCAACGCACAGTAATCACTATTTTTACAAAAGACGGATAAAATCTCAAAAGTTGACCGGCTTGATGTATTTTTTAACGTAGAATACATTTAAGCTTTCATGGGACCGGTTTCAAAATTTCGAGCGCGTCAGTTTTTGAACGCCAATAACTTCTGTTGTACTGAATGAAATCACTAGATTTTTGCACTATATGATTGCAAATATGTCCCCTAATGAGAAACTAATTCCGTAGAATGTACGACTAGTACAAATAAGGAAAAAATCATTTCGCAGCGCTCTCTGAAAAAAACTAATTTACAAGACAACGGAAGAACTATAAATGCTAAATCACTACTATCCTTCCGGTGCTGTCATTTGGTTATCGCCCACCGTACCAGCAGTGTGAAGCTGTGAATTGCACATCAATACGGACAGTAAAAAGAAGCCTTTATCGATTTTCGGCAGTGTAATCAACTTGTCCTTTGTTAACAAATTTACCTCTTTTGAAAGTGTAGCGATGTAGCCCTTTTCAGAGCTTTAGCATGAAATAAGAACACCAGGTTACCCTTGATCGTTGAGGTATCTTTGATCACTCGAAACTTCGTAGATTGCTGATTTCGCCATAATAAAATGAGTTTTACTCCAAATATAAAAAATACTGATTTAATATACATTCTGAGTATTTTGTTCGATTTTTGGTACAAAAACTACCAACAAACGAAATTTTACTTTATCTAAAATCGTAGATTGTAACAAGAATAATTAATTCCAAGCGGGTTTATATTATTCTTCATAGTCGAATGCAACAATGTTCTCTATAAGAGCTGGCTTATTTAAAAAAATGGTGAAACTAGCTCGAAATTATTTCCAATTATCTCAAGCATCTTTTCTGAATTTTAAACTTCTTTAGGTGTTAACTTTTGTAACGAATAAGGTGTTAGCGGGTCATACTGACCCCGATTCGAACTCAGTTTTAAGACACATTTTCAGCTAAATCTATATGAACTTGTAACCAAATTGTTTGTTAGACTTTCAATTTTAGGTTTCTGGTAGGGTAAGGTGGGGCAAATCCGACCGTTGGATAAACCCGACCCCCCCTCTGTTAACGAAAATCGGAAGCACTGCGCGAACTAATATCAATATTGTCGTGTAGAGCATCGAAAATAATCATAATGTTGGCATGACAGCATTTTATTAGTCTACATTGAGATGCTCAAACGACAATAAGTGTGTTTTTACAACTTTTGATTTGATTTTTGTGCGTCATTGACTTCAGGATATTTCTAAAGTCCTGCAACGTGCATAGAAGAATTTTGTCTAACTTTTTTCATAATTTATTTTAATTGCATTCGTAATAAAAAAAATGACTCGATGGGGCTAATCTGACCTCTAAATAGTAGGTAGGGTAAATCCGACCGCTTTTTTGCAAAGAAAATGTTTATTTTTCAAATTGAAATATATTTTATTATCATTACTTATTATTTTTTTACGCAATGGTTCATAATTAACATTAAATTTTTTTTTACACAATGGCTCATAATTACAAACGAAAGACATAAAAACGTGATGAATGCATTATTCGTCGAGGAATTGCTCCGATGCAAATGGGAATATCTTTACGTGCTACTACTCGTGATTTTGACATTCCAAGATAGACATTGAATTCCATATTCTTCATGTTACAATTCAATAACATAACATCAATTGATTTATCATTGAAAAACCATAAAATTTGGGTAATATCTGTACTAAATTTACCAAAAACATTAGCGGTCGGGTTTACCCCACCATTTTTAAAAACAGCTAAAATGAACTTTTTCGTAAAACGCTTGTAGCTTAAAATGTTTCCATTATGCCAATAAAATGCTATACATAGAAAGTTGCCCAAAAGTCTAACATTTAATTTGGTATATAAAATGACTTGATCCGTTGTAAAATGAGCATTTGACAGCCAAAATCATTTACTAGGTCGGATTTGCCCCACCTTACCCTAAATATTACCGTTTAAACCTGGTTGGCCAGTGGGAATCGGTGCCGAATGGGGTCATGTTTGGCATACATAGATGTATGCAGAACCGTTATTATAAATCGCAGGTTTATTGACAGAATACTAATAATAATCACAAACAAAACAAAAATGAGAATGTATATATCAAATGTGTATATGATACTACCGATCTTTCAAGAGAACTACAGACTTCCAGATCCAGTTCCGGATCTTCCGGAAGCTCACTACGTTACCAATGGAGTCTCCACTTCAGTCACAAGTACGAATTTATGTGAATGATATTCCGAAAACTATTTTCGGAAAATTCCCAGAGTTGTATGACAGGGTTCATTAATTGGTCTGTTCAACGTCTGTTCCAGATCTTCCGAAATGTCATTATATAGCCAATCAAAAACATGTGTAGGTTATAAATATGAACTCATTCAAATGAGAATTCAAGAAACATTAAAAAAACACCTGGTTCTAAGACCAACTTTAAGAATTGATTAGTTCAGCGAATGTTCCGGATAGGATAAATTTTTCACTCGGAGCTACGAATTTATGCCAATTCAACGTGAACAAATGTTTTCGAAAAAACTTCAGCATTCTAGAACTAGATTCATTAATTAGCCAGTTTTACGGACGTTCCGGATCTTCCGGACGGGTGATTTTCACGTAGAATCCAGGGTTAGTATTTGAATCAGAGTATCCATATCATTTTAGATAGGATTTTATATAAGCTTTCAAGAATATTAAAAAACTTTGGGATCAGTTTCATTGATTGACCACAGTGTCGCTTGTTCAGTATTTATTGTACCGCCGGAAACGGTATCTGAGCCATAAAGCGAAACACCCAAGATCGGTCGTATCATCACATTCGTTTTCGAGCTCTCCATCGAGACAGAGGTTGTTTTTTCTAGTCCGTAGTGCTGTGTGAGGCGATAAAGAATAGTGTTAATCCGCATTCAAGGTTATTTTGCTAGTTCGGTTCGGTCCTCAGTCTTTTGTTCGCGTGTGAGGATTAAACAATAGCCAGCTGTATAAGCTGGATCGGTTCGTCGTTGGACACCAGTTTAAAGCTAAGTGGTTTTTGTCTTTTGTAACACATTTATTGCTTTCTTCCGTCTGCGCGGGCGCTGACCCCGTGCGTTGACGTTTTCTATGGTTCCCTCTCCGGACGGTCAAATGGAAGTTGAATCGGGTTCAACTTCTAAGGTTCCCTCCCCGGCCCAAATGCTATCCAGAACTCTCAACTGGTCCATTTGTGGTCTTCTTTCGGCCCAAGACTAAATCACTGAATCTTCTTCAGATATCTAGAGACCTGACGGAACGGTTCTCGGCTGTGACCGAAATTTCAAAGGTCCGCTCAGACAAGATAAGAGTGTTGCTAGCCAACTCAAAGCAGGCAAACGATATTGCTTGCTATGCGCACTTTACGCGGGATTATAACGTGTATATTCCAGCTGTAAAAGTACAATTCGAAGGCGTCGTAACCGATGAGAGTTTGACGTGCGAGGATCTGCTGAAGTACGGGGTTGGCCGTTTCAGAGACCGCTTACTTCAGCCAGTGAAAATACTTGAGTGCAAACGTTTGCACTCAGTAGTAGTTGCGGGGGATGGGTCAAAAACGTACCCCCAATCAAACTCTTATCGGGTGACCTTCGCTGGTACCGCTTTGCCAAATTTCGTCCTCTTGCACAAGGTTCGTCTGCCTGTGCGTCTGTGTGTGCCGCGGGTCATGAATTGCACAAAGTGTAAACAACTGGGTCACACAGCCACCCATTGTAGCAATAAGGCCCGCTGTGGAAAATGCGGGGAGAATCATCTAGATGATTCGTGCAGTAAGCAAGCCGAAAAGTGTCCGTACTGTGCGGAGAGTCTGCATGATATCTCGGCATGTCCCGCGTACAAACTACGCGGGGATAAACTGAAACGTTCCCTTGCGGGACGATCCAAACATTCTTTCGCAGAAATGTTAAAGAATGCTACGCCACCATCCTCAGCAAACATCTATACTCACTTGCCTCCTGACGAGGGCGAGGCTGGTAACCCACAAGAGGGAACATCTACTAGGGTGCCTAGAATTTATAGGAAGAGGAGGAACATTTCCTCTCGTAAAGTTCCTTGTAAAGGCCAGAAGGTGTCCCTTGACGGGGCTCCGAAAGTGACATCTATTGGAAGTGTTGCAACCAAACCGAAGCAATTAACTCCTGGTCTCGGAGGATTAAGCTCAGAGAAGGAGTTCCCAGCACTTCCAGGAACATCAAAAATCCCAAGTGTTCCTTTGTTTCAGTTCGAGAGTAATCACAGCACTGGAATTATAAAACTCTCGGACATAGTGGACTGGATAATAAAAACTTTCAATATTACTGATCCTATTAAAAGTCTTATGTAAGCTTTTCTCCCTACAGTGAGAACATTTATGAAGCAGTTGACTGCTAAATGGCCCCTCCTCTCAGCGGTTGTATCCTTCGATGGATAACTCATCGAACGAGGTCACGGATTTGATCACTGTTCTACAGTGGAATTGCAGAAGTATCATCCCGAAAATCGATTCCTTCAAAATTTTAATAAATAATTTGAGTTGCGATGCATTTGCATTATGTGAAACTTGGTTAACTTCCGACGTAGATCTCAACTTCCACGACTTTAATATCATTCGCCTGGATCGAGACACCCCCTATTGAGGAGTGCTTTTGGGGATCAAAAAGTGCTATTCCTTCTACAGAATTAACCTTCCCTCGATAACAGGTATTGAAGCTGTCGCTTGTCAAGTAACAACCAAAGGCATAGCTTCCATATATATGCCCCCCAACACCGCGGTTGGGCACCGACGGCTACAAGACATCTTAGAATCCCTGCCAGCACCGCGACTAGTTTTAGGAGACTTTAACTCTCACGGTACAGCATGGGGTTGCCTCTATGATGATAACCGGTCTTCCTTAATTCAGGATCTTTGCGATAACTTCAATTTGACAATTTTAAACACGGGTGAAATGACACGGATTCCTGCTCCTCCAGCGCGCCCGAGCGCCTTAGACTTGTCCCTTTGCTCAACATCGCTGCGGTTAAATTGCACGTGGAAGGTAATTCCTGATCCCCACGGCAGCGACCATCTGCCGATTGCAGTCTCAATCAATAACGGCTCAAGGCCATTGGAAACAATCAATATTTCGTATGACCTCACACGAAATATCGATTGGAAGAGCTATGCTACCGCGATATCCGACAACATCGAATCTACTCAAGAACTTCCTCCGGAGGAAGAGTACAGCTTTTTGGCTGGCTTGATTCTCGACAACGCGAATCAAGCTCAGACTAAGCCAGTACCCAGCGCGAACATACAAAAACGCTCTCCTAATCCGTGGTGGGACAAAAAGTGCTCAGACGTGTACGCGGAGAAGGCCGCCGCGTATAAGACCTTTCGGGACGACGGGTTACCCGCTAGCTATCGACAATATGCGACGTTAGAAACGCGAATGAAGAGTTTGATGAAAGCCAAGAAACGTAGTTACTGGCGCCGGTTCGTTGACGGACTAACGAGAGAAACATCGATGAGCACTCTTTGGGGCACGGCCCGGCGTTTGCGAAACCGAAACAGTACTAACGAGAGTGCAGAATATTCAAACCGTTGGATATTCGATTTCGCCAAGAAGGTTTGTCCGGATTCCGCCCTGGCACAGAAGATTTACCGCGCCGCGTCTCCTCACGATAACGCGAACGAAACACCTTTTTCGATGGTGGAGTTCTCACTTGCTCTCTTGTCGTGTAACAATAAAGCTCCGGGGCCAGACAGAATCAAATTCAACTTGTTGAAGAATCTGCCTGACTCTGCCAAGAGACGCTTGTTGAACTTATTTAATAAGTTTCTCGAGGCTAACATTGTCCCACTTGATTGGAGACAAGTGAAGGTCATCGCCATCCAAAAACCAGGAAAACCAGCCTCCGACCACAATTCGTACCGTCCGATCGCAATGCTATCCTGTATCCGGAAGTTGTTCGAGAAAATGATCCTATCCCGCCTCGACAATTGGGTCGAAGCAAATGGCTTACTGTCAGATACACAATTTGGCTTTCGCAAAGGCAAAGGGACGAACGATTGTCTTGCGTTGCTCTCAATTGAAATTCAAATGGCCTATGCTAGCAAAGAGCAGATGGCATCAGTGTTCCTAGATATTAAGGGGGCTTTTGATTCAGTTTCGATCAACATTCTTTCAGAGAAGCTGCACCAGCATGGTCCTTCAGCGACTTTAAACAACTTTTTACTAAACTTGTTGTCGGAAAAGCACATGCATTTTTCGCATGGTGACTTATCGATATCACGATTTAGCTACATGGGCCTTCCCCAGGGCTCATGTCTAAGCCCCCTGTTATACAATTTCTACGTCAACGACATTGATGAATGTCTTGACAATTCCTGCACGTTAAGGCAACTTGCAGACGATGGCGTGGTGTCTGTTACGGGACCCAAAGCTGTCGATCTACAAGGACCATTACAGAATACCTTGGACAATTTGTCTGCTTGGGCTATTAAGCTGGGTATCGAATTCTCCAAGGAGAAAACTGAGCTAGTTGTATGTTCAAGGAAGCGTGAACCAGCACAACTACAGCTTCTATTAATGGGTCAAACTATCGCTCAGGTCTTCACAATAAAATATCTAGGAGTCTGGTTCGACTCGAAAGGTACTTGGGGATGCCATATTCGGTATCTGAAACAGAAATGCCAGCAAAGGATCAACTTTCTTCGTACAATAACCGGAACATGGTGGGGTGCCCACCCAGGAGACCTAATAAGGTTGTATCAAACAACGATACTGTCGGTACTGGAATACGGATGCTTCTGCTTTCGCTCCGCCGCGAACATACATTTCATCAAACTCGAAAGAATTCAGTATCGTTGTTTGCGTATCGCCTTAGGGTGCATGCAGTCAACCCATACGATGAGTCTCGAAGTGCTGTCGGGCGTTCTCCCGTTGAAAAATCGATTTTGGGAACTCTCATATCGATTGCTCATTCGATGCGATATCTTGAACCCGGTCGTGATTGAAAATTTCGAAAGGCTTGTTGAGCTCAATTCTCAGACCCGTTTCATGTCCCTGTACTTTGACTACATGGCGCAGAATATTAACCCTTCTTCTTACAATCCCAACCGTGTGCATTTCATAAATACTTCTGAATCTACTGTTTTCTTCGACACTTCCATGAAAGACGAGATTAGTGGAATTCCGGACCACATACGCCCACAAGTGGTTCCAAACATTTTTGCCTTTCTCAATAGAAAGGTATTGCAATTGCTCTGAAAACCGACTTTTTAACGGAGGCCCGGAGGGCCGAGTGACATATACCATTCGATTCAGTTCGTCGAGTTCGGCAAATGTCTGTGTGTGTATGTATGTGTGTATGTATGTATGTGTGTGTGTATGTGTGTGTGTATGTGACCAAAAATGTCACTCATTTTTCTCAGAGATGGCTGAACCGATTTTGACAAACTTAGTCTCAAATGAAAGGTGCAACGGTCCCATAGGCTGCTATTGAATTTCTAATGGATCCGACTTCCGGTTCCGGAATTACAGGGTGATAAGTACGAACACGCAGAAAATGTCGATTTTAATAAATTCTGCAATGAATGTATAAAGGTGAAAAATTTTCCAAAATATGACCACAACTGCTTCGATTTGTAGTATTAGGTCACTAACATCCATTCAAAGTCTATTTGGCCACATTGGCCACCATCCTCGGTTCCGGAAGCCCCGGCGGAAGTATCTAAATTCAGAATAACAGTCACATCGGTTTCTCGGAGATGGCTAAACCGATTCGACTAAACTTGGCCTCAAATGAAAGGTATTGCGTCCCCGTAAATGGCTATTTAATTTCATCCCGATCCGACTTCCGGTTCCGGAGTTACAGGTTGTGGCGTGCGATCACATAGCAAATTGTGATTCAAACCGATACTCCGATGAAAGCAAAAAAGGTAAAAATTTCGCTAAAATGTCTCTCAAACAACTTAAATTTGCTGTTCTAGGTCACCGACGGCCAACCAAACTTTCGTTGACTACATTGACCACCATAGACGGTTCCGGAAGTGCCCGGGAAAAGCGGCCATCTTTCAAAATTTACGAACTCACATCAGTTTCCAGAAAATGGTTGGGCCGATTTTCACAAACTTAGTCCCAAATGATAGCTATAATATCCCCATAGATGTCAATAAAATTTCGCACGGATCGCTTATATGGGTCTGGAAATATAGCCTAAATCGTCCGGTCACATATGAAATTCCCATATAAGCCGGAACTCAAATTTTTTTTTTCAAAGGGGGGACCTCATGAAATTTCAGAAATCGAATTCGTATTTTTGATGCCAAACATCTTTAAAATGCATGAAACGTCGAGATTTTATGTTATCTCGAAAAATTTTTTTTTATAAAAATCGACTTTTTGGGACTTTGCCGATTTCGCACCTTTTTTCAGTTCAATATTACCATGGCTGTTTTTTCTTTTTCAAAATTTTCACATTCTCGTGATTCATGATTGAGAAAGGCACACTTGCACCGCTAGGTGGATTAAAATAGGTTTTTATAATAAATTCCGAGAAGTCGACTGTTCTAAGATGTTTTATACTGACGGATCAAACCTCGAAGGGTCCACTGGCTTCGGTATTTTCAATCAAAAGTTCACCGCCTCCTACAAACTCAGTGACCCTGCTTCAGTTTACGCCGCAGAACTAGCTGCCATTCAGTATACCCTTGGAGTAATTGAAACATTACCCGCAGGCCATTACTTCATCGTTTCGGATAGCCTCAGTTCCATTGACGCTATTCGCTCGATGAAACATGGAAAGCACTCCTCGTATTTTTTGGGGAAAATACGGGAGCTACTGAGTGCTTTATCTGACAACTCTTTCCAGATTACCTTGGTATGGGTCCCTTCTCATTGCTCCATTCTGGGCAATGAGAAGGCAGACTCCTTAGCTAAGGTGGGTGCCTTAGAAGGAGACGCTTACGAAAGACCAATTTGCTTCAGCGAATTTTATTACTCATCAGCGAATTTTATTACTCATCAGAGAACCCTCGAAAGTTGGCAAACTTCGTGGAGCAGTGGGGAGCTGGGAAGGTGACTACACTCGATAATCCCTAAGGTATCGACGAAACCTTGGTTCAAGGGGATGGATGTGGGTCGTGACTTCATTCGTGTGATGTCCCGACTCATGGCAAACCATTACACGCTGGATGCACATCTCCGGCGTATTGGGCTCGTGGATAGTGGTATCTGCGCTTGTGGCGACGGCTATCACGACATCGAGCACATTGTCTGGGCGTGCACCGAGTACAGTTCCGCCAGGTCTCGGCTAATGGATACCCTGCGGGCCCGAGGAAGACCAACCAACGTCCCGGTTCGAGATGTGCTGGCAAGCCGCGATGTCCTCTATATGTCCCTTATATACACCTTTGTGAAAACCATCAATATACAAGTCTAACTGCCCCTTCTTATTTTCCTTATCATTCTCAGAACCCTCTTCCACCTGTATCAAAGCATCTGTATCGAATGAGCCAACAAACACGGGACCTATGGCACGAAAATAACACGCTTAACTCGAAATGTAGCAGATCCACATCTGAGCCGTACTACGAAATCGTCTGGAAAAACCCCTGCCATCTTGAGGAGGACCACCCGGCGTCCCAGTACATGATTCCCCTGATGAAGGCCACCCGAGTTTGTGATCCATCCGTTGATCTCACGATGCCTGAAACTGAAATAATTTTCTCTCCCTGCCATCTTTGTCTACCCTCCCTCCCCTGACTCTTATACCCAGAAGTAACACCCCAACCCCCCTTCCCCCCAATATCATCACGAAGCATTTAGCTCTTCTTGTCTCTTCTAGTTTTAACTATTATATTATATAATCTCGTTGAAAATTCCCAACTACCCACAAAAATAACTATAATTACGAATCTTTACAAAATTCAATCATGCCCTCTAGTTATTCCTACTTTTAAGATAGTCGTAAAAAATTGTCCCCCTTAGTTAAACATTATTTGCTCCAATAATCTCACTGATAAAAATGTCAAACCATATTGCCACAAAAACTAAATGACCCCCCTAGTCTTACGAAAATAATATTATCCCCTTGTGTAGATATATAAGATAGCTATAAAATCGCATTAGTTTCATTTTAAAAAAATCAATATGTAATCCCCTAGTTTTAAGCAATTTAAAATGTAAAACAAAACAAAATTGGCACCTTTAAGCTAACGCAACGTGCCTTATCAAATAAACGATTTGAAAAAAAATCGGTCGTATCATGTTCAAGACTGTCATCTGCATTTCTATTTTTGTTCGTATGTGTTTATTATTAGTATTCTGTCAATAAACATGTGATTTAGAATGACGATTCCGTATACATCCTTGTATGCCAAACATGACCCCATTCGGCACTGATTCCCACTGGCCAACCATGCCAGAAACGGTAATATTAACCAGAAACTGAAAATTCAAACTCTTACAAGCAATTTGGGCCCAAGATCATATAGATTCGGCTGAAATTGTGTTTCAAAGCTGAGTTCGAAATCGGGGTCAATTTGACCCAGTAACACCTTATTCGTAACTTTTTTTGTACAGCCCTTCAGGAATGTCCGAAAATTCTAAACTATATTGAAAATCGCTGCTTTCCATGAAAGAGGAAAAGTCAAGAAATTCAAAACTTCCAGGTGCAAAATTTAAAAAAATATCGCAGTTTGGAAGTTCATTTTGGGTCATATTGACCCCAACACCTAAAGAAGGTTAAACAAACCTTTGAATGAAAAATATAGGCATTAAGAACTTAATGGGGATGAACATGCAGGTTACTAAAGTCACCTTGGAATAAAAAAACGGACTTCAAATTCAAATCATTTTTGAAAAACCTGTTTTAATCCACCTAGCAGTGCAATTGTGCCTTTCTCATTTCTCCAAACTATGACTCCATGGCTGGTAATCCACAGTAAAAATTGAGGCATTAAGGTAGTTTTATGGTCACTCAGAAAGTGTAGAATGAACTAGTAGCGTGCTATAAAATTTCAATTGTTACTTGGGAATGTTCAATATAATTTTGGAAATGTCTATTACATTCTTAGTACATTTTACACTTATACACAATGGCTCGCCAACCACGAACTTGATGAGCTACGTGCCGATAGTGAAACACTTAAAACAAAAAAATATAATCTTAATACATTTTGCATCATTTTGATAATGGTGATAGTGGTATGATAATGGTACCAGCTTAAATGAAAAATTGCTGTGTGGCCACACATTTCAAGGATAGCTGCTGAACGTTGTACCTTTCATTCAAGAGTAAGTGAAAATCGGTCCAGCTATCCATAACCTTTCTATGCGAAAAAGGCAAATAGGTCAATTTGAAATCACAAAAATTGCCCCGTGTTAACGAGAGTGGAGAGAGTAAAGTGATTATGATGCGTAACCAAATACATCACGTGGTTTCCACACACACTAAAACGATACCACATCTAAATCGTACGTAAACAGAAACGAACAAAATAGACCGAAAATCGGAATACATCGATGTTCTCAAGACAGAAATTGTTCAAAATTGTTTCATATCTTCTTACACATATGCTATTAAATTAAATGTCTCGTTTATTATGAATTATTTATGAATGATAATAATAACTACATATTTAGGATGCATCAGGATTCAGCTCCGTATTATAACAGCACAACAAACATAATATGTAATCGAGATACTTTCGCGTATCCACTAATAACTCGAAACCAAAACTACACAAAGTTCATTTGACAACCGGGGTGGGCTATGTTGTCAGAACTTCGGTCGAAATTAATTTATTTGCCGTGATTGCAATTATCACATTTTGTGGCTTTTAGCCGTTTAAGTATTATGATGGAACATGGGAAATTTCTATGGGACCTTACTAACCAACTAAAGTCAGATCGGGATGAAATTCAACAGCAATCAATTGAAGTATTGCATCAATCATTTCGAATTTGGAAGATGGTGGACATCGGTCAAGAATTTTATGCGGAATAGGTGTGAAATTAATTGTAAACATTGGCAAGTTGTCCGGGGGTCAAGACCGTCGACTACTGGCCTGCAAACCTATGTAATTTAACACCAATTTTAATAAGTTTTGCATCATCTATGTATCATGGTGCTTCCAGTTCATATAGGGATTTACTGTATAACCGCGATTATCATCGAGTAACTCCGGAACCGGATGTCGTATCAGAAATAAATTTATTAGCAACCTATGTCTTTCATTTGAAACTAAGTTTGAGAAAATCGGTAACCAATATGCGATTATTGCTAACACACATATACACTTATAAGCACACACACACACACACACATTTGCCGAACTCAACGAATTGAGTCGCACGTGCGAGGTGAATACTTCATCACCTAGTCTCTTACCCCTCGTTAATGCTGCTTATGGCATACTTGCTGTGTAGGCAGCACTACCATTGCACAGTGGATGTCAAATATGCTTGTCACAATCCATCTTCATCCTCGTTGTGCAGCAGCCGTCCGTAGGGGTAAGTCTTGCTCTTGTGTCTGTCGCATCGAGTGACATCAGATTTGTGTCCGAAGTCATGGGAATTCACTGAACGATGGGAGTTTCAGCCCTTCGGGTCTCTGTTAAACAGTCGGTCTTCTTTGTGATTGCATAACCTTTTTATAAGAGAAAGGTAACATTGTTTTATATGGGAAATTCACGTGTGATCGGATTCTTTTACTCAACTCTAGAGCCGCTAGCAATCTGGTGGCGATACGTAGATGATATTTTTTGCATTTCTCCTTTAGAAAGGCTATGCAATCACTCTGAAAATAGACTTGTTAACCGAGGCCCGGAGGGCTCAATCTTCTGAAGAAATCACTTGACACGAGAGACACAAGAGCAAGACTTACCTAAACGGAAGGCAACTGCACAACGAAGATGAAGATGGACTGTGGCAAGCATATTTGACATCCACTGTGCAATGACAGTGCTGCCAACACAGCAAATATGCCATAAACGCCATTAGCAAGGGGTAAGAGACTAGGTGATTCTTCACCTCACACGTTCGACTCAATTCGTTGAGTTCGGCCAATGTGTGTGTGTGCTTATGAGTGTGTATGTGTATGTATGTCACCAAAAATCGCACATCGGTTACTCAAAGATATCCGAACCGATTGTGTACAACTTAGTATCAAATGAAAGGCGTAGGTTGCTATTGAATTTATTTCTGATACGATATCCGGATCCAGAGTTACTGGATAAGAAGCGTGCTAATAAGTAAATCCCCATATAAACTGGAACCACCATGATATCTAGATGATACAAAATTGGTATTAAATTACATAGATTTGCAGGCCAGTAGTCGCTTTGATCACATTGGCCACCTTGGCCGGTCTTGATATCAGCAGAACTTGCCAATATTCACAGTTAATTTCCCACCTATTCCTCATTAATTCTTGAACCTTGTCGACCATCTACCAAATTTGAATTGATTGATGCAATGCTTAAATTGTCTGCTGTTGAATTTCATCCCGATCTGATTTTAGTTGGTTAAAGTGATCAAACACGAATTTCCCATATACCTGTAATACATAATACATAAACGGTTAAAAACTACAAAATGGGATTATTGCAACCACGGCAAATAAATTAATTTCGATCGTAGTTCTACCAACATAGCCCACACCGAGTGCCAAATGAACTTTGTGTCAAATGAACTTTGTGTAGTTTGGGTTTCGAGTTATTAATGGATACGCGAAAGTATCTCGATTACAAAATATGTTCGCTGTGCTGCTATAATACGGATCTAAATCCTGATGCATCCTACATATGTAGTTATTATTATCATTCATAAATAATTGCATAACTAGCTGTCGGCTCTTTAAACATGTCAGATCGAAAATGATCTGAGATTATCTTGAGATTCCGTAGTTTCTGTCCCAGCATACTTTAAACTTCTTCACCAGATCCAATGATCAACAAATTTGCACTTATTGAATACATTTGATCAGATGTGATACATCGAGATATTTAACTTAGTAACACCCAACTACACACCAAAAAATAATGAAAAATACATTCAAGAGCATTGGTTTACCGTTTAATGAAACTGTAATTTCCAATCAACGTGTAAAATTACAATAAATATCACTGAAAAAAACACGACAAGTTGTGTGTATTTGTGCTGGAACTTAATTTTACATTTACATTCATGCTCCAAATATGGGCATGAAAATAAATTTAAAATTACAAAAAAAAATTTGCTGTGTATGTGTAAGAAAATATGAAACAATTTCGAACAATTTCTATCTTGAGAACATCGATAGGAATACATGTGGATTTTCGGCCTATTTTGTTCGTTTCTGCTTACGTACGATTTAGATGTTATATGATGAATTTGGTTATGCGTCATAATCACTTTACTCGCTCCACTCTCGGTAACACGGGGCAATTTATATTATTTCTAAATTGACCAATTTGCCTTTCACATCTAGAAAGGTTATGCAATTGCTCCAAACATCGACTATTTAACCGAGACCCGGAGAACCGAGTCATATACACCATTCGACTCAGTTTGACAAGACCGGAAAATGTTTGTGTGTATATGTCTATGTGGCAATTAATATTACCCCTGTTTCTGAGAGATGGTTGAACCGATTTGCATAAACATAGAGGAACATGGGAAGACTTGACCAGATTTTCAGTTAAACCTACGTAAATGTCTAACAATATTTTCAATCCTTCAAAACTCATTTAAACATAATGTGCGGCAGTATTGCGCATATTCGTGATTTTTCGCAGAATTTTTGGTTTACATTTTCCAAAGTTATAAACTTTTTTTCAGAGATGAGTTTTTTTGGTAAAGTCTCCCCACCGCAGGGAGACTTGACCAACGCCTGGGGAGACTTGACCACGAGAATTTTGTAAAATCAAAACAATAAATTAAGACATAAAACATGCTGTCTTCATATTTTTACATACTGTCGAGGTCCTCAAGTACCAGTAAAAAATATAAAAGGATTGCATTTCATAAATTTCCATTGTTTTTATGCATTTCATTGTAAGTATTAACTTACTATTTCAATTGCATGTTCACGCGTCGCGAAATCAGCCATATTACTGCTAACTTTGTATGCTAGTACTAAAAGATATAGACTATTGTTTGAGGTGGGACTTTTTTGTGGCGTGATAAACAATAACTGTAGGTACCACATCATAGTAAATATCAGAAATTTTTAATCTTCCTTCAGCTTATTTCCACTTGGTCAAGTCTCTCCATAAAATCTTGGTAAAGTCTCCCCAACATTAGTTATTGCGTAAAATGTCGTGCAAATGTTAGTAAAAACTATTCCAATGTTCCGATGTATGTAAAACCATTTCACCACTTCATAAGGAATAAGATGATATATGAGTAATTAAAAAATAATTATTAATCGAGTAGATATATTCATACAAAGTTTGATAAAAATTATATCATTTAACACAAATTTATTAATTATAGAATATTTTCTATAAGGAAAGTATTTTTCATTCCAAGCGTTAAAAATTACCTTAAGGTGTCGAAACAAGTATAAAAATATTTTTGATTTTTTTTAATAGAACACGTCATAGCTAATAATAGAATTTTGCGCTTGGTCCACTCTCCCCTTGCTCCCTTCCTCTTGAATGAAAAGTATAACCTTCCCATCCGCTGCCATCGATTTCGGTTCGATCGGGATTGCGGTCCGGAGTTACACAGCAATTTTTCATTTAAACTGGTCCACAATCGTACCAGTATCACCACTATCAAAATGATGCAAAATTTATCAAAATGGTTGCAAATTAAAGATTATATTTTTTGTTTCAAGTGTCCACACGCAGCTCATCAAGTTCGTGGATAAGTGCAAAGTGTACTAAGAATGTAATAGACATTTCCACAATTATATTTAATATAACCAGCCATGGAGTTGAGTTGAGGAAATGAGAAAGGTACAATTGCACCACTAGATGGATTAAAACAAGTTTTATATTATCAAACAAAAAACTTAAAGAAATGTTTGGAAGCCACAAACAGCGCCTATAAATCTAACACATGAAGAAGAGAGCAAGTTACCTTTTTTAGAAATTGTTTCAAGTAAGAAGGATGGGGGGTCCGCGACTTTCAGAATTTACAGAACACCTACCAATATCGAAAAAGTGATACTGAATAACTCGAACCATAGCTGTGGTTCACTAGGAGGTGGATAACAATCTATTATCTTTCTCTGGACAAAACCAGCCTAGAGGTCGTGTGGCATCCGGCGGGTTGAAGTATCTCAACCAAGAATTGATCCACTGGATTCCTACTTCCATGCCGTAAAGTGCGACTGAAAACCGGAGTTCTCATATCAAGGTGTTTCTCCGTGCCAAGGACTAAATGGCTGGCAGGACTAAAATATGCCAGTTGCGCACGGAGTGTCATGGGTGTTACCCTTGCTGGGTTACGCGATTCTCTAACACACTGGACGTTTGATTCTTCGCAAATCGTGGGATTCAAATGATTTTTACATTTCTTATAAAAAACGTATAGAATTCGCTTAAACTTTCAAGATATTTTCCGAGGCCCGGAGGGCCGAATCTTATATACCAATCGACTCAGCTCGACAATTTGAGACAATGTCTCTGTGTGTGTATATATATGTAACGGACAAACTCTCATTCGTGTTTCTCAGCAATGGCTGAAGCGATCTTATCGAAACCAATTTTAAAGGAAAAACCTATCAAACAGTAAGAACGCTATTAATTTGTTTTTGATTCTGATGTTTAGTTTCTAAGATATGAATGTTTGAATGTGTAAAAATGGCGTTTTTTGCAGCTTTTTAAATTATCTGCCGAAATTGACAACATTGACAACACTTCGTATATTTTTAGGCAGCTTATACGAATACCTTTCGAACAAGCTATAGATTGTTGAAATCGGACTATTATCAAAAGAGATATTTAACATTAAATGCGAACGAAAGTTTTTTATCATTTCCCATTGCCAGAAATATGACCAAAAATTAACACCATACAACATTTGGTACATTTTTACCTTTCTCATATAGAAAGGTTATGCAATCACTCTAAAAATCGTCAATCATACCGGCCCGGCCCGGAGGGAGTATGCAGTGAGGGATTGCTACTTTAAAATTAAAACTAGTTTAAAATTTCTTAACAAGTTAAAAACTTTCGGCAGGACCCGGACCTCCCAGATCTTTCTCCATGATCCGCCGCGGGTTTCAAGCGATGTTTCAGTATCACATAGTATCTCAAGATCGTGGCTGTCGATCCATTGTATGTATTTGCAAATCGTTCTGAACATGTAATATTCATTTCCACCATTGTATTAAACATAACCAGCCATGGAATCGTAGTCTGGACAAATGAGAAAAGCACAATTGCACCACTAGGTGGATTAAAACATGTTTTTATTTTGGGAATGCGTCGAGTTGAGACGAAAACGTAATATGATTAATAACGAGGATAACACTTTCCGAATGTAGAGAGAAATTTATGAAAAATGACGATTTCCATTCGACTCTAGCAGGTCCTGATCGATTTTGATGAGCATTTGATTTTTGTTGTATGACGAATTATATGTATAGATCCAATGTTCAAAAACAATAATTTAAGGTCAAGATAGCATCATTTTGAAACCGCCAATTTCGGGGGTTTAGTATCTTCGATGAGTTTTACAAACGTTAAACAGCGTATCATTTGATAAAATAATTTTGACGGTATATCGTCCAAGAAGTATTTATGGTGAATTTTCTCGGGTTAATATTCATGACTACAATAAACTCTCAACAAATTCGCTAAAGACACGAACACTGTTACTATTTTCTGAAAAAATAATTCTGCATAATTTTAAATCTTCAAAAATTACGGTTTCGGAATTATGCCGTTTGTAAGATTGATTTTCACCAAACCCCCACCAAACCGAATTTCTGGCTACGCCGCTGACTTCAAGTAAGTAGAAACAAAGTCGTTCTACACTCGTTCACATTGAAACCCCGATTTTATCAGCCAAATATGAACATATGTTTGATGGGCTGTAGCAGACGAACAAGACTGAATTCGAGTAAATCCTTTCTTGAGCATGTTTTCCTTATCATGAAGATGGAAATATGCAAAAATAACAAGTGCATCATAATCAGAAATAGTTATCAGACTACATCAAGGGACAGGAAGAATATTTTAACAGCTTCAGTTTATTATAAAGAAAAAAAATGCCCGATTTAGTCAATGTCCCCATTTCGTCAGCCTAAAATACATCATGAGACTGATAAAAATGGGTCTTTATTGTATGAATTATTCACTGTGTTTCACATTAATAGGTACATTTCATTTTTTATTGCATCGAACTACAACAATTTTTAGGTAGTTTTCAAGGGGTTATTTTATAGACTTCTTCCAAAATTTGACGAACGTATTCCAATTCGTATACCAATTAATTGGTATACTTAAGGGTTTATATGTTGCAGATAGAGAAAATACTGAAATTTTCAGCTTCTTTCCGACACAATATTACGAAAGCTTATTAAATAATTTTTCCAAATGGTTTTGTGAAAATTATAAACTATTTGAAATTTTTTAATAGTTTTATTTTTTATTTAACCGTGATTTTTTAATAAATAGTGACCATTTCATGGCTGGCGGTGAGCACGATCTCTCGAATTGCTGAACTGAAAATTATGGAATAGAAATCAATTTTTAGTATGATTTAGATTTAACTCGCCGCGCAGATAGCTCTGAATTAGACCCGCTGGTGCCCTAAAACGATTTCGCTAGATTTCAGATCACTGTGCACCCAGTGCAGGGGGGTCACTTAGTTTTTATGGCAATATGGTTTGACATTTTAAGCAGGGAGATTATTGGTGCAAATAATTTTTAACTAAAGGGGTCAATTTTACAACTATTTTAAAAGTAGGAATAACTAAAGGGCGCGATTGAATTTTGTAGGAGATTAATTAGAGTTAGTTTTATGTGGTAGAAGAGTTGGGCATTTTCAACGAGAACGCGAAGATATTTGGGGGGGGGGTTATACTTCTGGGTACAAGAGTCAGGGGTGGGAGGGTGTACAAAGATGACAGGGGGAGAAAATTATAAACTTTCAGTTTCAAACATCGGGAGACCAACGGCATAGATTACAGACTCGGGTGGCCTTCATCAGGAAGAATCATGTACTGAGACGCTGGATGATCCTCCTCAAGACGGCAGAGGTTTCGATTTCGTAGTACGGCTCAGATGTGGGTTGGCAACACTTCGAGTTGCGCGTGTGATGTTCGTACTGTAGGTCCCGTGTTTGTTGGCTCATTCGACAGAGATGTTTTGTGTCGCCTTGGAGTCGCATCGAATCTTCGTGGGTGTATGGTACAGGTGGAAGAGAGCGTTTCTGAGAATGATAGGAAATAAGAAGGGGCAGGTAAATTTGTATATTGATGGTTTTTAAGAAGGTGTAAAAGAGGGACATATAGAACAGATCGCGGCTTGCCAGTACATCTCGAACCGAACGGGACGTTGGTTGGTCTTCCTCAGGCCCGCAGGGTATCCATTAGCCGAGACCTGGCGGAACTGTACTCGGTGCATGCCCAGACAATGTGCTCGATGTCGTGATAGCCGTCGCCACAAGCCACGAGCCCAATAGGCCGGAGATGTGCATACAGCGTGTAACGGTTCGCCATGAGTCGGGACATCACACGAATGAAGTCACGACTCACATCCATCCCCTTGAACCAAGGTTTCGTCGATACCTTGGAGACTATCGAATGTAGCCACCTTCCTAGCTCCCCATTGCTCCACGAGTTTTGCCAACTTTCGAGGGTTCTCTGATGAGTAATGCTGAAAAATTCGCTAAAGCAAATTGGTCTTTCATAAACGTCACCTTCTAGAGCCCTCACCTTAGCTACGGAGTCCGCCTTCTCATTGCCCGGAATGGAGCAATGAGAAGGGACTGGAAAGATTTGTCAGATAAAGCACTCAGTAGCTCCCGTATTTTCCCTACAAAATACGATTTCTTTCCAAGTTTCATCGAGCGAATAGAGTCAATGGAACTGAGGCTATCCGAAACGATGAAGTAATACTCTGCGGGTAATGTATCAATGACCCCAAGGGTATACTGAATAGAATAAATAAATAAATAAATAAAAAAATAAATAAATAAATAAATAAATAAATAAATAAATAGATAATAAATAAATGCACTCGGTTGGGATTGTAAGAAGAAGGATTAATATTCTGCGCCATGTAGTCAACGTACAGGGACATGAAACGGGTCTGAGAATTCAGCTCAACAAGTCTTTCGAAATTTTCAATCATCATCGGGTTCAAGATATCGCATCGAATGAGCAATCGATATGAGAGGTCCCAAAATCGATTTTTTCAGCGGGAGAACGTCGACAGAACTTCGAGACTCGTCGTATGGGTCGACTGCATGCACCCTAAGGCGATACGCAAACAACGATACTGAATTCGTTCGAGTTTGATGATATGTATGTTCGCGGCGGAGCGAAAGAAGAAGCATCCGTATTCCATTACCGACAGTACCGTTGTTTGATACAACCTAATCAGGTCTCCTGGGTGGGCACCCCACCATGTTCCGGGTATTGTACGAAGAAAGTTGATACTTTGTTGGCATTTCTGTTTCAGATACCTAATGTGGCATCCCCAAGTACTTTTTGAGTCGAACCAGACTCCTAGATATTTTACTGTGAAGATCTGAGCTATAGTTTGACCCATTAATAGAAGCTGCAATTATGCTGGTTCACGCTTCCTAGAAAATACAATTAGCTCAGGTTTCTCCGTGGAGAAGTCGATACCCAGCTTAATAGCCCAAGCAGACAAATTGTCCAAGGTATTCTATTATGGTTCGTGTATATCGACAGCTTTGGGCTGTCGACTGAGGCTATCCGAAACGATGAAGTAATACTCTGCGGGTAATGTATCAATGACCCCAAGGGTATACAGAATAGAATAAATAAATAAATAAATAAATAAATAAATAAATAAATAAATAAATAAATAAATAAATAAATAAATAAATAAATAAATAAATAAATAAATAAATAAATAAATAAATAAATAAATAAATAAATAAATAAATAATAAATAAATGCACTCGGTTGGGATTGTAAGAAGAAGGATTAATATTCTGCGCCATGTAGTCAAAGTACAGGGACATGAAACGGGTCTGAGAATTCAGCTCAACAAGCCTTTCGAAATTTTCAATCACCATCGGGTTCAAGATATCGCATCGAATGAGCAATCGATATGAGAGGTCCCAAAATCGATTTTTTCAGCGGAAGAACGTCGACAGGACTTCGAGACTCATCGTATGGGTCGACTGCATGCACCCTAAGGCGATACGCAAACAACGATACTGAATTCGTTCGAGTTTGATGATATGTATATTCGCGGCGGAGCGAAAGAAGAAGCATCCGTATTCCATTACCGACAGTACCGTTGTTTGATACAACCTAATCAGGTCTCCTGGGTGGGCACCCCACCATGTTCCGGCTATTGTACGAAGAAAGTTGATACTTTGTTGGCATTTCTGTTTCAGATACCTAATGTGGCATCCCCAAGTACTTTTTGAGTCGAACCAGACTCCTAAATATTTTACTGTGAAGACCTGAGCTATAGTTTGACCCATTAATAGAAGCTGCAATTGTGCTGGTTCACGCTTCCTAGAAAATACAATTAGCTCAGGTTTCTCCGTGGAGAAGTCGATACCCAGCTTAATAGCCCAAGCAGACAAAATATCCAAGGTATTCTGTTATGGTTCGTGTATATCGACAGCTTAGGGTCCCTTTACAGAAACCACGTCATCGTCTGCAAGTTAACTTAACGTGCAGAAATTGTCAATACATTCATTAATGTCGTTGCAATAGAAATTCTATAGCAGAGGGCTTGTACATGATCGCTGGGGAAGGTCCATGTAACTAATTCGTGATATCGATAAATCACAATGCGAAAAATGCATGTGTTTTTTCGACAACAAGTTTAATAAAAAGTTGTATAAAGTCGCTGAAAGACCAATGCTGAAGAATGTTGATAGCAACTGAATCAAAAGCCCTCTTTATATCTAGGAACATTGATGCCATCTGCTCTTCGTTAGCATAGGCCATTTGAATTTCGGTTGAGAGCAATGCAAGACAATCGTTTGTCCCTTTGCCTTTGCGAAAGCCAAATTGTGTATCTGACAGTAAGCTATTTGCTTCAACGCAATTGTCGAGGCAGGATAGGATCACTTCCGCATACAGGAAAGCATTGCGATCGGTCGATACGAATTGTGGTCGGAGGCTGGTTTTCCTGATTTTTGAATGGCGATGACCTTCACTTGTCTCCAATCGTGTGAAACAATGTTAGCCTCAAGAAACTTATTAAGTAAGTTCAACAAGCGTCTCTTGGCAGATTCTGGCAGATTCTTCAACAAGTTGAATTTGATTCTGTCTGGCCCTGGAGCTTTATTGTTACACGAGTGAGTACAGAGCGAATGAGAACTCCACCATCGAAAAAGGTGTTTCGTTCACGTTTTCGTGAGGGGACGCGGCGTGGTAGATCTTCTGTGCCAGGGCGGAATCCGGACAAACCTTCTTGGCAAAATCGAATATCCAACGGTTTGAATATTCCACGCTCTCGTTGGTACTGTTTCAATTTCGCAAACGCCGGGCCGTGTCCCAAAGAGTGCTCATCGATATTTCTCATGTTACATGTCCGTCAACGAGCCGGCGCCAGTAACTACGTTTCTTGGCTTTCATCAAACTCTTCATTCGCGTTTCTAACGTCGCGTATTGTCGATAGCTAGCGGGTAACCCGTCGTCCCGGAAGATCTTATAAGCGGCGGCTTTCTCCGCGTACACGTCCGAGCACTCTTTGTCCCACCACGGATTAGGAGAACATTTTTGTATGTTCGAGTCGGGGACAGGCTTAGTCTGAGCTTGATTCGCGTTGTCGAGAATCAAGCCAGCCAAAAAGCTGTACTCTTCCTCCGGAGGAAGTTCTTGGGTAAATTCGATGTTGTCGGCTATCGCGGCAGCATAGCTCTTCTAATCCATATTTCGTGTGAGGTCATACGAAATATTGATTGATTCCATTGGTCTTGAGCTGTTGGTGATCGAGACTACGATCGGCAGATGGTCGCTTACCTTCCACGCGCAATCTAACTGTAGCGAGGTCGAGCAAAGGGATAAATCCAATGCGCTTGAGCGCGCTGGTGGGGGAGGAATCCGTGTCATTTCATCCGTGTTTAGAATTATCATATTGAAGTTGTCGCAAATAATGTGAATTAAAGAAGAACGGTTATCATCATAAAGGCAACCCCATTCCGTACCATGAGAGTTAAAGTCTCGTAAAACTAGTCGCGGTGCAAGCAGAGATTCTATGATGTCATGTAGCCGGCGGTGCCCAATCGCGGTGTTGGGGGGAATATATATGGAAGCTATGCACAGATCCTTGCCTTTGGTTGTTACTTGACAAGCGACAATTTCAATGCCTGGTATCGAGGGAAGGTTAATTCTGTAGAAGGAATAGCACTTTTTGATCCCCAAAAGTACTCCTCCCTAGGGGGTATCACGATCCAAGCGAATAATATTAAAATCGTGGAAGTTTGGGTTTATATCACAAGTTAACCAAGTTTCACATAATGCAAATGCATCAAACTAATTATTAAAAATTTGAAAGAATCTATTTTTGGGATGATACTTCTGCAATTCCACTGTAGAACAGTGATCAAATCCGTGACCTTGTTCGATGAGTTAGCCATCGAAGGATACAATCGCTGAAAGAAGGGAGCCTTTTCTCAGTCAACTACTTTAAAAATGTTCTTACTATAGGTAGAAGAGCTAACAATAGACTTTTAATAGGATCAGTTATATTGAAAGTTTTTATTATTCAGTCCACAATGTTCGAGAGTTTGATAATTCCGATGCCGCAATTACTCTGCTGGGAACTCCTTCTCTGAGTTTAAACCTCCGAGACCAGGCGCTACTTGCTTCGGTTTGGTTGCAACACTTCCAATAGATGTCACTTTCGGAGCCCATCAAGGGATACCTTCTGGCCTTTACTAGGAACTTTAGGAGAGCAAATGTTCATCCTCTTCCTATAACTTCTAGGCACCCTAGTAGATGTTCCCTCTTGTGAGTCATCAGCCTCGCCCTCGTCAGGAGACAAGTGAGCATAAATGTTTGTTGGGGATGGTGGCGTAGCTTTTTTACCATTTCTGCGAAAGAACGTTCGAATCGTCCCGCAAGGAAACGTTTTAGTTTATCACCGCGTAGATATCATGCAGAATCTCAGCACAGTAAGGACACTTCTCAGCATTCTTACTGCACGAATAATCCGCATGATTCTCACCGCATTTTCCACAGCGGGCCTTATTGCTACAATGGGTGGCTGTGTGGCCCAATTGTTTACACTTAGTGCAAGACGCACAGGCAGACGAACCTTGTGCAAGAGTATGTAGTTCGGCAAAGTGGTACCAGCGAAGGTCAACCAATAAGAGTTTGATTGGGGGTACGTTTTTAAACCATCCTCCGCAACTACTACCGAGTGCAAACGCTTGCACTCAAGTATTTTCACTGGCTGAAGTAAGAGGTCTCTAAAACAGCCAACCCCGTACTGCAGCAGATCCTCGCATGTCAAACTCGCATCGGTGACAACGCCTTCAGACTGTACTTTTACAGCTGGAATATACACATAATCGTCCTTCGTAAAGTGCTCGTAAGAGATTCAGTGATTTTGTTTTGGGCCGAAAGAAGACCTCAAAGGGACCGGTCGAGAGCTCTGGATATTGTTTGGGTCGAGGGAGAACCTTGGGAGTCGATTCGACCTCCATTTGGCCGTCTGGGGAGAGAGCCATCGACACCGCCGACGCACGGGGTTAGCATCCGCGCAGACAGAACTATTATTTGTCGCGGTACACTTACGGACTGGAAAAAACACTTGTGTATCGATCGAGCTCTCGTAAACGAATGAAAGTTCTTACTTGTAGTCTTGCAACAGGATACATTCCATTAGCGTGTAGGGAAATAACTCTAAAATTCATTCTCAAAGGTTGCCGCGTCGCTTATGAGGAGACAAAGAGCTTTAGACCGATCAGTCTGACCTCCTTCCTCTAAAATCAGTGGAACGTTTAATCGACCACTACATTCGAGATACTATCTTGGGCAACATGCATATCAGCGGGGAAAGTCTACTACCACCCTGTTACACAATGTTATCCACGAAATTGAAAAAAGCTTTTTCACAAAAGCAACCAAATTTAGGAGTTTTTCTCGATATTCAAAGTGCTTTTGACAACGTGTTTTTCGAATACATTTTGGAAGCAGCACGAGTTCATGAAGTACCTTCATATATCACGAACTTGATACACGCAATGTTTAGCAATCGACATCTGTGCTCATCGTTAAGACAAGTAGAGATAAGGAAACATAAGGAATAAGGAAGAAACGATAAGAAATGTCTGTGGATGTCTTAAATGTGGTATGCAACTAGCCACACAAGACTATGACCCCAAATAGTTACTTGGGATGAGTATACACTTGCTCCCAGTGACCTTAAACTCACATGTAGTTTTTCTTTTAAAACTTTCAATGGAGAATTCCTCTGAATGGCTGTCTGGCTGGATGGAGCGACAGCTTGAAGAATAAGTAGTTTGTTATACTGACGGTTCTTTTTTGGAGGGTCGAGCCGGCGCTAGTGTCTATCGTCGTGAAATGAGATTAAACCAATCTCATTCGCTTGGTAGATACTGCACCGTATTCCAAGCATAAATCTTTGCAATTCTGTGTAGCGTACAATCGGCACGTCAACAGGGACTTTGCGGTAAAAGAATCTATTTTTTTCTCTGACAGTCAGGCTACCCTGAAAGCACTTAGTTCGACAGATTTGAGATCGAAATTAGTAATCGCATGTCAAACTCAAATCGAAAAACTTAGCATTTCAAATGCTATCTACCTTCTATGGGTACCCGGCCATTGCGGTATTACTGGAAATGAATGGGCGGACGAATTGGTTAGAGCTGGCGCTGTGACTAACTTCGTTGGTCGAGAACCAGTTTTACCACTTTCGATAAGTTGGATAAAGGACAAGATTTGCTCTCGGGCTGCATCCGAACATACCAACCATTGACGTAGATTGCAAACTTGCGTTTAAACAAAGACTTGTCTGCCTGATGTGAGTCCGAAAACGTCAAAGAATTTGTTGCATTTTTCCAAGCACAATTGCAGTATACTAGTCAGTGCACTGACTGGACATTGTAAACTCAATTATCACATGGGTATTATTCAGCGCGCTGAGTATTCATGTGATCTTTGTGAATCCGATTATGGGACATCATATCATTTGATATGTAATAACCCTGTAGTAATGCAATTACGTATCCGGATTTTTTGGTCTCCATACATAAATGAACCTATGTATAGAAAGCTACAACACAAGGACATGCTATTGTTTCTAAACTAACAGTGTGGTAAAGTTTTAGTTTTAGCCGTATTTGGATAACAATATCTCCTCGGGGGTTATGTCGTTCTGTTATCTTAATATCCCCTCGGGGTGTTGATATATCCCCTCACCGTTTAAATAAAAATTCTGAATCCCTCCGGGGGTTGGAAGCTTTCTTCCTGCTATTGGCACCTGCAGATCGATCAGCATCCTTCCGGGGAAGCAGAATGCTCTGTTTTAATTATTTATTAATCTCCGATCAACATGATAAACGTTCCATTTCAGCCAGACGCTACTGATTCCTTGCCATTAATACTTATTAAATGGCCACTTTCTGTCATATGATTCACAGGATGCTAAATTTACCATTTAGTAAAGCTAAGATAAAAGAGAAAATATTCATACTTGAAATTGGTACACTCAACGGTTACCCAAATATTTGATAAAAATTTAAGGTCACTTCATAAACAATTCCTCGCAACCTTATTGAGTACAAATATACTGCACATGGTCTTTAAACAAAATTGAAAAAATGTTGATTGTATCTTGTTTTTAGCAGCAGAGGCAACCAACTAAAATCTATATGTATTGGGATCCACAAAAGATCCAACAGAAAATTTAGGAGAAGCGGGAGTATACAATACGAAAGAAATAAGGCCATAGATTCTGCACTTGCGGATTATAACTCAAAAACGGAACAGCAGATCAAATCTTGTCCAAAGAATTTTTTCAACTACGTCAAAACTAAATTAAAATCAGACAATTTCCCATCAACAATGCACTTGGATGACAACGTACGTGATAGCTCGGAAGAAATCTGCAACCTATTTGCAACATTCTTCCAAGAAATATATACGACTTTTTCTGAACAAGACCGTGATCGCGATTACTTCGCTTTTCTTCCCGATTTTCCTTTGGATATTAGTGTCAATCATGTCATAGTGGAAGACATTTTCAATTCTCTAAAACATTTAGATGTATCAAAAGGTTCTGGCCCTGATGGAATCCCACCATTATTTATGAAAAACCTAGCAACCGAGTTAACTGCCCCATTGTTCTGGCTGTTTAATATGTCTTTGCAATCTGGACAGTTCCCTAAAATATGGAAAAAATCTTTTTCAGTGCCTATATATAAATCTGGCAAAAAATCTGACGTACGTAATTATCGTGGGATAGCCATAATCTCCTGTATTTCGAAACTTTTCGAATCAATCATTAACAAAAAAATATTTCTTCAAATAAAAAACAGAATTTCCAACCTCCAGCATGGCTTCTTCAAAGGTCGTTCGACCTCAACAAACTTACTAGAATTTATTAATTATACACTGATTGCAATGGATAATGGAAACTACGTGGAGGCACTTTATACAGACTTTAGTAAAGCATTTGATCGCATTGACATCCCAATATTACTTTATAAATTGACAAAGATCGGCATTAAGCCTGGGCTACTTACATGGTTAGAATCATATCTCTCCGAACGTCAGATAATAATTAAATTTAAAGGAAAGCAATCTAATCCAATTAAAGTCACCTCAGGAGTTCCACAAGGCTCTCATTTAGGCCCTCTATTGTTTATTTTATACGTGAACGATGTTACCGTCCCTTTTGGTTCGTAACTATTGAGAGGCATCTATGTTGGAATTTGTTTGTAGTATGTAGGTATTAGTGTGTAAGTGTATTAAAATAAATTTCTTTTTGTTCATCTGGCTCTGTAAAAATGTATATTGTTGTTAGCGTAATTTTGTTGTTGTAATATTATCTGTATTTTTGTTTAACATAGCATAAGTTTTCTAACCCTAATAAAAAAACTCTAATTAGGCAACGTAACATTTCGGAAAAAATTACTACTGTGAACGTTACCGTTTGAGAAACTACGGACCCCCTGCTGTAACCTAACCCCGGCCTTTAAAAGAGACCTTTTGTGTCCACCCCGGAACATCCATACCAGGTGTTGGGGCTTAGTAAAAGTTCCCTTAAGGTGCCATAATGAAATGCCGAGGTCAAAAGCAGCCGTACTTCTCAAACGGTAATATAAAAATTATCGCGAACCTTTGTAACGGAAAAACCGCAACAGAAAAAGACGGAAAAAGACCGCATTAATTTCTAAACCCTTTAAAATGTTCCCGAAAATTTGAACAGCCAAAATTATACCACTTGTAGGGGATATTTTGGCTGCTCACAACTACTGCATCCTGTCATCGTCGAGATCGGGAGAGGGAGAGAGAAATAGAGAGGTGTGGACAGGAAAGGGAGAGGAGATGGATATGAAGGAAGATAAGGAAGAGTCAGTCGATAGTAGACCTTCAAAGCTACCAGACAGGAAGAACGTTAAAAAGCCCGAAATAAGTAGTACAACGAGGACGTTTAATAGTCCCCATCGTTCGTTTCGGTTTGATAAAAAAAACCCCGCCGTATAGAAGAAGTGTTTATCACGGAAAAAAAACATCCTTTTTACCTATTGGTACTCAACGCCGGCTGGACATCACGCTCCGCAACGAGTGCGTAGTCGAAGGAACCGTTTACGATCGGAATCGGACCAAAGCACCCCGACTTCCCCACCGCCACTTCCAACCGAATACGGCTTGGCACCCCTCGTCGCCGCAACCCAGCGAAATCGACGCACATCTCACCACCGATTTGGAAGAATCGATCGACGGAACAGGGAGTTCCATAAACGGCTATCTAGCCCAGGCACGTAGCCAGAGGGGGGGCTAGGGGGCTAAAGCCCCCCCCGAAAATTTTCAAAAATAAATTTAAGAAACAACATGTTTTTCGGTGACTCTTAAAAAAATTGTATCTTGTTTGGTTTCAACAAATTAATGCGAGAATTGTGAGGAAGATTGCTATTTCGAACCACCGAAGACAGCGGTCAGGATATCTACTCAGTATGCTGAGTGTGATAAAACAGTTCCCTTCATATTGTGTGACTCGTCGGAAGACAAACGAAACTGTTACTTTAATTCTTGCTGTGGGGATCTGTCGAATGATTGAGTCGCAGAAGCAAGAAGTAGTGCTCCAGCCAAATACGGAGGCTATTGACTTCAGGTCTTTTCGCATAAGATCGATCTTATGCGAAAAGACCTGAAGTCAATAGCCTCCGTATTTGGCTGGAGCAACATTAATGATGTGAAATATTTGCTGAAGGTGATTATGGAGGTTATGCTTACGAACATCGCCTTTAACGAGTTTAACCATGTCAGGCGTTCAGTGCTGATGCCATTTAACAAATTAGCCCAGGCGAAACCAGTCATTTTGCATAACAACTTGTAACATGTGGTTGATCCTCATATATATGGACGATGAGAAAATCAATGCTCGGCTACAAGATCTGATACCACTTACTTGCACCGTGGCTATTAAAAGATTCCTGTCACATTTGGAAAAAATGGTATTCATTATAAAGGACACATCTAGGAAGTATATTAAATGGTGTTTTTGTGGTGAAAATCTAGGTGAACAGACATATTTCCTCCAACCTGACCCTGCACGTAAAAACTGAATGCGATAGTATTATTTTACACATTATATCTTTGCATATACATAGTCTCCAAAACCATTTCCTGAAAAACAAACATTTGCCAAATTTTGGCTGCTGTTCGGATAATATTGACGGCAAAAACTGCGTCTAGTATCTCAAAATCAACGGTCGGCACCATCATTGAGGAAGTCGACACTCGTGACCCGTCAGAAATTCGCGAACATGGACATGGCAGTAACCACTATGATGATAAGGAAGTGTACGAGATAGAAATGAACACCACCGCGACACTGTTGGTCAGGAAAAATATTTCTCAGCCTAGTAAATAGTTCTCCACATGCAATCGCTAGTTGTTCGCACGAGATCTGTAGGACAACCATTTACGTTTTATCACTTTCATTGTTCACATCATGGAAATATATTGAAGACACAAGGCTTCATTTAGCTAATGCATTGAACCGAATAAAATAAACGAAATATATAATAAAATTGCAGAAGTTTTATAGAAAAGTGAGCTCAAAAACTGTCCCAAAATGAGAACTTTATCGCTAGTGGTTGTGTCTAACAAAACTCAGATATTATGTTATATATTAGCCAGAATAAAGTTAGTTAAAGCATAAGCAGATTGAGTTTCTGTAATAGGTTAGTGTACTGTACGCTTAGTAGAAACATCAGGCATCTCACTCAAGCGTGCTAGACAAAAACATTTCCGTTAGTTGATGACAATATAGTCGAGAAGACAGTTTTTGTTTTCGCGTCATTTTAATGAAATAGTATTTCTGTTGACACTCAATTTCATTTTATGCGGAGAATGCGGTCCGTATTTAAACATTATTAGTCCGCAAAGTAGTGATATTTTAAACAAGCGAACAATAAGCAAGAAAAATGCCAAAAAATAAACAAGCCAAAAAGTGGTAAAACAGCGGTTTTTCTGAGGTGTTCATCAACCCAAGAATTGTATACCGTCGTATATTACTAATGTTGTTCACATACAGAAACGTACATAGTAGCGGTAGGACTATCTGTTGTGATTTTATCCTTACTTTTCAACGGATGTCAATAGATGCTAAACCACATATTAGTCAATCAATCATAATAAACTTAATGTTGTAAGCAGCAGCATTTCTGTCTCTTTCGATGGTTTCCAATTAATGTCCATGTAAGTCTAAAAACGACGTGACGATACAGTGAACAAACATCAGTAGCCTATCACGGAGAGCGACTAAAATGTTGTAACTAGTTGAGTCTACAGTCAATAAATTGGGATTAATGTTTCGATTTCATGTTTTCGTTTTATTTGTGTTCGTTATGGAATAAAATGAGAAAGATGAACAGAGATCACGAAGAAAAAGAGAGAAAAAATAATAAATAAATTGAAATCGACCCAAGAGCAGCTGTTCTATATTTTCTGGGCACTCAACTACAGAACAACAGAAATCATCAAAGAAAGTTGGCCTTACACCTACGTTACTCTTCGACAGAGGTGAAGTAAGTGCGATGTATACCCGTCCATATGTCGGAATAAAGAGATGCTGAAATTATTGAGCTTGTTCATATTTATAATATTTCTTTTTTTTTCAATCTAAAATTTTATTTGAAACGGCTCAATGCGTTAGCACAACTGATCCGTGGGTCTTTTAATTTTTTTTACAATAAGTAAAAATAAAAAAATTCTAAGAATGTCGGTCTGCCAGATCTTGTTGACGCAGTTTGCTGCTGCGTGTTGAGATCTTTTTCCTTGGCGGTGAGGCCGCTTGGTGGTCATTCAGTCTGCCTTCTCTCGCGTTATCGTTCCCGTCCATGTCGTCATCGGTACTGCTTTCTTCCTGTTCACGATCAGAGGTTCTTATTTGTTTCTTGTTCTTATGGGTCGCTGTTGTATATCCGTCTTCATCGGTATTTGCTTCTTTATTGGCGATGCTAGTTGTTGGTTTGGGAGCGGTTGTCGTGGTCGTTGTACCTGCATTATTGGGTAATTGGATCGTTGTTTTAGGTTTATCTGAAGGTATCGGTGGCTGCTTGTTAGAGTTGGCTGTAGTAGATGAGTTTTGACTAGTTGCTTCGGCGCATGTTTTTCCGTAGTAGGCTGTATAGTTACAGAATTGGCATGTTGGGGTCTGCCCGGGATATGTAATTAGCGTTGTTTGCTTATAGGTCACGCCATCCTTCGGTGATTTGCATTCGATAGTCATGTAAGAAGGTATTGGTTTAGTCACTCGCATTCTCACAATACGAACGCCATTGGGAATGCCGGAGAAAAAATTTCTCCAGGTGTCATTCGTAATAGATTCTACTTCTCCATATTGCGACATGATTTGCTTGATGAAATCCTCCTTCGTGCGCGGGGCCAAATCATGGATACGCACGTCCACCATGTCGTTTTCCATATGCACGGGGATCTTGATTCTGGTGTTATTAAATTCGACCTCGTGTTGCATGTTGTTCTTTGCAATAAAGTTTTCGGCCTGTGCTAAGCTTCTAAACGTGATCAAAACACAGTTTTACGTGATGTAGCTGAATGTAGGTAACTTCAGCGAGATTAAGCTCCATTTTCACTTTAACTAATTGTTCCACTTCCTTAACTGTTCGTGTTATCCCGTAGCACAGGCACTTTTGCTTCATTTGGCAAACTCATTTTACTCCGCAGCCGGGGGCAACGATACAATTTGTATGTGCACTGATATAGAACAATAGCTAGCTTGATTCACTGGTGCCTGTAGCCTGCTATAGCGTAGCAATTTTTTTTGCTTCTGCTTTTTGCGACATCAGAAGGTAGACCTTCTAATTCTTTTGGTAATACATTTAACAAATTTCACGTACCGTCAAGTCCCCAGTTACCGTGCGTTTAGGTGGATTTGACGTGACTTCAAATCCTGTTTTTTTATCAAAATGAAAACCGCCCTCATAGTCACCGTAAAAATACCTATCTAAATACGTCACAATTTAGAAATAATATAAAACTATTACCAACAAAACGAGAATAAGTAGTTGAGGACATTTGTTTGGCACCAGTGCACGTTATATGATCAACTTACGGTGTATTTAAAATTTTGATTCCACTTTAGTTGGAATGTTTCAATAAAACGATGAAACGAAAGGATTTGGGATCTGGATCTCTCCGATGGATTTAGGGAGCTAGTTCTTTAAATTTCGTGATTTTGAAACTGCACGGTGAACGACACATGCACGGCGACTGGCGATTTGAAGGAAAATTAGAAGATATTAGTAATCAGTGTTTTCATTCGATTTGTAGACAATTTTCTTTAATCAATTAAATTGTGGGCAGTTTCCTTCAGTTGATTTAATCATTTAAATTTATATTTTGATCCTATTGATTACCAAAAATCCTTCCTAACTGGGGTTCTAATCTACCCGACCAAGGCTAGTCTTGAAAATAGTTTCATTTAAATAGAATATATCAAAAAATTGTGTTAGCATGATGCCTTGGAACTGGTAATACTCGCAGAACACCAGACAAAGAAAATAGAAGTTGAACCGTCTCTGCGCATCTACAAATCGCTTGCTAAATCAGAAGATTTTGTACGAATTTCGACATTCTCTTCGTTCGAACATTTTATGGATATTTTTCTACTCATTTCGGTTTAGCATCTTCTACGCCTTTTAAAGGTGTAGCTTGGAACACCTAGTGTTTTCCAGCACCGTCAAGCATTGTCATATTCGGTTAGCGCATAAATACTGTGAACTCTAGAATATACTTTGTTGTAACGAGAGTAAGTACTATAACCTTTCTTGTGACAATGAACATATTTTTAGGATTGTCTTTGATTTGGAATTGATTTCATTATGAACTTTTCAAAATTTAATTTAGTTTCTAGTGACTATATCAAATTGTCAGAATTAAAAGCTTTATGCAAATTTTTTAAGCCCCTCCCGAAACAAAATCCTGGCTACGGGCCTGATCTAGCCGAACAGCACCATCTTCCGGCCGGTAAAGCAGCACATCGACGAAACTACCAGGTATGACTCCTCTCCTCTCCCACTTCGTCGTTCATCAATGGGCCCCATCGTTTGTTTAACGTGCACAGTGTTGAACCGATAATCCGGAATCCGAAAATAAAAAAACCTGAAATGTAAATTCTTTTCTTTTGTGTTCAGAGCCAGTATTCCTCTCATAGTTGTTTCTCGGTAAAGTCCACTTAGAAGCAGGGTAAGTTTCGGGTTGATCGAGTCCTCCCTCAGACGGTTGCCGACCCTGAGAGAAAATTAAATTGAGCTAGTTGGGTCGAGTGTGTGAACCCATACTTACAATTGGCGATCCTTCTAAAAATAAAAATATTCTAATCTTCAATTAGAATATTTTACCCGTACTCAGGGAGACTCGAAAATAATTCGTCACGTGTCTCAATCATTTTCTTTAGATTTCCCTCCTTGAGTTCCCACGTGAGATGAAAACTGTTTGAACCATTGGAGTAAGAAACCGCGTGTACAAAGTTTGTTGAAAGCCACGTTTAGTAGATTGTGTTCCATTGTTCCAACGCACCTCCTCGAATTTCATAGTGCTTGGGTTAGGATCATTCGGTCACGCTGTTTCTTCAAATATATTTCCAACAGTAGGACAGTCGAGCGTAGGGAAAGAGATCAGTATGTTTTCTAGAGAAAACGTGCTAAAAAGCTACGCAGATCTGCGCGTAGATTTTTTGGATGGGGATGAGTTAGAGGTGGAGCTCGCTATGAGGGGTATTATTGTCACAGGGGAACCAACAATGTCACGACTTCGGCGCATGGTACGCGATGCGATGAAGCAAGAAAAGGGAAACGAGTATCGCGATAAAATTTTGTTGGAAACGCCGGAGCATGAATTAGAAGTTTGCCAGGCTAAATTAGATAAATTTGAAATGTCGGCCATGCTGAATTCCAATGTCGCCCCAAAAAACCAGTCTCTTTTGTTGCACTTAGCGAATCGTTTGGTGCTAGTGTCTAATAATTCAAGCGATTTAGAACAGCAGCGGGCAGAGGAGCTTTTAGCAAGAGTGATAAACCAACTGAACCTATATTATAGCAAGGGCCATGGCGCGCAACCGATACCGGGAAACAACGCGAACGTACCAGGCGAGGGCAGTGATGCAATTCCAAATCCGCACGATACAATAACTCCTATTGAACAGGAAATGGTGGACTGTTTTAGAAGATTAGGGGTTGCGGAAGCCACCGGTGGCTCAACAGACCTCAGTAAATATAGAGACACACTTTTAGCACTCGAAACTGAGCTAAGCCTGTTAAGAAAATTCCGGACAGATCATGAGTCTTTATCGAATAGTCTTTCCAACCAACAAGTTCAAGACGGTCATAATCAAAATATTCAGACTACCACATACCCAGCAATAGATAATATGATTAATCACAGTACCTCAAACACTTCAAATAGCCTCACAATCCCAGTGACTGCCACCGGGGCTATTCCTAAAATTTCTACCACTATCTCCACCATTACTACAATAACCACGAAATATTCCAGACCAATACCCACCCCCTTAGTTCAACCAGGTATAACTGTAACGGCAGGTTTTTCTCGTTATCCAATCCCCCCAGGAGAACCCATTTTGTTTAATCGACCAGAATGCCCTACTTCTTTTTCCAATCAACAATTTCCATATAATTATATAGGTTATCAGACCGGTTTTCAGTCTGTTACCACCGCATCAGATCTAAGTCGACCACTTCCGGTTCCAAATCCATCGTATACTAGCAATTTCTGTCCCCCTTTCACAACCAATAGTCAGCGGATACCCCAAATTCCGGGATACTATCCGCTAACACCCCGACCAGTTCCCGTGGTCCCAGTACACGAACCACGAACCTCACACAGAACATTGCCGGTCTCTCAATGGAATATTGAGAAGTACGCGGGTACAGATCAGGGGACAAAGCTCAATGAATTCCTTGCACTCGTTGAACAACTTTCTCTTTCAGAACGGGTTTCAGAAGAGGAGCTATTTGATTCGGCTTTTCATCTATTTACCGGGCCAGCCGCGAACTGGTACATGTCGATGCGCTCTAATTATCGGTTGCAAAGCTGGCAACATTTGGTTCATGAGCTCCGGAAAACCTTCCGCCATCCGGAACTCGATTCAATGATGCGGTCACGCGTATATCTACGTAGACAACAAAGAAATGAGACATTTCAAAATTATTTCTTTGACGTCGAGAAAATGTTGAGATCCATGACCATCCAAATGGATGACCAGGAAAAGCTCGAAATGTTAAAGCGAAATCTTAGGTCAGATTATAAAAAAGCATTGCTCTGGAAGCCATTGGGGAGTCTCCCAGAATTGATAGAAGCAGGACATTTAATAGACGTCTCCAATTTTTCATTACATCAGACGGTATTTGGAAATGAGAAATCCGTCAACGTGGTCGCTCAGAGAGAAGCACAAAATTTCAGAAATGCTAGCGGAAAGCCCCAACGTTCTAATCAAAATCGATCTGATGAAGGTAAAACTTTCAGATCCACGCCAGACTCTTTCGGAAATGGCAAACCAACCATCCAGACTAACGAAGCTGGAAAGAAAACTCCAGACCCAAAGAGAGCGGACACAACCAATCCGCAGGAAGGGCCTTCCAAACCGAGAAGAACTATTGATTTCTTAGTGGCAGGGTTTAAACCACCACCCGCGGACGTCTGCTTGAACTGTCGCCAACCTAATCACCAGGTGGAACAGTGTCGATCCTTGAAAGGTCTCATATGTTTCATTTGTGGGTTCAAAGGTTTCGACACCCAGCACTGTCCGTACTGCCAAAAAAACGGACAACAGATGGCCGAAAATCGCCGGCTGTCCGAGAAGTCTGCGTAAACAATGCATCATCTGATACCGAGTCCGACTACTGGGAGCGTGTAGAGCCAGAGTGGTATATAAATCAAGCGCCCCAAATTTTAGAGATCACCTTACCAAATGTGAACGACAACCGACCGTACGCTTGGGTCAACGTGGGTGGGTTGAAAATAAAGGGACTTTTGGACTCAGGTAGTAATCGGACTCTCATCAGCAACAATTTATGCAACCGCTTACGCTACCATAAACTTAAACCACCAAGTGAAAAATTGGAATTGAGATCAGCTGACGGTGGCATGTTGAACATCGTTGGGGAAATTCACCTACCGTACAACTTTGACAGCAAAGTGAAAATCGTACCAACATTAGTAATTGATGATCTATTAGTGGACTGCTTATTAGGCATGAACTTCTGGTCGCGTTTCAACATTTATCCTCAAGTACAACATTGTGCTCTAACACAGGTAGGCAATGACACAGCTCAATGTTCGGAACCGATCTCTACGCTTTCACCGGACGAACTTTCAGTTCTTGCACTGGTGAAACAAAAATTTAAAGCCGCCCTCCCTGATAGCTTACCGACAACACCACTGATCGAACATTCGATTGAAATCCTAGACGAATGGAAATGCAAACCACCCATTCGTCAGTATCCATACACTATGTCGCCTAAGGTACGCGAGAAGGTGGCCGAAGAGCTGGACCGCTTGCTTAGCATAGGCATTCTCGAGCGTTGTCATTCGGACTGGTCTCTCAATGTGGTACCAGTAATAAAACCATCAGGAAAGGTACGGTTATGCTTAGACGCCAGAAAGGTCAATGAACGCACCGTAAAGGACGCATATCCCTTGCCTCACCCTGGACGGATTTTGGGCCAATTACCGAAGGCCCGGTATTTGAGCACCATCGATTTATCGGAGGCCTTTTTACAAATCCCTTTGGAGAAACGATCGAGGCGATTTACCGCGTTTAGCATACAAGGGAAAGGTATGTTTCAATTTACGCGATTGCCTTTCGGGCTCGTTAATAGTCCCGCTACCTTATCGCGATTAATGGACCAAGTTCTTGGCCACGGAGAATTAGAACCAAAAGTGTTCGTCTATCTAGATGACGTGGTCATAGTTAGCGAATCATTTGAAGAACATGTACAATTACTTGAAGAGGTGGCACAGAGATTAACTGCGGCCAACCTATCCATAAACCTGGAGAAATCGAAATTCGGAGTCAGTGAGTTGCCATTCCTAGGATACTTGCTTTCGACCGAAGGCCTTCGAGCAAACCCCGAGAAAGTACGGGCGATTGTCGAATATGAGCGGCCAAACACAGTTACAAAATTACGACGTTTCCTAGGAATGGCCAACTACTATCGTCGTTTTATCGATGATTTTAGTGGTGCTACCTCTCCACTCACGGACCTCCTTAAAACCAAAGCAAAAATTTTGAGTTGGAACGATGAAGCTGAAGAGGCGTTTTGTTCCATAAAAGAAAAATTAATTACTTCACCCATACTGGTCAGTCCTGATTTCGAGAAGGAATTCTCAATTCAGACGGACGCCAGTGATGTGGCCGTGGCTGGTGTACTCACGCAAGACCACGAAGAACAGGAGAGGGTCATCGCCTACTTTTCTCACAAGCTGACAACACCACAGCGGAACTATCATGCTTGTGAGAAAGAGGCTTTGGCCGCGCTTTTGTCCATCGAAGCCTTCCGTGGGTATGTCGAAGGATCACATTTCACCTTAATAACCGACTCGTCGGCTTTAACCCACATATTAAGGACGAAATGGAAAATTTCATCGCGATGCAGCCGGTGGAGCCTCACTCTACAACACTACGACATGACAATCATTCACCGGAAAGGGAAAGACAACGTGGTTCCGGATGCTCTGTCGCGATGTGTTGCCTTAGTAACCACTCGATCGGTTTCCGCTTGGTACGAAGATTTGAAAAAGAAAGTCATCAGTCGGCCAGACGATTATGTGGACTTTCAATTTTTTGATGGCGCCCTATATAAATTTGTACCCACCCCAAATTACCCATTCGACTACAGATTTGAATGGAAGATGGTAATCCCACAGGAACGAAGGGAAACCATTATAAAAGAATGTCATGACGACTCGATGCACATCGGAGTTGATAAAACTTTGGCCAAAGTCCGGCAAAAATATTATTGGCCCCGACTAGCTCAGGATGTGAAGGACTATATAAAAAATTGTGTTACCTGTAAAGAGGTTAAAGCCGCCACCGTACCGGTGGTACCGTCGATGGGAGAGCAACGAATAACTACTCACCCGTGGCAAATTATTGCTGCAGATTATATCGGCCCTCTCCCCCGAAGCCGAAGGGGTAACCAGCATGTCTTAGTCGTACTGGACGTATTCAGCAAATGGGTAATGCTAACGCCAGTACGTAAGATAGATAGCACTACTCTTTGTAGCATTTTGAAAAACCAGTGGTTCCTGCGCTTTTCGACGCCGGAAACTATTATCACAGATAACGCTACCGTGTTCCTATCCCGTGAGTTTAAGGCGCTACTGGAACGGTTCAATGTTCGGCATTGGTTGAACTCGAAATACCACTCTCAGGCAAATCCTGTAGAGAGGGTCAATCGGTCAATCAACGCTGCCATTCGAACATACGTTCGGGAAGACCAAAAACTATGGGACAGTCAACTTGCGGAAATCGAAGCGATCATGAACACCTCTGTTCACTCGGCCACTGCGTTAACGCCGTTCTTTATAATCCACGGGCATGAAGCTTTCGCCAAGGGAACCGAGCATCGCTGGTTCACCAAGACGGAAGAGCCGAGTATCGAACAGAGGACTGAGGTGAAGAAAGAACTCTTTCAACGAGTTTACGATCTAGTACAACGTAACCTTAGGAAAGCCCACGAAGTGGGAAAAGCCAAACATGACTCACGTCACAAATCATCTGCCGAGCCGTTTCAGGTTGGACAGACGGTATATCGTCGCAACATGAAACACTCGTGTGCCGCGGAACACTACAACGCAAAGTATGGGCCAATGTACCTTTCCGCGAAAATCAAAGCGCGAATTGGTACATCGTCCTACGAATTGGAAGATCCCGAGGGGAAAAACCTGGGAGTGTGGCCTGCAGCCCACTTGAAGCCAGGATAATATATTCACTTTGTTAATGTATAAATTTGTATATCTATAAATAAATCACTTTCGCCAATGCGAGCCATTTATACGCTGCGAAAGTCCTTCCACAGATCCCCTGTCCGACGATAGCCCTGAAACAAAAATCAAATGAGCAAAAGCATTCAACGGCGTAATAATTATCCATTCACCATCAGGAAGGCTTGAATCCAGCTGACGGATTGGCCACATTTGTCCGGAAGTCTGCATGATTCTCGCTTAGTCCAACTAGATTAGCTACCATCGTCGATGTTCGGTATCGAAGAACATTCATCGTGATCCTAGAAATTATTCTAAAAATGCGGGTTACACCAATAAACACCAACGACGTTTTCATCTCAGCAATTAGTTTCACCATATGTCTGAACAGATTTCGTCAACGTTGACAACTGTCAGAGTAGGGTAGTTCGTTTCACTTAGGACTGGTTTCCAGCTAAACATATCGGCTAGAATCTCTATTAGCGAATAGAGATTTTATAGGAGTGCCGATACAGTAGATTTTATACAGCTCTACATTCGAATTCAAAATTCGAATGGCTTAGATGCAAAATAAAACAGATTAGTAGTAGATAGTTGTTAGGCATATCTATAGCAATATAGCAATGAAACTACATAGGCAGAAAAATTAGCCTAAAATATGTAATAGCTTCTTTAGCAGACAGAAATCTGTATGATGTCCCTAAAATGAGTTAGCCTTATATGAGTGAGAATGGATGAGTGAGTATAAGAATGAACGATATTAGGGCGGACGCGTCCACTGACTGTGAAGTATGACTGTGATGTATGTTTGAGCATAGATGAATGAAAAAAAAGTGTAGAAGAATTTCTCAGCAATGGTATTGAGAGGGGTTTGAATGGCGAGAGGATCCTACTATTTCTCCCATGCACTGTGTAAGAACAGGAAGGCAAATTAGGGTAGGAAACCCTAGATTGCGCAGAAAAATAATGAAGCATAAGATAACGACAGCGAGCTTTCAACAAACTACCGAGTAAATAATGTTGGTCCAGTTTCTCATCATCGTGGAGGGGACGATTAGGAAGGGGGGTCAATGGAATTCGGTAAAGGCAATTGACGAAAAATAACTTCGCGATTTTTCTATTCGGTCCCAGGGAGAATTGTTACCGTCCCTTTTGGTTCGTAACTATTGAGAGGCATCTATGTTGGAATTTGTTTGTAGTATGTAGGTATTAGTGTGTAAGTGTATTAAAATAAATTTCTTTTTGTTCATCTGGCTCTGTAAAAATGTATATTGTTGTTAGCGTAATTTTGTTGTTGTAATATTATCTGTATTTTTGTTTAACATAGCATAAGTTTTCTAACCCTAATAAAAAAACTCTAATTAGGCAACGTAACATTTCGGAAAAAATTACTACTGTGAACGTTACCGTTTGAGAAACTACGGACCCCCTGCTGTAACCTAACCCCGGCCTTTAAAAGAGACCTTTTGTGTCCACCCCGGAACATCCATACCAGGTGTTGGGGCTTAGTAAAAGTTCCCTTAAGGTGCCATAATGAAATGCCGAGGTCAAAAGCAGCCGTACTTCTCAAACGGTAATATAAAAATTATCGCGAACCTTTGTAACGGAAAAACCGCAACAGAAAAAGACGGAAAAAGACCGCATTAATTTCTAAACCCTTTAAAATGTTCCCGAAAATTTGAACAGCCAAAATTATACCACTTGTAGGGGATATTTTGGCTGCTCACAACTACTGCATCCTGTCATCGTCGAGATCGGGAGAGGGAGAGAGAAATAGAGAGGTGTGGACAGGAAAGGGAGAGGAGATGGATATGAAGGAAGATAAGGAAGAGTCAGTCGATAGTAGACCTTCAAAGCTACCAGACGGGAAGAACGTTAAAAAGCCCGAAATAAGTAGTACAACGAGGACGTTTAATAGTCCCCATCGTTCGTTTCGGTTTGATAAAAAAAAACCCCGCCGTATAGAAGAAGTGTTTATCACGGAAAAAAACATCCTTTTTACCTATTGGTACTCAACGCCGGCTGGACATCACGCTCCGCAACGAGTGCGTAGTCGAAGGAACCGTTTACGATCGGAATCGGACCAAAGCACCCCGACTTCCCCACCGCCACTTCCAACCGAATACGGCTTGGCACCCCTCGTCGCCGCAACCCAGCGAAATCGACGCACATCTCACCACCGATTTGGAAGAATCGATCGACGGAACAGGGAGTTCCATAAACGGCTATCTAGCCGAACAGCACCATCTTCCGGCCGGTAAAGCAGCACATCGACGAAACTACCAGGTATGACTCCTCTCCTCTCCCACTTCGTCGTTCATCAATGGGCCCCATCGTTTGTTTAACGTGCACAGTGTTGAACCGATAATCCGGAATCCGAAAATAAAAAAACCTGAAATGTAAATTCTTTTCTTTTGTGTTCAGAGCCAGTATTCCTCTCATAGTTGTTTCTCGGTAAAGTCCACTTAGAAGCAGGGTCAGTTTCGGGTTGATCGAGTCCTCCCTCAGACGGTTGCCGACCCTGAGAGAAAATTAAATTGAGCTAGTTGGGTCGAGTGTGTGAACCCATACTTACAACGATATCTCCTTCATTCTCAAAAAACTGAAAATACTAATTTATGCGGATGATATGAAACTTTATTTGGAGATAAGAAATGCCGAGGATATTAATACATTTCAAAACGAAATACAAATTTTCCACATGTGGTGTCAAAAAAGCCTTTTACAACTGAACGTGAAAAAGTGTAATTCAATAACCTTTAGTCGAAAACGACAAACACCGAATGTTGAGATTACCTTAGGAAATCAGACTGTAGTAAAATGTGAAAGAATTAGGGATTTAGGTGTTATATTAGATTCAAAGTTAAATTTTATTGATCATTATAACACAATTATACAGAAAGCTAACAACATGCTCAGTTTTATAAAACGCTTTAGCTATCATTTTGAAGATCCTTATACAATAAAAATATTATATATTGCATATGTTAGGTCGATATTATTTGGTGCCCTTTTTCAAGCAGACATGAAGAACGAATAGAATCGGTACAAAAACAGTTTTTATTATTTGCCCTTCGTAAATTAGGATGGACAGCATTCCCTCTGCCATCTTATGAAGCACGCTGATTGCTTATCAATATTCAAACATTAAAGGAGCGTCGCGAATTTGCAATGCTCTCATTCATTAATAATATCGTTTCGCATCGTATCGATTCAGCTGAAATTTTATCCAAATTGAACTTTTATGCACCTTCACGACAGCTACGAAATCGAAGTATATTTTCAATAACTCCTTTTCGCACAAACTATGCAAAATATAGCCCCATAAATCGAATGATGTCTATTTATAATCACTATTGCGATTCAATTGATTTTACAATGTCTAAACTGAAACTAAAACAATATTTTATACACAAAAGAAATTCTAACGCGTAAGAGGATGAATCTGTAAAAGCCGAAATTGCTTCATTTATACTAAATTCATTAGTAATTAAGGAAATCTGTAGTCTACATCGATTGACGAAATAAATAAATAAATAAATAAATAAACAATATATCGTATTCCCATTGCGATAAAGTATATGTTGGACAAACTAAGAGGACTTTAGAAAATTGTTGGGGATCCATAAATAATCTACCTCACCATAACAAACCATAAATAGCGGAACAGGCATATTCTGAAAAAAAACTAGCTACAAAAGATGTTAAATATTTAACTATATAAACTTAAGGAACGCTGACTTGCTTTGCGTTTCCCAAAAATAAATAGATGTGGGTGTTACTAGTGCTGCATTAGATTCAATATGTAGTGTTTTAGAGCATGTAGTGTACAGGAAACCTTATTCATCTTATTAGTCAGGATGTCATTATTTCGGTTGTAACTTTGCCGTTTTTTTAATATATGTTTTTACACACAAACGACAGCATGCGATAAATGGTTATCCTCGGATTTGATAGCGTTATGTCATACCAAAATGTTGCTTTTTTGATACTAAAACTTTCGATAACTCCACAGATATAAGTGTATTTTCTTATTCCAAACAAAATCTTAGAATATTTTGAAACTGTAAAAAATCACCCAGAAAAGTCATTTTGAAAAAAGTGATTTTCAGAAGGGTATCATAGAAAACTCCACAAATGTGTATTAAAATCAAAAGATAGATACATAGTTTCTTCAGCAAAGTTATTTCTTATTCAATTCCTTACAACTTTGCTGAATACAGTTTTTTATTATTTTCATAAATTTGCTTCTCAGCTTTAGGGGGATTAATCACCAAACTAATACTTTAATAAGATGGGGAATATTTTATAGACAAACTTTGCTGAAGACACTATAGCTCGAAAATCGTTTCTTCGTGGTGAAAACAATTTCGATCACATTTTTGCCTATTCGGAAACACTGTGCAGTGATTGGATTACCATTTTAATAGGTATCAACATCTTTGCTTCGTTCCTAAGAAGCAGTAATATAAAAAATCTGATTTGGAATATGTAAAATACTCGCGTTTGGGCGAAACAAAAAGTCGAGTAGGTAAGTTGTTGTGCCAACAGAAAAAAGCCGAGTCTGAACAAAATTCCGAAATTGATTTTAAAGCGTTATCCCTGATTTAGCATAGGGGAATTATGATTAAAACCGACACCTTAAGCTTAACACTTTTTCTGGGTTGCCACAAAACCAATAAAATTATAATTTCCACACAGAATTCTTCTTCAGAAAATTCTTAACAAAGCTTAATTTTGCCAGCGCTTCAAAAAATTATTTCATTAAAAATTATTGGCTGCAAAACTTGGAAAACAAAGTGACTTTTTGTAGGCACTGTGAGTAAAACCGACACCCCATAGGAGTAAGATCGACACCCCCTTTAATTTATTTTCTCTCCACTTTATTAAAATGTTTGTATTTTTAAAAAATGTCATGTATGCCTGAGTAATAAAGTGTGAGTATGTGAGATAAAAATATGTGCTTTTCGTAGCTTCGTTATGTAGTGAGGAGAAGAGAGTTCGAAAGCGTAGTGCTATAAACAAGAGTATTTTATGCTATAGGATTAATTCTTGATAAGGGTATTTCCAAATAATCCTTACGCACATCATTGCAACCTTCAGTGTCATTTTATTTCGTAAGAGAAGATTTGCAAGTGTTCTACATTCTGCTAGTCGGATTCATTTTCTTATAAGTGACGCACGCTTCTTAGTAAAACTACCTTTCCCGATCAGAATGACATAACAGAAAGCTATCAAATTTATATCTCATGTTGATATTTATTACTCACTGTGTTATCTGTGTGATATCCCAATCAGCAAGGCAAGCAAACTTATATCAAGATTATATCTTCTGTTGATATCATTGAACTGCTAATATGATTTTAATGTACGCATATAACGATGATGTTATAATATATTATATATTATTTCACAATTTACTTTGAACGCTAACTGTAAAGCGGGCAAATGACCAGTTGGTTAAAGCCTCAATTGTGAATGATTGTTATATTACACAAATGACCGTCTATTTGCTAATACGCTGAAGCCTCTTTTTATGCGTCGTTATTCAACTTTTTAAAGCAAATTTTCGAAGTTTTTATTGATTTCCTAATATTTGCGTTTTCAACATGGATGAATATCCACGATTTTGAGAATAGATATGTTTTAGATGCAAGCGGTCGAAAAACTTGAAAGTAAGGTATTTAATTTACTTGGTTGCATTTTGATTAAGAGATTATCTATTTTCTGAGACACTCGTCT